>NC_137603.1:12193911-12211411 GCF_963280865.1 Gymnoscopelus braueri | reverse complement strand
TACAAAGTACACGCAGACATTAATGTGTTCATTCACAGCTTTTTGAAAGGTGACTCACTGTGGACAACAGACTCCAGATACAAAGAGTCAAGGTGAGTCAAAGTGAGTCAGTGCTGCTAAGCAATAAGCCCTAAATCTATGGAAGAGAGAACTACACAGTGCACAGCATTACTTCATGACTCAAAAGGCGTTCTATAAATAATTTCATAACAGATTGTAAATATGTGTAGATGTCCATGATAGAATTACATTGTGACAGTATTTTACAGTGTATATATATAATTGCTATCTGAGAACCAGCATCCTTACCCCTATACCTCTATCTTTCTCTAAGTACATACTGTATACATAATAAATCACTTCCAAGCCCCACCCCTACATTAACACATCGACCGCCAGAGGTTAATCTCATAATGTACTCACCAGTGCCAAGGTGTTTTTGTTGTTTTTTTGTTTTTTTCATGTCGCCATAGATCTTGTTAAAATCCTTAAGATTGAGCCGTACAGGGTCTGTTTACATCCGCGACATCTCAACGTATCTCCCAGTGAAAATCACGTGTCAAACGGGGCATCCATGTTGTAGTTAGAGCGGATTACGTTAAACAGTGAAATGCGAGGAGAAAAAACTACAGGAAGAGAATTGAGTTTCAGTTTCGTCTGTAGAATGGGAGCGGACGTGATCGTCAAAACCGGATCCCAAATAATTCCGTTTCCGGTCATCAAACCGGAAACGGAAGTGGATCAAAAAAAATCCGAAAGTGAACCCGGACATTTATAGCGCGAAAAGACTGTGGACCGTAGGGCTACGGTCTCGGCGCTTAACAGTTGGATTTAACGGACCGTAGGACTACGTTCTTGGCGGTTAATGTGTTAATGTATTGTTGGTAAGGTTGTTTCACATTTTTCAAGATTTTTGGAAAATTGCAGATCTACGAACTCACATTTTGCAGCGTGTTCTTGTGAGCTTGTAGCTCAACTTTTTTCAAATAGCCTATGTATATAGAGTAAAGTGGTTGAACTAAGTTTGATTCTATATTAACTTATTTACTGGAGACCCGCTAGAACCCACTCAAGGACCCGTGGGGGTCCCCGGACCCCACCTTGAGAACCACGGCACTGTCTTACATCGTCATTGTCTTAACCCATTAAAACCGGGAACGCATCTGTGTAACCACTTAAACCATTATTTAATACTTTGGCTATTCAAAACTAGCAGTCCTTGACATGAAAAAGATTGAGAACCACTGATATAGACACATACGTTTTTTAAAAAAATGTAGGATTTAGAAGATATTTGTAGAATCCCCCAGAAGCAAAGATTTGAGTTACAAATGTTTGCTTTAAAAATATATATATATTCAAAGATTTGCACACATTTTCACGATTTTTCAAAAATAGCAGATCTACAAGCTCGTAGCGTGGCACTCTGTGCCGCGCTATGAGCTTGTAGATCTGCTATGTTTGAGTAGCCAAATAAATCAAAAAATGACACAGATTATTTACCGGTCTAAATCATCTTTGTCTTAAAGTCTTAAAGGAGTAGTTCACCCAAAAAATGACTTATTTTCGATCAATTGCACACCCTGTGAAGCCTTGAATCCATGGATTATTTTTTGTTTTTGTTGCATTCCTAAGCTAATAATTTGATTCCCGTCTCCTACCGGCTAATGTATCTGGTAGGAGACACAAAGTAGATTATTTGTGTCTCCTACCGGAAATACACACGGTCATCAAATTATTGTCTTAGGAATGCCACAAAAACAAAAATAAATACCGTACATGAAATCTTCTTCTTAGAAAAAGCTTCTACTGTACTGTTGTATCGGCGTTACAGAGGGATTAGTGTCGCGTTGCCAGACGAACAGAGATCTCCGCCTAGCGCCTACCGATACGTTTGGTGACATCATCAAAACCCATGGTAGGTGCTAGAACAGCGAATCTACAGAGGGATGCAATACAAATGTATACGCGTCTTAACCCCTTAAGACCGGGAAAGCTTCTGCGTCATTTTAGATTTCTTTGACTATTCAAAAATAGCAGATCTACAAGTTCATAGCTTGTAGATCTTGTAGCTTGTTTTAATCACGAAGATTTGTGCAAATCTTTGAATATATATGTTTTTTAAAGCGATCATTTTTAACTCAAATCTTTGCTTCTACAAATGTCTTCTAAATCGGATTTTTTTTTTAAAAACAAATTATGTGCTATAATATCAGTGGTTCTCAAACTTTTTTCATGTCAAGGACCCCCAAAATGATATGTATTTATCCGCTGACCCCCCCCCCATCTCAAAATATTTTGTTCTAGGGACCCCCTCCCCCCGAAGAGCAAAGATTTGAGTTAAAAATGTATATATATATTCAAAGATTTGCACAAATGTTCACGATTTTTCAAAAATAGCAGATCTACAAGCTCATAGCGCGGCACTCTGTGTTGCTACATATCGTCTCTGTCTGGTGGAAACCATGTATGTCCAAAACTGTGACTTTTCAGGAATCAAATTCAAAAATAGCAAAAGTAGCAGATCTACAAGCTCAAAACGTGCCGCTTCATGCCGCGTTTCGAGCTTGCGGATCTACTACTTCTGATGCTTTTGTGTGACGCTGTAGTAATATGATCAAGTAGGGCATTCATTTACGGGGGAAAAAAACACAAAAACGTAGAATATGGAGATCAGAGGTTTCTGCCCGACAACAGCGATATATAGCAACGACTAAAATGACACAGAGGCGTTTCCAGCTTGAAAGGTATAACAACATATAGGTGTGAAAAGGCCTAAATGGGTCAACGCAAACGTGTGTGTGTGTGTGTGTGTGTGTGTGTGTGTGTGTGTGTGCGCGCGTGCCTGTGCGCGTGTGTGTGTGTGTGTGTGTGTGTGTGTGTGTGTGTGTGTGTGTGTGTGTGCGCATGCGTGTGTGTGTGTGTGTGTGTGTGCGTGTGTGTGTGTGTGCGTCCAGAGAGTCTCACCGTGTTGCAAGTTTATGGCAGACTACTCCACTGTCAGTAATGACCTCACTCAGTCGAAGCTCCAGGTGCACTTTTCCCTGCAGGACACACACGCACACACACACACACACACACACACACACACACACACACACACACACACACACACACACACACACACACACACACACACACACACACACACACACACACACAGAGAGAGAGACAAACACACAGGCGATTAGCAAGTGTCAATACACAAACAGGATAAAAGACACATTCCCACCCTAACAGACTCAGCGGGTCAGACTGAAGGTCATGTTCTCTCCAGTGATTGGGTTAATAACATAATAACGCAGCTGTCTGCTAATGTTCCATTAATTAACCCATTAAGACCTGAGGCCATTCTTAAAAAAATCGAAATCCTAACAGTTTTTTGAAAAAAAATGTAAAAAAAAAAGTCAAGATCTTTCAAAAATAGCAGATATACAAGCTCGTAGCGCGGCACTCGGTGCCGCGCTATGAGCTTGTATATCTGCTATTTTTGAATAGCCAAAGAAATCTAAAGTGACACAGATGCGTTCCAGGTATTAATGGGTTATCAACATCGGTATGCTCACAAGCATTATTCCTTTTCTTTCAAGAATGGGAACACAAGTGCACGCGCGCGCGCGCGCGCGCGCGCACACACACAGACACACACACACACACACACACACACACACACACACACACACACACACACACACACACACACACACACACACACACACACACACACACATACGTACACGCACACGCACACGCACACGCACACGCGCACACACACACACACACACGCACACACACACACAGCAAACAATGTGTCCTCTATTGAAAGGGAGAAGAGGGACACTCTATCTTCCTACTTCATTTGATCCCATCTCTCTCTCTTTCTCTCTTTTTCCCTCATTCTCTCACACATCCTTCCTCTCCCCGGCATCCACCATGAATGTGCCTCTGTTTCAGAGCTCAGCTCCGGGGCTACACACACACACACCCATCTGCCTGCAGATGTTACTGTTCATTGTGTGTGTGTGTGTGTGTGTGTGTGTGTGTGTGTGTGTGTGTGTGTGTGTGTGTGTGTGTGTGTGTGTGTGTGTGTGTGTGTGTGTGTGTGTGTGTGTGTGTGTGTGTGTGTGCGTGCGTGCGTGCGTGCGTGCGTGCGTGCGTGCGTGCGTGCGTGCGTGCGTGCGTGTGTGTGTGTGTGCTGCAGGTGCATGTGTGTCCATGTATGCTCATGCACACATGTGAACATGTATATATGTGCAGGCATGTGGGCGATCATGTGCTAAATGCTTAATAATAGAAAACACGAGGATTAAATAAGCATGCTGTGAGCTTGTAGATCAGCTATTTTCAGTGTTTGACCCCTAAAAAACCTGGCCCCTAAATGTCTAATCCTAACTCTAACCCCAACCTGAATCTTTTCCTACACACACACACACACACACACACACACACACACACACACACACACACACACACACACACACACACATTCGTTTATTTATTTATAGTAATGCACGCTGCCTGGTACGCAGGTAAGACTTCCTTAAATCATTGTGATGGATACCACTTGAATCTTAGAATCCCTATTATGGGGCTTGTATGGAGCCCCTGAGGGACTCTGGTCAAATAAGGGAACGCAACACATCTGTGTCATTTTAGATTTGAGCTTTAACCATTATATTTACACTTTGGCTATTCAAAAAAAGCAGATATACAAGCTCATAGCGCGTCATCGAGTGCGGCGTTACGAGCTTGTAGATCTGCTATTTTGGAAAAATCTTTGAATTTGTGCAAATCTTTGAATACATATATTCTTTTGAAACAACATTTTTTCGGGTCCCTGGAACAACATATTTTGATGGGGATCGGCAGCCAAAAACATAATAATTTTGGGTGGTCCTTGACAAGAAAAAGTTTGAGCACCACTGATATTATGGAAACAATATTTTTTCAGAAACATTAAGACATTTGTTGAGACATTTGACAGTTACAAATGTTCGCTTTGAAAAATATGTATTCAAAGATTTGCACAAATTTTCATGATTTTTTAAAAATAGCAGATCTACAAGCTCGTAGCGCCGCACTCGATGCCGCGCTATGAGCTTGTATATCTGCTTTTTTTGAATAGCCAAAGTGTAAATATAATGGTTAAAGCTCAAATCTAAAATGACACAGATGCGTTCCCTTAGTTGACCAGAGCTTGTAGATCTGCTATTTTTGAATAGCCAAAGAAATCTAAAATGACAGAGATCCTCATGGGACATTAGAAACACAGTCTTAGAGCAATGCTCAGTGTTTGCCACTCCACACAGTGGCCATCAAGGTTGTTCACTATAATGAACCGTGACAGAACGAGACACACAGTCAATGACTTTGACCCTGCTAGCTGAGCTGGTGCATGTTTAGGGTGCACACATTCTGTGTTTGTTTGGCTTCAGTTCAGCTTCAAAAACATGCACGCACGCACGCACACACACACACACACACACACACACACACACACACACACACACACACACACACACACACACACACACACACACGCACATACACACACACACACACACACACACAGACAACAGAGTAAGCGTCATTTGACGTTGGTCTAGAGAGGAATAAAAGGAGGAGAACCAGATCAAATGAGGAGTTGTATGTAAAAAGGAAATAAACACGTATAAACACTCTGAGCACACACACTCTGTGTGTGTGCTTGTATTACTATACTTGTGAGTGCCAAAAGTCCCCACAAGTATTAAATAGTCATTGTGAGGAAATATTGTTGTTTTATGGTTAAAATATATTTTTAAAGTTAGGCTTACAATTACACCGGAAAATACATTTCTAAGCTCACAACGTGTTGTGCTGCGGCGCTTTGTGAGCTTGGAGATCGACTATTTTCCATCTGTTTTTCAGCTGCTTTCGATGCTGTTCTAAAGTTTAGATGTCCTCACGAGTATAGTAATACACACGTGTGTGTTCTCACTCTGTACTAACCTGAACCTCTGAGTCAGCGCTGACAGGGTGCAGCTGGAACCAGGTGTCTTTCCCATGGTATTTCTGCAGGTCCTCTTTTTTCACTGCAACCTTGCCTACACACACACACACACACACACACACACACACACACACACACACACACACACACACACACACACACACACACACACACACACACACACACACACACACACACACACACACACACACTCAATGCTGAGAACATAAACTTGAAGAGCAGTCATCAAGCATAGTTGTGTCATCTTTAACCTGGATATGACCCTGTCTGGCATGAAACAACTAGCAATAACTATTGTATGGTTTCCCACAAACACCAACACCAACTACCACCGACCTAAACCAACCCACACACATACACACACGCACACACACACGCGCACGCGCACACACACACACACACACACACACACACACACACACACACACACACACACACACACACACACACACACACACACACACACACACAATGGTAGTGATACACGCAAGCTCAGCTTTTAGATCTGCGATTCTTGGTGAAGAGATTTAATGTACAGTAGACGGGGGAAAAGAAGGTCCAAGTACAGGGCCAACTCGGGTTCAGTTTACTAAGTCTAGAGTGTTTGAAGTGGTGAATGGTTGTCAAGCTAATATTCAGTCGAACCATTCGTACTACATAAAAAATAAAAAATAAATACAGACACAGATGCAGACATGCAGAAATAAGTGCCATGCGGTCATGTTTTGCTTGGTTGCTAAACAAACGACCGAAAACACATTCCTCCTGAGTCGCAACTGACTCAGCATGTTGGCATGGCGACGCATCCTCCAAGCCAATCGCTGCCTGTCGGAACGTAAACATCTGGTGCTCATCAACGGCCACGTCCAATCAAAGCGCTGGCACTGAAAACGAAAAAAAAAACACCCTCCTGTGCCTAATTTTAACACACAATCGAGCGAGGCTTGGATTCGGCGCGAGAGCGGAGAGAGACGAGTTCACGGGAGATATAGGTGGGATCAATGAGATTTGAGGCGTTCTCTCACCGATGCTGGAGTCCCTCCTGAAGACATCCCTGTCGAAGATGTAGAAGGAGAGGTGTCTGAAGCTACGTGGTATCTCACAGTAGAAATCCTCCCCATAAAATGGACTAAATGAGAGAGGAGAGAAAGTGCAAACAATGACTATCCTTCTCTTTGGGGCTGAGCCACCATGGCACGCATCCTTTTTTTTTAACCACATCCTTTTTTAACCACTTTCAACCCTGTTCTGGGCATGTCGTTATCGTGGGAAGATTTTCTAGAATTTTTCCAGAATTTACAGAAACAACGTGTCGCATGGCGATGCGTTTATTTGCTTGTAGATCAGCTATTTATCGTACGACAAAGTATATAGGGTTTAAGTTGTTGAACTAACATTATAATGGAGGTAAGACAACTCTCTCTCTCTGAGAGAGTGGGCTTATTTCAGATGTGCTTCTGCTCTCATAAGGCGAGTACTAGTGTAAAACTACTGTGCTACAAACTGTATGATGAAAATATGACACCAGAACAAACGACGGGTGTTTCCGATGAATCCATCGTGGTTAAAATGGAGTGGAGAATGGAATTTGAAGTTACAATGGGTTTGTATAGGAACGGGGTGTGTCCTAAAAAAAAGAAGGGTGAAACACAAAAGCCTGAGTGTACGTTAAAATGACCCCAAACGTGTTTGAAAGTGAAACATCCCTTTAATTATGTGTCTAGAGCCATTAGTAAAATAGTTAAACTTATGGAATATTGCCATAGAAAACAGTGGAGCTGGACTGTATCATTTCTTTTCCAGGATAATGTGCCCTATTTCTTATACATCATCTATATTCCTCCACATTTAGTTATAATCGAGTACATTTCAAAGATGAAGTTGTCTGAAAAAAGAAAACATTCACACTACACTCAGAAGACAGTAATTCTTATTTTAAATATAAGAAAGCACATTCTTACAGAGTCGTCAGGCTTGTAGAGCCCTATCTTGCATATTTCAAAATAGTTCATAATAGTCGATCTACAAGTTCACGTGTCGATGTAGATCGTTTATTTTCAAATGTTTTTCAAAATAGTGAAACATTCCTAAAGCGTTTAGGCATGAGGGGTAAGGCGCCACGCAAGATAGGGCCCTTCTTTTTCAAATCTGATACCTTGTACTGTGTAAAATGTGTGTGTGGTCAATAATGTGCAGGCAGGCTGAGAAAAGAGAGTAGGTGTACCAGAGGGACTTCTCTATGATCTTGGTCCTGAAGACCTCCTCTTGGTCCAGGTTGACAGTACAGTAACAGTCCCTCATCTTGTTAGGCCCTGGGTATGGAGGGATGTTCTTTGCTTCGCCTGCAGAAAGGTGAGGGGAAGCAGAGAGAGAGAGAGAGAGAGAGAGAGAGAGAGAGAGAGAGAGAGAGAGAGAGAGAGAGAGAGAGAGAGAGAGAGAGAGAGAGACCACATGTGTTTCTAAGTTGCATTGTGACACAGCTCTGTTTCCACACTTCTTTATTCACTTTTAATTGTATACATTTCTCTTAGTTATGTCAATAAAGCTTCTTTGAATTGACAGAGAGAGAGAGACAGACAGACAGACAGACAGACAGACAGACAGACAGACAGACAGACAGACAAAACAATTATAATTTTTTGTTTATTATTTCATTTATATCACTTCATCTCTATCAAATCCAGTGTCCTGACAGCCATTGTCAAACTGTTCAGTGTATGACATTGTCATAGTTTCTTTTAATATAAATCTCAAGGTTGATACACCGGGAGCGTTTATTTTGTGCGATTAATTCAAACTAATTTAAATTGCTGTTTGTGTTATGCACAGAAGGCAAAAATAACGAGCCGATTAAGCGATATAATTATTTTAGAAATTAGGTTGATTTTTCAGGGCGAATAAAGTCATCCACCTGTTGAGGCATCACCAAAATAAAAGTCTTATGTGAAATAATCGCATCGTATCGTTTAGTCGCTCCTGGTGTGTAATGACCTTTAATATTTAAATTGTAATATCAATCTGGGCGCCCGCTGGCCTAGTGGTCCTGTCCTGTCAAATAAAGGCATAAAAGCCCCCAAAAAATATCTTAAAAAGAAAAGAAAAAATTATATCAATCTTACAATAGAACAATTCTATACTGCGTTGCGCCATGTTTGTAAATATTATATAACATTACAATGCTGGCGGTGTCATAACAGCTAATTTTAGGACAGAATACTGCCCTTTGTTTTTAAATCCTTTTCCAGCCTGTCTAGGTTGGCCAGTCACTTCATTTAAATGAGTATGCCATTGTGACTTAATGAGGAACATGCACAAGGAAAATGTCAATTGCCATAAAGTATTATATTGTTTTGATACTGAAAGTGTCATAACATATCAGTAGTATCAACTGACAACTAGTCAGCTGTCAATTGACATAGAGGATAATGTCCATATCCCATAAAAGAGTCATAATGAGCTTTTTATGTCAGGTGACACAAACATTTATGAACGGTTATGTACAGTATGTCTATGACTATGTCTGGTGCCAAGTAGAGCTTATGTAGGTGTCATGTATGCCTTATGTTATGCATATGTTCAATATATTTAATAATATCTTCAAAATGTACTTAATTGGAATGTTGGAATTGTTTAAACATAATCTTTGTGTTAATTTATCCATCGGGTTGTGGTTACCTATGAACACTTAAATGAGTTAAATGAAGAATCTGAATTTTATTGTGAACAATAGTTGTGTAAGTGCATCCATTTATATTGGACATGAACTGTGTTTCCGCGGATGTAACTGTTCAGGAGCCAATACCACTCTTTAACATTACATCACCAAATCCTGGGACACAATGACACATGTAATGAGCTTAGCTCTGCTAGGGAAGGAAATAAATCAAGCCATGTTCTCCTGTTAGCGCACGTACACACACACACACACACACACACACACACACACACACACACACACACACACACACACACACACACACACACACACACACACACACACACACACACACACACACACACACACACACACACACACACACACACACACGCACGAAATTAGAGTTCCGACACTGGCATCGGTATCGGAACAACTCTACTCCAAATGAAATCTGAGAAAGTACACTTGTTTTCCCTAAAAACATGCACGTTCCAAAACTGTGTCACGCTGTGTGTGTGCGTGTGTGTGTGTGTGTGTGTCGGATCTGTGAATGAAAGAATCTGCGTGGGACATTTCCTTTGAGTCCTGCTGCAGCTTCAATCTGTTCATCAAACGTGTGACAGATAGCACTCCCTTTCACAAGAATGTGGTCCAACCACCCACTGTCTCACACACACACACACACGCACGCACGCACGCACACACACACACACACACACACACACACACACACACACACACACACACACACACACACACACACACACACACACACACACACACACACACACACACACACACACACACACACACACACACACACACACACACACACACACACAGAGACCGCGAAAGATAGTGTTCCAGTCCCCGAGGACCAATATAACCTCCGTAAAGCCATCTATCCATGTTAGTCAGTACAGTGTTTCTCATAGCCCTGGGACTCTCACACTCTGTGTAGTCTTTAGTTACAAGTGTGTTAGCCTGAAGTTGTAGTAGTCTGCTCCAATAGCACTCCATTATCTGCTTTGGAATCTGATGCTGTCACTTAGCAGTGGGGTTGGAGCCCCAGCAAAATCACTCACTGTCGTGGACCGGCAGTAACAGAGTAACTTCTTCTCCATACCAGGATGGGGATGAGACACCACATGGTCTGGAGCAATGTTCTCTCTAAGCGCGTAGTGTTACTGGCAGCTGCACACTACTGTTTACATTTCCTAGTAAAATAATGTGCCCTTTGTTAAAGCCCTGTGTGCAATCTCATGACAAATCATCTACGGTAATTGATGTTACATTCAGAGATGCAGGTAAAAGGTACAAGTAAGACGCGCGAACGCTGGAGGCGAACGCAGATTCGCCTCGATCTCCAGGCTTTTATTGCTTAGTTTTGCTAAAAAATAAAAGCCTGGCCCAGCGGGTCGGTGTACTCGGTATGAGGAAGTGTTTCATTTCGCAACCAACCAGAGTCGTCGCTAGTAATGTTGTGTAAACGGGGCGGGGGTTGACGGACAGATCGGTGAACCAATGGGATCAGGCGCAATCTGTCGCCGGCGAGCCAATGAGAGAATGAGAGCGTGAACACAGACGGAAAGAGACCATAAATATGGGACACACACCGCAAGCACGATGATATAGTAAGCTCCACTTGGCCTTCCGCGTTCGCAACAAAGGTGAAAACAAAAGTGTGGATGGAGAAAACTTTAAGAAAGAAAATATAGGGTGTCCGTGAGCACTGAGCAGGCTTCCCCAGGAGAATTGTTTTAAAGATATTTGCTTTACATGTTCATTTCTAGTTACTGTTCTAACGTATGTGGAATTATGGGGTAAAACAACACAACATAAAACACATAAAATGCATTCAAATTGAACCGCAGAATCTGATTCAACTAAGACACTTCTGAGTTAAAACCTCGGATCGACACAAATCCTGTAGGTGACCTATATCTTTCTTCTTAAAATGGCATTTTTTTTAAATTAAAGGTGAGGAGTTTGCATCTCTGTACTTTGCTTTATAGGGTGTGTCTGATTTGCTGTTGAGGTTCTGAAATATTTACCCTATAAATTGTTTCTTAACCTTTCTGACCTTATATACAGTATGGTCCATAAAGACAGAATGGAATGGGGCTGGGGGTGTTGTTTGTGGCATTTGTTTGTGATAAATCTGAGACTGCTTGCCCGTCCAGTTGGCTGTGACTTTTCAAGGGGCTGCGACTTCCAATGCCGGCATAACACACTCATTCACAACATGACGGCACTTTCATTCATAAGTGAAAAGCTATTGAGGCAAGGAATAATGGTAAAGCACAATATTTAGCACATGCCTCAACTTGTTTTCTTCAAACACAATTTGTGCCTGTGTTTATGTACTGTATGTGCAGGACACTGACGTCAGTGCACGGTGTACCAAGGGATTGGCAGCAGCACAGGATGCTACAGCCTCTCTCATCTCCTTTCTTATGTTCTTTTCTATCCATTCCCTTCCGTTATAATTTCTCTCTCCAATCTCCCCCATCGCTCTTCTCAGTTCTCCCTTATTTGTCAATTCTCCTGCTCCCTCAACAACGCAACATAATCTCTTTTCGTCCTACACTAATTCATGACCAGTAGTCCTTTGACTGGATTGTGGTGTCCGCCCTAGTAACCAACACATTATGGGATTACCACAGCTTTCTCAAATGAGTGCGTGAGTGTTACAGTATTTTGATTCTTTGCTTGACACCAGATCTCCAGGCCAGTAGAATAGCAGAAGGGCTCAAAAGGAAATGCCATGACCTCACGATTTGTATACAATGCATTAGTACCCGCAAAAGGCACACATTACATGAAACACATTAATGAAAAAAAAGAGAGGAAACCTACTGTCTATTAAAACAAACAATAACATTGGAGCAGGAAGTGTCTGGTATCTGTTTCCCTCATGCTCCGGTGTCAGACTGTGTTTTGTTGTTGAGTGAGTGGGTAGTGGATTATCACTGTCCTACTTGGACAGCAGACTGATGACAGTTTCCGTGTATAGTTCTTTGTTTATGCATGACTGCATACACTAAATTGGTATAAACAACACAATAAAACAAGACTACGGGCCCTATTTTGGGGCAGGCTGACTGGCATGAGGCGAGCAGCGCAGCGGAATCGCCGTGCAGTGCACCAGCGTGAGAGGAGTGGTACAGGACAGGGTGTGTGTAATTTGCAAATCAGCATCTTACTGCAATTTAGGGGTCAACAAGGACCTCAATTTGCGCTGTCCACTGCCTGCCTGCTTGGACAGGTCTACCAGGATAGCAAGACGCACTTGGCAATTGCTATTTTCGGCACACTTTAGTTGGCGGAGGTGCACCCAGATAGATGTCTCCAAAATCACACACAGACCTGCTTTATAGCCTATGTTAAGCTTGTCTGTAGGTATGAATCTCTTATGCTGGAAAACCACCCATATTTGATAAATGCTTGTATCAACAACAATACAAAACTGTTGTGCGTCTAGCCCCTACGGAACCTCTCCCTCCGCTAAGTAGCTCCGAGATGAGGTCCCTCGTTAATTCCTGCCGGCTGCGGTCGACATTTTCGCACATTTTCCAGTTTTACATGTTTCTTACCCCTTTCTGCACATCGTATCCAAAAAGCAAAGCAATTGCGCCACTCTCTCAGATGTTTTAAGTTCTAGCGGAACATAACAGCTTCCAACGTGTTGAAGAAAGTATTTAATTTGCATCGGATTTCATCCGGTTCCATAATATTTTGCATTAGAAGATGCAATTCAACATTTGACCAGTAGGGTAATCAGTAATGTTATCTCTACGGGCGCAACTCTTGCGCAATGTCTTAAAAACATGGAACCGGATGAAAACCGAGGCAAATTAAATACTTTCTTCAACACGTTGGAAGCTGTTATGTTCCGCTAGAACTTAAAACATCTGAGAGAGTGGCGCAATTGCTTTGCTTTTTGGATACGATGTGCAGAAAGGGGTAAGAAACATGTAAAACTGGAAAATGTGCGAAAATGTCGACCGCAGCCGGCAGGAATTAACGAGGGACCTCATCTCGGAGCTACTTAGCGGAGGGAGAGGTTCCGTAGGGGCTATTGTGCGTCATGATGCACAGAGAATATTGAAGGCTTTAAGCTTTCACTATCAGTTTATCTTTCATGAAAGGCTTACTGACTAGTCAACTGGATAGATTATTACACACACTGCCAGGTTATGGTAGAGATTTAACCATTTCTTAAGGTCCTTATATGTAGTGTTTAAAACAGACACACACTGTACATGGAGTCAGGAGGAGGACTGTCCGCAGACTTTTGCCTTTCATAGCCCAGTGTACAACAACATTTTACATGTTACAGGTCACAAGGACATGCACAGACACAAAAACGTACATGTCCGTGCTGACATATAGCGGACCCTGAGCAGACATCTGCCATAGGAGGTCAGTGCAGCACAAATGTTTTGTGTCTGCCTGTTTAGTTTATTTGGCGAGTATGAATTGGGCTTATGAACTGGCCTTTACACTGAGAAACGCTTCTCACAGGACCAGTGCCAGATATCAACTGTGTTTGTTATTTCCTCCCAAGATAATCTTACATCATCTGCACTTGGTGGTCTGTTTGAGGTGCAGTAGAATTGATATTTGACGACTTTGCACCTCATGCACAAGGACAGTCAGTTTGCTCTTGGGAAAATGTTGGTTTCCAAGGCTTTTCTTGACTTTTACCAGCGCAACCTTGTGCTGAGCACAGTGCACTGCTCTTAAAGGTAATGAAAAGCAAACATTTGGTTGGTCATGATTTAATCCAACACACCCACTGCTGATACCATGTTATTCAGCCTAATCAAGGAGGTTCATGTAGAGCAATATAGTTTTGTTTGTGTATGTGTTGTTGTTATGATGGTTTATGATTGTAGCACAGATAAGCTTCTCTGGTAACCTACAATACATTCTGTGCATTAGATTAGAGATTTGTAAAACCATTTTCTCTAATCCCCTTCCCTACCATCTCTCTTTCTGTTGGTTTGTCCTCTTATCCCACTCTGTGTGTGTCTCTCTTTCTTGTATCTCTGACAGCCCTCCTCTTTTGCCCATATATATTCTTCTGTCATCTTTAGGTAGAGATCACTGTCTCCTTTTTGCATTATTCTGTCGCCCTCTTTTTCAAACATTCCTTTTCGGTTTATTTGTTTTTAATTACCTTGACTTCTCTTATTTTTGTGTCTATTTCTCTCGCTCTCTCCCTACCTCCTGTTCTCTTTTCTCCACAGGTTGTGACTCATTGTGTTGTCTCTTCAAGATTCAAGATAAGCAGACGAAGCAACACCATCTTCTTCCTTTCATCAAGCAAAAATCATCTCTGTTGTGTGCCCTTGGAGAATATTCTGGCCTAGTATTTCAGTGAAAACAGGCAGCAGGAACACGCAGACGCACATTCATTCACATGTGCTTGTGCGCACTTGTGTGTGTGCACACATAACAATGGAGGGTGATCAAAAGCATAAAGCCTGCATGAATCGATGCGCTTCGATGTTGCGCAGCAAAATAGCAGATCTTCAAGCTCACAACGCGCCACATTGTGACATGTTGTGAGATTGTAGATCCGCTATTTTCATCGCTTGACACCATCATTCGTCGTAATTGAGCCTAACCACTCTCCACCGACAGCTCCAACAAGGAAATGAAAAATGAAGGAATGAATGAATACAATCTTCACATACAATCAAACTGAAGAAGAAGACGGAAGAAAAACAGAGATGAAGATCTAAAATAATAATACAATAAGAGGAGGAAGCACCAGCAAAGGAAGAAATGTAATGAATGCAGTTAATCTGTTGTCTTTTTATGCTTCCTCTTATTTGACTATTTTCATGGTAGCCAACCACTTACATACAATGTTGTTGAAATCCTATGCACACACAATCATACACACACGCACACGGACACACACACACACACACACGCACACGCGCACACACACACACACACACACACACACACACACACACACACACACACACACACTTCATTATTCTAACCTTTGAGGAAGCTAACCCACAAGAGAATGCTCAGGCGAACACCCTTTTCCTTTGTTACCTGCAGACAGGTGCATGCAGGGTATATAAAGTGCACATGCAGGTGTGCAGGGCACATGCAGGGTATATGCAGGGAACATGCATTGCAGGGGACATGCAGGGTAGACAGTAAGGGCTAGCTTTAGAGGGGAGGGATATGATGAAATAGATGGTGGCGGTAGAGAGAGGGAGGGGGAGGGAAAGAGACAGAAAAGAGGGGAGACAAAGCCTGACACAGAGAGAGAGAGAGAAAGAGAGCGAGAGAGAGAGAGAGACACACACACACACACACACACACACACACACACACACACACACACACACACACACACACACACACACACACACACACACACACACACTGCACACACAACACACACACTGCATACCAACACACACACACACACACACACACACACACACACACATGCACACGCACACAACACACACACACACACACACACACACACACACACACACACACACACACACACACACACACGCTTGCACAGACAGACAGAGAGAGAGAGAGAGAGAGAGAGAGAGAGAGAGAGAGAGAGAGAGAGAGAGAGAGAGAGAGAGAGAGAGAGAGAGAGAGAGAGAGAGGTCAGTCAGATAGAAAACTGGAGAGTGGTTAGCTTTGGAGAAAGCTACAACAGGAAATGAGATGAGGAGAAAGGAATTTCAACTGGATCCAAGATGTAGTTTAAAAGGCAGCGAACAACTCAGTTGCCTGTGAAAGTGTGTGTGTGTGTGTGTGTGTGTGTGTGTGTGTGTGTGTGTGTGTGTGTGTGTGTGTGTGTGTGTGTGTGTGTGTGTGTGTGTGTGTGTGTGTGTCTGAGAGAAGTGAGAAAGAGGACAGACAGCTTGAGAAATAGTACGAGCAGAATATTATTAGCACATTTCTAAAGTTACAATTTAATGACTTTTCTGACCTTTTTAATAACAAATTGGCCAAATTGGCAAATATTACGTAAGAAAGAGGCAAACATTGTGAAAATAGCCAATCTACAAGCTCACAACGCCTCGCAGTGCGAGCAATATCTATCGGTGGAACCGATTGGTGGATACAATTCCAAGTGCTTGTCAGGTTGGGGGGTCCCAACTTCAAATATGATTATTTTATAAACTGCGGAAAGCCCCACAAAACAACAACAAAGTGTGTTTCTGTGCACATGCACCGCACGTGTATAAGACAATTTGTGGGTGTTTCAGCTTCCATTAATTGGACTTAATTAACAACTGGTTAAGTTAATTACCTATTCACAGCAGTAGGTGCACCCAGCCTTGCGAGCAAGGCCAGGGGATTACATATCTCAGATAACTCAGTGACCGTGCCTAGACTGTTGACTGGAATGCCGCTGACCGCAAATGATTATTCACACAGCTTAATGAAACCACACTGAAGAGAGCTGAGCTGCACTGTGTTGGAGCATAATATGCACATGCACGACAGTCGACAGAGCTGCCCGTTCAGAAGGACAGGATGAAAAGTGGGGTTTGCCATTTCAGATTGGCTGCGCTTTGCACCATAGCCCTAGGGTCTGTGATAAACCAGTCTTCAGTTACTGATCAAACTACGCTCTCACTCTTGCATAGAAGAGAGCTAATGTTCACACCGACACCTTTGTCTCAGTGGAAAAATATGTAAAACAAACATGCACACACACACACACATACACACGGGCACGCACGCACACACACATTAACAGACATTTTTTCAATCTAGCATGAAGACACATTCTCAAAGTACTGTCAAAGTCCATAAAT
>NC_137603.1:11893911-12188911 GCF_963280865.1 Gymnoscopelus braueri | reverse complement strand
CTGTGTTGCTGCTTACCTATTTTTATTTTGGGGTATTTTGTTTTGTTATTATTATTTATTAAAAAATAATAATCAAAATAATAAATAAAAAAACATTTTTTATTTATTGATTTATTTTAATTTTGTCATTTTTTAAAAGTTATTTTTGGGGGTATTTTTTTTGTAATGTGTATGTATTTATTGCACAGCCAAGCCATCCATTGACATCCATCCAGAGCAGACCGGGGGGGGGGGGATGGGAATCCCTTTGGATCCTCTGTGTTGTTGCTTCTTACCTATCTTTATTTTAACGCTCTGGAAGACTCGGAGACCTTCCTCTTCCACCGCCATGCTGTCGCTTTGGCTCCGCACCGCTTTCCCTGGCTTTGCCTACCAGATGAAGACAATCCTCCGCGGTGAGGGTGAATGGTCTCGGCCTCTCCTCCAGCGCACGGCGGCTATTCCAGAGGTTTTGTACATCTATGTGCTTCCAGCAAGGCAGCGACCATTCTCTCTCCGTCCCCAAGAACCGCTGCTACTGGCTGGCTGTGTGCAGCAGGCTGAGGCTGGGAACAGAACAGAGCAGCAGCAGCAGCAGCAGCAGCAGCAGCAGTGTTGCCAGATCTTGTGAGAGAAACAAGCAACCAGGTCTATGAAAACAAGCACAAAAGAAGCAACTAGACAATATAGCTGCAAGCAGCAATACGTGGGCCAGGAAATGTGGAAAATGCCTATTAATGCAACAAGCCATAGAATGGATTGCACTTCAGAGACATTTTGTGTGCATGGGGATCTCATTTTAAACAAGCTTAGTGCTTTATGAGTCTTCCAGTTTAGTAGACCTTGTATTGTGAATTTGTACTTCCATGTGTTCTCATGTCTTACTAAATAAAGTACATCAATCAATCAATCAAAGAAGACTGCACAATTAACAGATGAGCATTCTAAACAGCTGAGCATAGTGCTATGGGATTGTGGATATTGTATCTCTGTATTGTGTTGCTTAATAATGCAGATTTCAAACTTGTATCAAAAATTCAGTAATCTTGACAAAAGTTTGCAAATGTTTGTACTTCATCTAGACAACACAGATGGATTATGTCATTCTAATTAGGCCTTTCCATTTTATCACCATAGCGACAATGTGGTTAGTCGGCTTCATATTCCGACAGTGGATGTCCGGGGTGCCCTTCTACCACTGTAAGAAGTTAACTTTAAGCCTAAAATATAAAATAGGCTACATAGCACCGCCATTTTGTTTTCACTTTTCACAGGTCAATATTGAAGGTCAAGGTGCTGTTTATAATAATAATAAAGACCTTAAATTATTCCAACAACAGGGGAAACTACTTTTCAGCTTGACCCAGCTGATGTGGTCATATTTAGCACTCGGGGAGCAACTATAAGAATCCCACTCATGGACACCTCAACCCATGGCCGGGGATAGGGATTGAAACCTTGACCTCCGGACTCACAGGCTGCCACACTACCAATGGAGCTAGAGCTGTAGCCACACTGATGGTGTCTGTTGAAGAGCATAAACTCTTGCCTTCTGTCATGAACCAAGCCCCTGTTTCACAAACACTACTCTAGATCAGTGGTTCACAAACCATTTTACCAATAGAGAAATTTGATGTCTCCTTGTAACCGAAACTAGTGAAAATAGCCGCTCTACAAGCTCACAACGCGTTGCTATCCGAAAAGTTGTGAGCTTGTAGATCGGCTATTTTCACAAGGAAATATGTCATACGTTGAAAATAAATGCCCTTAAAGTAGCATTTCATGTTTAAAAAGTGTGCATGCATTAATTAATACGGTCATGTTTTGTGTGTGGCAATTTAAATGAAGCCTGTATGAGGTAGCCTGAGGCTCGAACCGGGGACCTTGTGCCCTACAGACAGTGACGCTATCACCTGAACTACTGCTACCCCCAAACTGAGAAGAGAGAAAAGGAACCTATGCAGCTATCAAATTAATATTGGTAACAGCTTAGCAGCATACTCGGGATTCTGGGTATTGTAGTCTCTTTATTATACAATTATGCATTGGCCCCTGGAGAATTCACTCAAATGGGGTTTTCGATAAGGTCCATAGATTGTGTGTAGAATGTTTCACTCAAAAATCCCAGGCGGTATAAGGATTTAATTTTTTTTTTCAACTGCTCGATATTGGCGGAAAATCTAAGGGCGGAGCTTACTGGTCAGATGTGTTCCTCATGAGTTAAGGCACATGATTGTGTAAGCAAGTTGCATGGCTTTAGGCCAAACAAGGCATGACTTATGCCTGTTCAAAGTTTGCAAGCCAATTGGAGTAAGATTGGTTTCAGTGCTATTTGGAATGACCCTCTACCATACTGCAAAGTTTCATAAAAAAGTTACTCTGCATTCATGTAGTTAGGGGCAGAAGAAACAATTTTCATAAAACTACAATATTCATTGGCTCATAAAAGCTTAATTTTTTCACTTAAAACATTTCAGTACGATTTTTTGTCGACATAGGTCCGAGACGCATGTGTATTGTATTGAAGTTTTATCGCTGTCAGTCAAACGGTTCATGAGCTATGCCTGTTCGAAGTTTGCATTTTTTTCAATTGATTGCTATAGCACCACCCTTTGGCCAATGGTTGTGGGTTTCGTGTATTCGCCATTTGACATAGCCCTCTACCATATTGCAGAGTTTCGTAAAAACTGACTGCATGGTTTGGCTAATACTGCGATTATGCGGGGAAAATGGCAGAAGAATACGGGCTTGGCCCCCTAATGAGCACTTAAAACCTATGAAAACATGGCCAAAAGAAGCAACTGTAGCCAGGCCACATGAGCACTCTACTAACCCTACATTGGCTATTTGAAAATAGCCGATCTACAAGCTCACAACTTGTCGCAATGCGGCGTTGTGAGCTTGTAGATCGGCTATTTTCAAAGAAATCATGTGGAAAAAAGTGAAATATTTTTGAAACATTTTAACAACAGAAATCTCGTATGGGGGTCTAAGTCGCTTATAACAAGCAGACATGGCAACTCTGAGCAGCAGCGCTCAACGGTGCCAGCGGGGGCGTGGTCCCAGTCCTTCTACACCACGGTGCCAACGTGACATCATGACAGTGGTTTCAACGCACTAGAACCGGATTGGCAGGAACCGGCGCGAAAAAACGGTTCACATTACAGCAGGATGTGAAAAACAGAGATCATTTTTGCGCGTTTAATTTTTATTTTGACCCCTTATCTCGAGACATGTGGTTGTTTGTGACTAGTGAGTGTTGGGCTACACCACCACCAAACTTGCATGATGATGATACTGATGGTGATGGGCCCCCAATCCCCCATAATCGGGGCCCATACATGCTGTGTACTGTAGGCTTAGGCTATATGTAATGCATGGCACAACTCACAAGAGGAATTTAGTACTGAACCAATACAACATTTATTACATCTCCCAATCTCTGGATACATTGGACCAGTGGTTCTCAAACTTTTTAGCTCAAGTTTGCCCGGGGTAAAAAAATGATAATTACTCGCGACCCATACAAAACCTATAAGTGCATAGCAGTACATTGTGACATTGGATTACCTAGGACAGTGGTGAAATTATAGTGAAACTAGATGAAGTGCTCCTCGGAGCACAGGTCTCCGCCAGGTCAGGTTATTGTGGGCCAGCAATGTTCGGAATTCGCCAATCAGGATGGAATATGGAAAACCGGACAGATCAGTCTTGATCACTTGACTATAGACTAGAGATAATGTGTAACGATTTCTGTGATGTTTCGACAAAATTTGTAGGAGTAGCCTAATATAAAAAAATAAATAAAGATATGCCTCCTGGTGGCGCTGTAAAAGGCAGTTCCTTGGCCTCTAGGGAGTGTGCATACTAAGTTTCATGCAGATCAGTGCAGTTATATGTAAAAACGGTGGCATTTCTTTCTCGGCCTAGTGGGAATGTGCGTGCAAAATTTCACAGAAATTGCACACTGCGTTCATGATTTGAGGCATTTTGTTCAAAACGGACCAATCCCGCTAAAGGATGGAATATGAAAAATCCGACAGATTCGGCTTGATCACATGGCTATAGAGATACCGATACCAAATACCGATTTGCGTTATGTTTAAACTAAATCTGTAGGCGTAATACAAAAAAATATGTTTTGTAAAAATCGGCCTCCTGGTGGCGCTATAAGAGGCCAATCTGAAATTCAGGGCAGAGGTTCTGCTCTGGCATCCAATGAGTGTGTGTGCACAGTTTCGCTTCGATCGGGCCAACAGTGCCAGAGATTAACTGCTCGCAGACGGACGGATGGACGGACACAATTTCAATTCAATTCAATTCAAAGGGCTTTATTGGCATGAGAAAACACACACACACACACACACACACACACACACACACACACACACACACACACACACACACACACACACACACACACACACACACACACACACACACACACACACACACACACACACACACACACGGACTAATCCATTATCTCTAATTCATTTTCTCCATCATTCATAATAATGACAATTAACTCAACCTAATCAGCTCAACTATGTTAAAATTTAAATAAAAATCCAGTCACATTCACCAAATACAAGTACAGCAGAACGATATCACAACGGACCTTGTTACCTCATTGACACTGAACTTGGGTCTAATCTAAAAGACAGGATGAATGGAGAGTAGGCCTTGTAATGGTGTGGATAGTGCATGTCTGGGCTGGATTTAAGAGCCACCTAGGAAAAGGCGAAGGTTCATCATCAGTCCATGCTTATTGCATAAACTCATTGGGCCAGGACTCAGAAAACAGCCCAACGTTATGACCACATTCCTCAAAATAGCACTGCACTGCAAGCCCAACCCAGCAGTGATGTGGGACAGTGGAGCGGTTGACAGTTCCTCTACCAAGAAAGTTAGTTGGCCACAGCACTTCCGGTGGCCCAGGCCTTAGGATTAGCTGTGACGTTTTTAGAACAGCCCTAAATCTAATTAGGCTATATGTCTCATCTCTCTTGTCAACCTGTTACAGCGTCCTCAACTAACACTTTCCCCACATAAACTGTGGATTACACAGCACATTACTGGAGGTCTATAAGTATATAGATAAGTATATTACCTTGCATGGTAAAAGCAAAGCAAAATGCACATGTAGAGTAATAGCAAAGCAAAGCAGAAACAGTGATATTGTATGCCTTTACCACATCCTGTAGCAGCTGGGTTAATGTGGTATTTGTAGCAGTAATACAGTTTGGGTGTGGTTCCTAGTTTTAACATTCTTTACTTTAGCCGCTCAATTAAAACCTTTTTAATTTGTATACAATAACTCAAATTATGTATGTACAGTGTTATGATAGCAAAAAAAAGAATACTTGCTTTTTTAAATGTCATGTTGCAGCTCATAGGAGCAAAGAGTAACATAATTATGAAGATGTGGCAAGTTAAGTCAGGATTTGCTTTCAAATAATGAGTGGAGAGGTGCAGAATGCTTCGAGCTGGATTTACAGCAGCACATAGAGAAATAATGTTTGAAATACATTTATGACATGCATTTACTTCATCTTAGCCAGGATGGCTACACCCTGTGGTAAACCACAGGGCCTGTGTGTGTACAGTATATGCATGCATGTGTATGTACGTGTATGTACGTGTGTGTGTGTGTGTGTGTGTGTGTGTGTGTGTGTGTGTGTGTGTGTGTGTGTGTGTGTGTGTGCGTGCGTGCGTGCGTGCGTGCGTGCGTGCGTGCGTGCGTGCGTGCGTGCGTGCGTGCGTGCGTGCGTGCGTGCGTGCGTGCGTGCGTGAGTGAGTGAGTGAGTGAGTGCGTGCGTGCGTGCGTGCGTGCGTGCGTGCGTGCGTGCGTGCGTGTGTGCGCGTGTGTGTGTTTAACACAAAAAGGAAATCTTTGGTTTGGAGATTTATATGTTGACTAATGAAGATTACTTCATTATTGTATGTTGCAAAATGTGTGTGTGTGTGTGTGTGTGTGTGTGTGTGTGTGTGTGTGTGTGTGTGTGTGTGTGTGTGTGTGTGTGTGTGTGTGTGTGTGTGTACGTGTGCGTGTGTGTGTGTGCGCGTGCGTGTGTGTAGGTGTACGTGTGTGTGCGTGCGTGGTGTGTGCTGTGTGGGCTATGTTGAAACCCAGCAAGAGAGGCAGATGTTGATTCTAAGCAGATTAGTGAAAGGATGCTCAATACTGTTTTAATACATACAAGCCAACGACCACAGGATGTACATGGGGACATATGAGGGCACAGCATACTTAAAATAATTACTCCATTTATGAACTGATTTAATTCTGTATTACATACACAGATACAGTACATATGCTTAGGACGTGATCCAGAAACTTTGAAAGTGTTTGAACACAATGGATTTTCCAGCTGTAATAAAGCACTGAAAGATTCAGAGGCCACGAAGGCGATGTGCATCGGACTGCCATTCAGGTCACTGCTAATGGTAATGCCGGTGTAAAGGTTGTCGAACAATAGCAAATGGCTCATTCAAGACGAGCTTTGCTGGGTTTTTCCCAAAATCAGGTCCCCTGGTACAGAGTCGCAAGGTGGTGTTGGTTATGAAGAGGTTAAATGCTTCACAGAAACCCATAAACCAAGATCCTCTAGGCCTCTTGCCTGGCAGTTCCAACCTCAGCATTCTTCTGCCCATATACTCACCATCCCTCCTCTGTACATGCCCAAAACATCTCGGTCTGCATCTCCAAAACATTCAACAAGCCCAGAGAGAACCTCAACATTATAGTCTCTGCTACCTCCAGCTCTGCTTCCTGTCTTTTCCTCAGTGCGACTGTCTAATAAAACGAAATATAAATAATATAAATATGAATAAAAAAATGACCATTACTGCGTCAAAAGTATTCAACAAACTATCCACAAGTTTCCTAGGGCGTTATGGGCATCACTTCCTGTCGATTCTATCCCTGATACCTTAGTCTCGCGTAGCCAGACAACTATTCCACAATCTCCGAAGGCTATATAGAGTCTGGAACTACAACTCCCAAAATCCGAGAGAGGAAACTGGCACTTCCGTTCACGAAAATATATTTTAAAATATCTTTACATTTTAGTTTTTAATTTCCATTTCTGCTAAGCAGCAAGCTAAATATACTTAGATGATTTTGATTTATATTAGGATACATTTGCGCGACTGTAAAGACGAAACGGAAGTGGGGAGGAGGCTTCACATCCGGTTTATATTCTACAGTCCCAGACTGTATGACCGGAAACATTTGAAAATTGTGGGAGGCAACAGTCTGGCCACGCGAGACTGATACTTGATCAAATCAACAGGAAGTGATGCCCACAACGCCCTAGGAAACTTGTGGATACTATAAAAAAAAATCAAACATTGGCCAAGTTGTCAAATCTAAGTAAGAGACCTTAGAATGTCCTGTTGACTGTCTGTCCTTGGTTTCAGACGTATTCAATAACATTTTGCAGTATAATATCACATAAGATGCAAGTTCACAGAGTTTTAGTTAGCCCTGGAATGTCTGTGATCTTACATACATTTCATGTATTTCAAATTCACAGCCATAGATCGGTCCTATCCGCGCAGTGATGATGTAGCAGTGATCTGCACGGCAGAAAAGTGCTCTAAGCTGTGCCTGTACTCACCCAATAATTAATTCCTAAGACGAGTCATTCATCCCTTGTATAGGTTTCTGGGCATCCTATAAATAAATAAATAAAGGTTTTTACAGCTGTTTTCCCCGTAGCTTAGAAGTGAAGCAAATGTTCTCTTCCCTTCTCTCTCCAAGCGCAGCGTTGCCGTTTTACTTTCACTTCTGCTGCGCATACAGATCTGATCTACAAGCATTCAACGCGTCAGGCAGCGACTGTTTTTTTGCTTAGAGATCAGATATTCTGGCCAGTAGTAGCAGCACTGAGCAAATGTGTGAAACATACCGATGTGTGTCCACTTGTTGCGCTGAGATAGATAGAAAGGGGGAGATGCTTTAATAAAACTCTTTTGGTCTCACCACTTAACACAGGGAAAATAGCGCTGCGTCTTGCGCTGATCTTAAAGGGAATGGCAGCAAAAACCCATTGGCTTCATGGATTGGCAAAGCTTTGTGTTATGTTTGTGCTGCCTCAACAATATACTGTAGGTGGCAGCAGCATGCAACACTATCTTTTGAACATTCTGTTTGGTTCATGTAGTTATATCCTCCATTCTGTTATAGAGCAAGACCTGCAATGTGAGCGGTGTGCCAACCACAGGGACACATTTCCCTGCTGTCATGGTAGGAAACACGGTGTACTACTTTCAAGGTTCCCACAAGAACGATGGTCATCAAATGTGCATGAACGTTTTCAACACAGTGTCTTTACACTGGAGGAAGTTGCCCCCGGTGGTGACAACTGGAATAGGAGAATGCCCCCTCGAGGTTCCCTCCGGACACTTCCACCACACAGCTGTGCTGATAGAAGATATCATCTACATGTGGGGAGGCTACACAGGTCCAGAGACAAAATGCAACATTCTTTATGCGTTTGATACCCACAGGTGGTTGAAGCCTGAGGTTTGTGGAACTGTTCCAAAGGGGAGGTCGGACCACGGAGGTCGGACCACCACCACTTGTACAAGTTGGACACCACCACAATGGTCTGCCACCATCATCGGGACCAAGATGTTTGTATTTGAGGGCCAAACGTCTGCGTCCTATGACTACAACAACATCAGAGTGTTTGACACAGAGAACAACTGCTGGTTGAGCGTGCCTTCTGCACAGCTTCAACCAAAAGCATTCTACCATTCAGTCTTCGCCTACAATCGAGAGCTGTACATATTTTGTTGCCAACCCTGGGGAGAACATATGACAGCTTCACCGCAGCTTTACTATGGCATCTACAGCTATCTGTGGAAATTTAACCCACAGACCTTCTCCTGGAAGAAGGTTGAGCCCAGGGGCAAAGGCCCGAGTTTCAGATGGTTTCTGCCGCGCAGTTGCATGCTGGGAGATTGTGTCTTCCTCTTTGGAGGAGAGAGCCACTATAGGACCTCCTTTGATGAACTGTTCATCTTAGACTTAAGTCCTAGTCTGAAGACTTTATGCAAGCTGGCAGTGATTCAGTACAATCTGGAGCAGTCAGAACTACCACACCACGTCAGGTGGGAACTGGCAGCCATGACTAAAAACTATCAAGCTCATGAAAAGAGACTAACTACATTCAGAGACACTCGCAGCTTTTTATAAATGTTTTAGTTTTTCATATGATGTTGTTTTATTTGCCAAAATATGTCATGTTTTGTACAGTATAAATATGTGTGTTGTTTTATTTGTCATCCATTTATTTGTCACTGCATGTAATCCTACGGACTGGGGCTCCTAGGATACAACAGCAGTGACAACACAGAAATGTGTGTGGGGAGGAATCAATTGGTATATATATATAAATAGTAGGTCGGACCGGTGCCCGCGTTCGAACCCATGACCTTGTGGTGAAGCGGCGTGTGCTCTGACTACCAACACTATATACACAATGTTGTAGACAGTTTTAAGTTTTCTTTGTTTTGTTCGCTTCTTTCATAATTTTTTTGTTTTTATATGCATCAAATATTATTTTGGAATAGATTAAGTTATTATTTGATATTTAGAAGCCTCCACTTAAAGCTTGTGTTACAAACCTTACAAGCAAAGGGCTTTTCACCTGTATGAATCCTCATGTGTGTTTTCAGAGTGTCAGCTCGGTTAAAGCTTTGACTACAAACTGAAACTGTGAAAGCAAAGGGCATTTCCCCTGTATGAGTCCTCATGTGTGTTTTCAGATGATTAGTTTGGCTAAAACGTTTGCTACAAATTGAACAAGCAAATGGCTTTTCCCCTGTATGAATAAGGTGTTTGTTCAGATCACCCTTGCGACGACAGACTTTGCCACAATTTGTACAACAAAAGCTTTTCATTCCTGTTTGACTCCTCATGGATGCTGTTTGTTTTGATGATTTCAGGGTTGGGGACAGCTTGTTGCCCAATGACAATAATAGTGTGTTTAAAGCTGACTGCTGTTCACTGGTCACCCACTCATCACTGTCTTCAGTATCAGATTCAGAACAGTGTGAAGGCCAGTCATCACTGTCCTCAGTAATGTCAGATTCAGAACAGTGTGAAGAGAGGAGCTGGTCATCAATGGTTGGTTGTGATGTTCCACAGTCCTCTACATCAGCTTGTGTTTTCACGTTTTCAGTTGAGGTGCTGGCTAGAGGCTCTGTCTCTCTGTTTTCATCATCATCTTCACTTTTCACTGCTAGTAATGTCAACGATGACCCTGCAGCCTCCTCTGGTCTTTGCAGTAACTCCTCCTCCTCCTCCTCTTTAATCTGTGGAGGTTCTAGTTTCACCTGGACCAGACTGGGACTCCTCTCCTGCTGTTCAGGGGAAACCTCCTCTCACACTTGTCAAAATGTTTGTGTACAGTTCTAAGTATGAATTAGTGTTCACAAGTACTATGCAATTGTACTGACCTACACGTCAGTAAACAGGTGTCCAATCTCAAGCCTTTACTGTAGAAGCCATTTCACTGTTATTGATTTGATTACTATTATCATTATTATTATTATTATTATTATTATTATTATCATTATTATTAGGCATATGTAGGCCTGTTTGATTGGACAATGCATGCACCTGGTTGGAAAGATGTTTTGTTTTTACCAGTGCCAGAGAACAATGCCATGAGAACTGAGAAGCTGTTTGTACTAATGCACATTTGTGGATCAAGTAAATATGCAAACTATTAAATGAAGCTGTGGACAATGTGTTCTTTTGCCTGCGTTGAAGACAAGCCTTAAGGTGCATCAGTGGGTTTTGTTGATTTGTTTGGAGGAATTGAGTGGAGCCGACGAAACGCCACTACATTTACATTTGATGGACTCATTTTGGTACGCATTAGGCCCCGGACCCACATAACCCTGAGTGTACAAATGGAACTAAAAGGACCTGTTCATTTGGTTCCATTTGTACACTCTCATAGTTACAGACCCATAAGGATCCATTTGGTTCCATTTGTAAACTCTCATAGTTACAGACCCATAAGGGTCCATTTGGTTCCATTTGTACACTCTCTAGTTGCAGACCCATAAGGATCCACTTGGTTCCATTTGTACACTGACTACACTCTCAGAGTTGCAGACCCATAAGGGTCCATTTGGTTCCTATACTATAACTCATTTAGCTGGGACTCCCTGAAACCCCCTCAAGGACCCCTGGGGGTCCCACTGTGAGAACCACTGGTCTACTGAGAAGACAAATAGTGACTTCATTGTTAAACAGAACCTTCATTTATCTGAGTTCATCACACTTAATATCAAGTTTCTCCAAAAGTCCTTATGGTTTTGTGTGCAAAGGACGTTTCAATGTGTTCACGGTTTGGCTCTGATTGGCTAACCGGTGTTCAGCATTACTGTGCTCTGGTTGGCTAACCAGTTTTCAGCATTACTGTGCTCTGGTTGGCTAACCAGTATTCAGCATTACTGTGCTCTGGTTGGCTAACCAGTGATCAGCATTGCTGGATGGATTTCATTTGAAATAAGCCATTGTGCTTTTATGGGCGATCCAGTTTAGAGGACCTTGTATTGTAATTTGTACTTCCATGTACTTTTTCCATGTCTTTCTAAATAAAGTACTCCAATCAATCAATCAATCAATCAATCAATCAATCAAACTGTACTCTGCCAAAGTAATCCAGTAGGAGTTCTTAACCACTTAGAATCAGAATCAGGTTTATTGTCACATTAAAGGTTTACAGAAGTAAAAAAGTGGGTGAAATTTGTTTTCGTGCATAGTTCCCATCGTAACGTTATTTCCATAGAAAGAAGAAGGGGAGGAAGAAGAGGGGGGGGCCTTAAACCCTACATACTACTTCATTGACAGGGGGGTCCCTCATCAATACACAGTATATGTAGGCCCGGTGTCACGGGCCTACATATACAATGTAGGCCCGTGACAATGTAGGCCCCTGGGAGTCAAGACTCCCAGTAAAAAAGAATAAACCTTCTGGTACTTTTTAATTAATAGCTTTTCGGTGTCATGCCTTCCTGAGCGTGTTAAGAAAGTGGTCAGTGGTGTTATGTGTACCTGGAGGGTCCTGATAAACAGACAGACATGACAAGGACTTCAGCTGCTGTCGGTAAAAGAAAAAAACGCCCCCCGCACTTACTCACCTACCTCCCCCACTGTTGTCGGCTAGCACCGGGCCTGAGTATACAGTATGTCTGTGTGTTTGAGGGAGACAGAAATGGCCAAATAAAGGAACAGAGAAATTACTGAGCAGAATACTAATGGTGATTGACTTGTGCAAAGTTAATTCATGTATTATAGAGATGGAATAGACAAATAAAAATTGCTATGATTAGAGCAACATTTGCACATCCATGTTATTCAAATTCCATGTGTCTAGCCATTTGGGTATTTCTTCATTACCTTGATCGTTGCATGTGTTGACTACTTAACCCGTCACTTTGTTGATCTGGGTCCCCCAGGGGTCTATACTTGGCCCCATACTTGGCCTCTACACCAAATCTGTTTGTCAAAAATAGCAGATCTGCCAGCTCATAAGGCATCAAAACGCACCATGCAGTGAGCTTGTAGATCTGCTATTGTCTGTGAATGTTCCTCTTTTTTTTGCAAAATCTTAGCCTACTATGACATGCCCAGAATAGGGATGCAAGGTTTCATGTGGTTATGACAATGTAGTATGCTGATAATCATCTGGTCTCTTTCCTCCAGCCTTTCTGTTGACCCATGGTCCTTTACACACAACTTTCTCTCCATCCAACACCTGTTCCTTTGCAGATTTTTATTATCAATACAAAACCCATGTTCTGTATTTCAGCTATTCTAAAATAGCTGACATATCCAGATTTCCCTAGTGCCCAGAATGTTTTGGTGCCCACCTTTCCTGTTACCAGATGATTTACTTTAAGTAGAAGTATACAATTCATCATCTAGGATTCTGGGTACTTCTTCCACCACTTGGTGAGGGAGACAATATTTTGTATCTGCACATGTCATGGGATCCTAAAGAATGTCAGTGAAAGAAAAAATGCAAATAGGGACCAAGATTTACATACACTCTAATCAAACATCAGTGAAGCCCAACATTGTAAGACACATTATGAAATATTATGGTCCTCCTGCACCTTACTGGTTTCCTAAACTGCTATTGCTAATTTACAAGCAATTCAGTGTCTTTTTACAGGCAACGATAAACTGACATTTTGCTGAATGAAGAGTGAGAGGTAATCATTCAAGGCACATAACGTTTTCTCTCAGATGGCAATGGACCATTGGACTCATTAAATAAGTAGTAGTGTTATAGCACCATCTAATGGTTGCTCTCTTTTATTTCCACCGAGCCACCTGGTAGAGTGTTGTAGTTTTGATAGCACAACTGAATGGACAGTGGCGATTGAACAAATATTCTAGGTTTATATATTATATAATAAGTTTGTATTTCATGACATGCAGCGAATACTTAGTAAAAGTAAACTATTAGTTTACCAGGAGGAGTGTGTCGCGTGCCTTTAAGAGAATCTCCTCCTCCTCTCCCACGTGTTTTCCTCAGAGCCATACAAGGCTCTGGTTTTCCTCTGCTCATCATCACCAGTGTTGCCAATGTCTGCTTATTATGAGCGACTTTGGGCTTATCTTTCTGTGAAGTTGCTTGTAAATATTGTTTTTTTGCGGGTTGTGTTTTTTTTGGGGCTTGATGTGTAGTTGCTTATTTGGGCTTACTTCACTTTAAAAAATAAATAAATTAACCAGTGGTTCTCAAATACTTTCATGTCATGGACCCCCAAATTAATAATTTTTGAAAATAGCAGATCTACAAGCTCACAACGCGTTGTGAGCTTGTAGATCTTTTTGATATTTGACATTTTCAAATAGGTGATGTACCAGGTTTAAAGTGCTCATGTGGCTTTCTTCTTTTGGGCTTGTTTTCCTAGACCTGGTTTGCTTATTTCCCTCACACAATCTGGCAATCCTGCTCACCACGCTCACGTTCTAAAATCTCGCGCGACCACCAGACCATACTCCTCTTCCCCATTTCGCAGCTTTGTTTTCATTGCTGCTCTGTGTTGAATCATGGCTGCTCACACTACCGAGGAACCGTTCCCCTTCCACGGGCTGCTGCCCAAGAAGGAGACCGGCGCCGCGTCTTACCTCACCCGGTTCCCAGAGTACGATGGACGGGGTGTCCTTATCGCCATCCTCGACACCGGCGTGGATCCAGGGGCGCCTGGCATGCAGGTGAAAAACCCCACCGGCTGCGTATCGTTATCTTGAATTAGGCCTGACTCATTCAGACAGTTAGCATGGGCAGCTAGCTTTAGGCTAACCTAACGTTGACCCTGACGTTGTCATGGGTGGCAAGCTAACAACAACAACAACAACAACAACACACCTGTAATTGATGCCACACACGAAATTGTAGCCGCAAGCAACTCTTATAGATCCTATTTTTTATATCTGGAATCTAGAGTTGCAATACCAACCCTTGACAGCCCATACATCCAAACAGAAAATCTGATTGTGTAAATTAAAACGACGTTAAACTCACCAACATTGCAGCTGTACGGAAAGTTTGAATTATCCTCTTTCTATTTGACACGTTTTTGTTTCATAGAAATCCACCATAGACATGTCATGTGTTACTTTCTGTCAATAAATTCCGTGCAGGTGATTATTTTTTCTAAGTGTTGGAGTTTGGAAGCGCTCGTTGGAAATCACTCAACGGTTCTGCGTACCACCTGTTTCTAAATGTCACATAATTGCAGGAGGCAGTAGGACATTGCGTTTTTGAAAACGAGCGCTTCCAAACTCCAACACTTAAAGGTCCTTGCACACTGGTGCGTCTTTTCGTTGCGTTTTTTTTACAACAATGAAAAAAATTGAAAAAACAATGAAAAAAAAAAAACGCAACGAAAAGACGCACCAGTGTGCAAGGACCTTAAGAAAAATAATCACCCGCAAGGAATTTATTGACAGAAAGTAGCTCATAACATGTCTATGGTGGGTTTTTATTAAATAAAAACTTTGCAGATAGAAAGAGGATAATTGCAACTTTAGATGCCAGATATAAAAAATAGAAGAAGTTGCTTGGGGCTAAACGAAACTAAAGAACCAAGGATTGTGTCTGTTGATTTGAGCCAAAAATGGTGTCCAGGCTGGTGGTTGAGCTCTAAACTAGCAGGCTAGTTGGGTAACATTGTAAATGGCTGGAATTACAGGATTCAACCATAGTTGTCGATATATATCAGGTTCAACCAGTTAATTTGTGGTTGTCATTGAATTCCCCCATGTTAACACGTGTGTCATCTTCTAGCTCCCTACCCACTGTTACCATTCAAGCTTGTTGAAACGCCTTTAGGTGCAGTATGATGTTTGCTTAGGTGAGCTGGACACATAACAGCCAACTGTCAAGTCACGTTTGGGTCGCTGTCAACTTAGTTTGTAAGCACTTGATCAGTTAACCAGGACCTACCAGCTAAAATGCAATTTCAATTCTACAAATGTGTGGGTTGACTTAACTTTAGGGTGAGCTGAAAATGATTTGATCTCTTGCTCATTATGACAGACATAGTGTCTCCATTCTAATAAGTGTAAACAAACCTTTCCACATCTAATGGGTGACAGTTAATAATAATACATTGATTCTTGACATTGGCAATTATTGTCCTTTTTAATAAAGTAATTTCTAATGCTAGTTTATCCTGTCTGTATATTTATCGTGTATCTAGCTGATGTGATCAATGTCCAAGTTGTAATTTACGGTCCGTTTGATCCTCCCAGATGTGTGAATGCACATGCATACAATGTATGCTTGTGCAACTGTGTAATTGTTATAGGGAAATATGGGAGGTTATTACTGCTGAGTCTTGCTGTTGCTGAATATATACTGTATTGTATGGCGTATGTATTATTATTATTATTACAATTACTGTGCTATAATGTATTACACATCCACTTAAGTGTTCCTCACATATTTTCAGTAGTTTGCAGCTCATCATCTTGTATTCCTTTAGCTCACAACTGAAGGCAAGCCAAAGATCATTGACATCATTGACACGACAGGAAGCGGGGACGTGAACATGACCACAGCGGTGGAGCCAAAAGATGGAACAGTCGCTGGTCTCTCTGGTAGAACACTTAAGGTTTGCAGTCCTCTTTCCTTATTTATAAAGAAAACGACAGATACATCAAAATGTCAACTGATTATGTCCCATGATTACCGTTACTGTGGTTAAATGCTTAAGCCTTTGCTTGACGGGAAGGAGTCTGAGGATTTTAATTGATCATTCTATGATTCTACTTTCATAGATCTCTGCATATTGCAAATTCTGAGGATTTAAAACATAAGCTGTGTTTCTCACATTCTGCCTCTTTGTAATTGTCTCCTGCTTTAATCTCTCTCTCTCTTTCTCTCGCTCTCTCTCGCTCTCTCGCTCTCTCTCTCTCTTTTTTACACACTTACTCTATTATTAATATTTCCATCCCCCAGATCCCTCCTTCCTGGGTCAATCCATCAGGGAAGTATCGCATTGGAGTTAAAAATGGCTATGAGTTCTTCCCTAAGGCACTTAAAGAGAGAATACAGGTAGGAAGGCATTCATTCATAGTTGTTATGGTATGGATGAAGCCTGAATTTAATGGACCATTTAGTGTGTTGGATTAACTATCTACTTCAACTTCAAAAACTTTATTTTCCTTTTGGAACTTCGTTTGTGCAGTGGTTAAAGCAAGTTTGAAGTCTCTAAAAAAAATGTCATACTGAAAATATCCCTGTGTCAATTAGGGCTATGTATTGGCAAGAATCTGGCAATATCACAAAACATTGGCTACGATTCAATAATCAAAGTATTAAAAACAAAAACCACTACTGGTATGTATATAATCTGCTATATAGGCTATTCACAGAAGTGGTTCGTTCTCAAACCTTTCTGGCCTTATTACCCCATTGTCCCTCATACCTGAATCAAAGTACCCCTGACTACATTTACCTTATAAAATTGCAAGTGATAACCACAGCTAGCACATGATGCTATGAATTAATGATAACCCACTTTTTGAAGAATATAAGAAATTAAGAATGCAAAGAAATGGAGTGAAAGTATGGAGCAGATTTCTCAACATATCAAGTTTTGATGTCAATATGTTCAAAATAAAACCGCTTAATGGCATTGACCTCCTGCCAGTGCCATTTGATGCTGCGTTGATCGGTCCAGCAGTTTGCAAGACTAGCCCCAGACAGATAGGCAGACACATTTGTAGACGGCTCTGCCACGCTGTAAAAAAATATGGGGGAAAGAATCAATCTTTTTTCCAGGGACTATTTTCAGCTAGACTTTTCAAATCAATAGGCAATTTAGAAAGCATTAACACAACGATTTTGTAACTTTGACAAGAAATAAGGGGGAGGGAAATTGTGTGTGTCGGATTAACTATCTAAAGCAAGTTTATTTTCATACTGTACCGAAATGAATGGATAAATGTTTCCCATGAACAAGCTATGGTATACTTTGGAAAATGGTCAGCAATAATGTGAAGTATACCGTGAGTTGTAGTTGGGCAAAATATGTCAGACCACTGGCATGGTCTTGTAAGCTGCTGTTTCTTTGCACCAATAGAAAGAGCGTAAAGAGAAGACATGGGACCCAGCACACAGAGCAGCCCTCGCTGAAGTCAGCCGCCGGACGGAAGAGTTTGATCTCGCTCACCCCACCCCCTCACAGGTCACAGCCACAAATGTTTCTGTGCAGCCATTAACTGGATACAGGCATATTCTTTTGTATCCTATTCCCAAATGGTCTCATTTCTGCTTCCCTCCACCACAATTTGTTCCCTTCTTTAGATTGAAAAACTGCAAAAGGATGAGCTTCAGAGTCAAGCTGAGGCGTTAGCATCTCTAGAGAAGAAGTACAGTGACCCAGGGCCTGTCTATGACTGTGTGCTTTGGCACGACGGCATCACTTGGAGGTTAGCACATTAGGCCCCCCTTCCAATCCCTCTTCTGCCTGGTTACTCTCTTCTATGAAAAAACATACGCTTTTGTTTCTGAGACAAAGTGACCTTTAGAGCTTGGCTTTTCTCACCAGTTTTCCCCTGTTGTGTGTGCACTCTGCAGGGCTGTTGTGGATACCTCAGAGACCGGCGAGCTTTCCCAGTGCACAGTGCTGTGCTCCTACAGAGAAACTCAGGAGTACGCCACGCTGGGAAGCGCTGAGATGCTCAACTACTCGATCAATGTTTATGATGAGGGAAACACACTCTGCATTGTCACCAGCGGAGGTGAGCTATCTCCAGTGTAAACATACAGATCGTCTTCATTGTTTTACAGCTCCTCTCGAATGCCTAATAAACTCATCCTATGGTGCAGACGTTAAACATAATTGCTTTTGCGTGTTATTTTGTCAAGGGGCTCACGGGACACACGTGGCGAGTATCGCGGCTGGCTACTTCCCAGACGAGCCGGAACGTAACGGCGTCGCCCCTGGTGCCCAAATCCTAGCCCTGAAGATTGGAGACACACGCCTCAGTACCATGGAAACGGGCACAGGCCTTATCCGAGCTGTATGCAACAGTAGTTCTCAGTTAAAATAATATTAAAAACAACAATTCTCTGCTATTGACACACCTGCCTTGCTCACTGATGTCTTTGTTTTCTCTTTAATTTTCTTTCTCCCTCTCTGTCTCTTATCCTTATTGAAGATGATTGAAGTAATCAACCATAAGTGTGACTTGGTAAACTATAGCTATGGTGAAGCCACACACTGGCCCAATTCAGGGTAAGTGTGTATCTTGTGTGTAGTGTCAAAGGGGTTAATTTGTCACTTACTCATACAGGTACAAGCAGTGAAAAGTATGTATATATTTTCTTCTAGGAGGATCTGTGAAGTGATAACAGAGGCTGTGCAGAAGCACAATGTGATGTTTGTATCGAGTGCAGGAAACAACGGCCCCTGTCTCTCCACTGTTGGCTGCCCTGGAGGAACCACCAGCAGTGTAATAGGTACACGCATGCATATCACATTAGTTGAGCTGTACATGCCTGACTTTATCAGTAAAGTATTGTTATAGGGGCCGATTAGCCTCCAAAATTAGATCAATATTTGTACGCATTCCAGAGTGGAAATTAGACCAAGTTTCCATGGCATCATACAAATGTAGATATTAAGACATAGCCATCTATCTTAACTATCCACAGGTGTAGGAGCCTATGTGACCCCAGACATGATGGTGGCGGAGTACTCACTTAGGGAGAAGCTGCCTCCAAACCAGTACACCTGGTCCTCCAGGGGTCCAAGTACAGACGGGGCCCTCGGAGTCAGCATCAGTGCCCCTGGAGGGGCCATCGCATCCGTACCCAACTGGACACTCCGTGGTACACAGCTGATGAACGGAACGTCCATGTCATCTCCTAACGCCTGTGGAGGCATCGCACTTGTCCTCTCAGGTGTGTGGGTTGTGGGTTGTCACACGCAGTGGGACTAGGTTGTGTGTATGTATATTATGTGAGTGTTTATGCAGGGTTATGCGTTCCTTGCTGTAATTTGTGTGTGGCTAATATGTGCACATGTACTTGATGCAGGTCTGAAGCAGAATGGGATCCATCCATCTGTTCCTGCTGTGAGGAGAGCGCTGGAGAACACAGCTCTGAAGGTGCAAGACATCGAAGTGTTTGCACAGGGACATGGAATCATCCAGGTAACTGGACTATGGGTGTCATCATGGGACATATTCTCAATTTGTAATGAATGTTAATCTATTATTAATGCAGCATAACTAAGTTTCCCTTTCACTGCCTTTCTTGTTTCTTCCCCTTGCTTTAATTCCTTGCTCTTCATTTCTGTCAGGTGGACAGGGCATTAGACTACCTCACTACACATGCCGGTTTACCGACAAGCCACCTGGGCTTCTCTGTAACTGTGGGAGCACAGAGGGGCATCTACCTCAGGGACCCTGCCCTAGTTCTGGCACCCTCGGATCACGGAGTGGGCATTGAACCCATCTTCCCTGAGAACACAGGTATGTAGTTGCACACACACGAACACAATAGTACAGACAGTCCAGAATTGCTTTAGGGGTGCAACAGTTCAAACTCATCGTTTTAATTGATAATAAAACAATCTTTGATTTTGGGGGGACATTTTTCTATTTTAATCTTTTTCTTTTAAAATGTTGTAAAAATATTTTAAACATTTTGTTTCGTGACACTTTTGTACAACAAAGTATGAAATAGGCTTAAAGGTAGGGTAAGTGATATTTTTTGGTTAAAACAAAAAGTATTTTTTTTAAAGGTTAAAATACTATATTCTGATCGTAATCATTGCTATAGAGTGTTTGTTCAGTAACAGGAGTCTCCCCGTCTCTCCAGCTCTTTAATAAACAGAAAATACATTTTTCGGTAGGTGTCAAAATCTCAGCCAATCAGGAGAAAGTACCCATTTTTAAGCTTAATTTGTATAGTTTTCAGTTCCAATTTTGCATGCTCATTTCTTAGTGTCATCACTTCCAATTTCACTTGTTTAATCTGTATCCTGATTGAGTTCTCTGTCCTGGTTGGATAAAATTGGAAATGAAACTACAAAAAAATAAAAATAAACTACAAAATACATTTTCTGTTTTATAAAGAGCTGGAGAGACATGGAGACTCTTTATATGGACAGGACACTCTATAGTAACGAGCACTATCAGAACATAGACCCATTTTGCAATTATTTGAAACTTTGCAAATCACTTACACTACCTTTAAGTCATCGATTTAGTAGATTATAAGAATAAATTCAAATGTTTTCGTATCGGTGCATTGATATATAGAGCGTGCCAACGTGTCGTCACCACGGGGGGCGTGGCATTGGGCAATGTTAAGTCAACCTGGTTTTTACCCCTCAAAGATGTCCGCAGCTACCAAAAGACACTTGTTGACGCCCCTTCAGGATTTTTGGCACACTATATGTAAAAAATTAAACGAATGGTCAAAGAACACGCTATTCGATTAATCGAAAAAGTTATCAATAGTTGCAGCCCTAAATTGCACTTCAGTGCTGACCAGACTTTCTTTCCTCTCCTTTTGCTCTCTTTTCTTCTCTACATGACCATTCCAGACAACTCTGAGCGAATCTCCCTTCAGTTACACTTGGCCCTTACGTGCTCCGCCCCCTGGGTCCAGTGTCCCTCCCATCTAGAGCTCATGAACCAGTGTCGTCATGTCAATGTCCGCATTGACCCCGTGGGACTTAGAGAGGGACTGCATCATGCTGAGGTATGGGGTATGACTTGAGGCGTGAGAAGGAGGGGGCTGTGGTTTTCACATGTGATGATGTGAAATCATTGAGTAAATATAATTGATCCGGTAGTCCGGGACTATTCAGGTGTTTCAGGAACTTCAGTAAGAGTGAAAAACAGGAACAGGTTAGGAGTCCAGAGCCAAGATAAAGATAAAAGGTCAAATAAAATAGACTTGTGTTGAGTTCACACTAGCAGTTACAAAGCGACAGGCTACAAGTTATTTTCAATTGAATTAGGCGACACGAATATTCAAACGCGTTAATCAATCATATGTTTTTGTTTCACTTACCTTCTCTCTCAACACAATTCCTGCTTGTAATGGGAGGAAACCGAATCATTGCCGTAAGCCAGTTCCCTGTTCCTTTATGTTTTTATCGCTCGTCGGACGCACACTTGATGATGTCAACAGGCACTTCAAAGGCAACTCGGCAGCAGCGTAGCTGGTGACGCTTGGTCGTTTTTATAGCTTTTGCAGCTGCTAGTTTGAACACAGCATTAGATTCTGGCACTCAGATTACATAATTATGTTCAACCATTCACCCATAGATCCAGTGAAGATATTTATCAATGAAATAAACAATGTTTAATTAATATAAATGATTATATGTGCAGCCTATCAACAGTGAATATGAAAATGTATACCTGTATATGTACAGTGTCAAAAGGCGTTCAACAGTTAGTATCTGGGTAATGTATTGTTTGCAGTCTATTAGTGAATATATGAATGACAGTTTGCTATTATTATACCAGCTTGTTCAGTTTGTTCCATCCCTTGTGTTGATGTTGTATGTGTATGGTTAGGTGTGTGGTTACGATACTGCTGCTCCCACCTCTGGTCCTTTATTCAGAGTCCCCATCACCGTCATCATTCCTACCAAGTAAGTACCCACGGTGCTTTGCCAGGTGTTTTTCTTTTAGTGTGTTGAGGTGGTCTCTGTGTGACAGCTGTGTCTTCCCTCTGGCAGAGTCGGTGAGAGTCGTAACCAGGAGGTATCTTTCTTAGACGTCCACTTCAGACCAGGGCAGATCAGACGCCACTTCTTCACTGTTCCTCAGGGAGCCTCCTGGGCAGGTGTGTGTGTGTGTGTGTGTGTGCATACTTGTGTGTATGTCTGTTTATCGTCACTGTGAGGCAGAAACCTTGTATCTCCATATCAACCATCTTTTTTTCATAAATTACCACTATTTATGGCATGACAGTTTTGCACAAAAGCAGCGGAAATGGCAGACCTACAAGCTCACAACTCATTGCATCACAATTACAACATCTTCACCTACATGTTTAGTGTTTAATCTGTCTAGCCTTTGGTCATATGTTATGTTGTGCCTTTTATACTCGCCTCTACTTATGTACTTTACTCCCTTTGTTCTGCTGTCTTAACTTAACATTTTAAACATATTTTTTTTGTGTCACTTATCTCCTTTACCTCTCTCTCTGTCTTGCAGAGATCACATTGACCTCTCACTCGGGGGATGTGTCTTCTAAGTTTGTTCTTCACGCAGTGCACCTGGTCAAGCAGAAAGCCTATAGAGCTAATGAATTTTACAAGTTCTCATCGCTACTGGAGAGGGGCTCGTTGACCGAGGCTTTCCCTGTGCTGGTACATGCATTTACTGTATATATTGTATACTGTATATACACTCAGTGTTGTTTCATATTATTTATGACATTGCAAGGCACGCCATTTAAATCTACTTATTTGATGCTGGTATGAAAGGTGTTGTGAGCAAAGTAATGTTATGACCCCTTTAACCCATTAAGAACTGAGGTTGATTCTACAAATGCCTTCTAAATCAGCAGTTCTGACACTTTCAAGATTTTTCAAAAATCTTCAAAAATAGCAGATGTACAAACTCACGGCACAAAATAACGCGCCGTGAGCTTGTACGTATATCTGCTTAAATCTAAAATGACAGATGCATTCACGGTTTTAACCCTTTTAGACCTGAGGCCGATTCTAAAAACGCCTTCTAAATCATGACCTAACTTTTCTGAAAAACTTCTAATATTTATTACAACAAATGTATGTATTTATAACAAATGTATGTTGCTGTATACTGTACATAGCAACAAGAACCTCCAAAAGGGGTTCCTGTCCCGAAAGGTATAGTTACAAATAGGGGTTCCCGCCCAAAATGGGTTAATGGGTTACAAACGAGATGGTGCATTTCAAGGGGTTTGTTTATCCACTAATTAAATGATTGAAATAAGTGTACTGTATGTGTTCTCTCTCTCCTTGCAGTCAGGTAAGATAGTAGAGTTGTGCATCGCGCGCTGGTGGGCAAGCCTCGGCGATGTCACAGTCGACTACAGCATCTCCTTCCATGGCCTCAACACATTTCCCTCTCCCATGCATATTGTAAGTACTGCACAAACACCACTAGTGCATCAGTGAATTCATACTTAACTCAGGCGTTATCCGTGTTCTGTCTGTAATCCCATGTTTGCCTTTCCTCCCAGAATGCGTCAGAAGGTGTTACAAGCTTTGAGGTGTCTTCTCCCCTGAGATATGAGGATGTTTCCCCTAGCATTACCCTAAAGTCCTGGGTTCAGCCCCTCAGGTAAAACACACACACGCACACGCACGCACACGCACACACACACGGAATGTGTCTTGCTATATATCATACTCATGCTAACTACTGTATGTGTTCTGTTTGTTTTCATAGACCTATAAGTTCTAAGATCAAAGCCTTAGGAGTGCGGGATGTTCTCCCTAACAATAGACAGCTGTATGAGATCGTGCTCGCCTACAGCTTTCACCAGGTAATGTCGGCACACGCTGCTCATCACCACGCATGCTAAGCAAACGGTGGGGTTTTCTTCTTTTGTGTAATTTTCCATCGCTCTGTTTTCAGCCCAAGAGTGGAGAGGTCACGCCTAGCTGTCCCACGCTCTGTGAGCTGCTCTATGAGTCCGAGTTTGACAGTCAGCTGTGGATGCTCTTTGACCAGAACAAGAGGCTACTGGGCTCAGGGGATGCTTACCCACACCAGGTACAACCTCAGCTTGTTGGACTATGCAAATGTAGCCACTCGATGACCTAAAGTCTAATTTATGCTTGCTGAACATGTGTAATGTCGCTCAACAAAAATGTCTCACGTCAACACTTATTTTCAGTTGAATATACAGACTAACAGTACACAATTGTTTTTTAGAAACATGCTACACATACTATATACTAATAACTCTTTCTTGGCTGACACATAACTTAGGCTCAGATAAAGTTATGTCGTCATTCAAGTGTGTGTATTAAAGGTAGGGTAAGTGATTTGCTTTGGTTAAAATAAGTGTTAAATAGCTCTATATTCTGATAGTACTCATTGCTATAGCGTGTTTGTTCAGTATTAGGAGTCTCCTTGTCTCTCCAGCTCTTTATAAAACAGTTTCAGTTTCATTTCCAATTTTATCCAACCAGGACAGAGAACTCAATCAGGATACAGATTAAACAAGTGAAATTGGAAGTGATGACACTAAGAAATGAGCAGACAAAATTGGAACTGGAACACTATACAAATTAAGCTTAAAAATTGGTACTCTCTCCTGATTGGCTGAGATTTTGACACCTACCGAAAAATGTATTTTCTGCTTATTAAAGAGCTGGAGAGACAGGGAGACATCTGTTACTGAAAAAAACACTCTATACTGTAGCAATGATTAATATCAGAATATAGTATTTTAACCTTTTAACAAAATACTTTTTGTTTTAACCAAAAAATATCACTTACCCTACCTTAACTTTTGAAAATGTGCATCTGCACCAGCTGTTTAACTTTAGAAGTTAAAGTAGTGGGCACGGTGGCGCAGTCATCGGTAGCGCTGTCGCCTCACAGCTAGAAGGTCCTGGGTTCGATTCCCGCAGGGGACACTGTGGGCGCTGGGGGCGTGTTCTCTCCTCCGCGTCATCAGTGCCCATACCCTAGGTGGGGTTGGCGAAAGGGCCTCTCTGTGTGGAGTTTGCATGTTCTCCCCGTGTTCCCTAGGGTAGGTACCCTCACAAAAACATGCTGTAATACTGGTCTCTATACTGCCTCCCCCTGGCCAGCCGGGGCGCCTGATGGAGGGGAAAGGAACTGGTTGGAATAACGTGTTCCTTCCACGCGCTACGTCCAACCAGGGAAACTCTCCCCTGTCAGGTGACAAGAAGGTCAGTTGGCTCTCATGCATTGAAGGAGGCATGAGCTCGGCCCTGACCTTCCTTCGGTTGGCAGAGGGGAGGTAGTGCCCAGGATTACATAGACAATTGGCACTGGGTGTAAAAAATGGGGTTACAAAATCGTGGGATAAAAATTTGAAAAAAAAAGAAGTTAAAGAAGTGTGTATAATCATCATCTTTCCAAATGTGTCCTTTTCTCAGACTTTAGACTAACTTGATCCTAATAAGAATCCCCCCCCCCCCCCTCCATTCTCTCTCTCTGCTCAGTACTCTCTGAAGCTGGAGAAGGGTGATTACACGTTGCGACTGCAGGTGCGTCACGAGCAGTGCAGCGAACTGGAGCGCCTCAAGGACCTGCCGTTCGTGGTCTCCCACCGTCTGTCCACCACACTGAGTCTGGACATTTATGAGACCCACCGTGCTGCCCTCATGTCCAAGAAGAAGGTCAACTCTATCACCCTGTGTCCGGGGGCCTCTCAGCCCTTCTACGTCACAGCCCTGCCAGATGACAAGTAAGTGGAGAGTTGACTGGAGGTGATTCTTTGAGATTTACCTCGGAATCGTTTAGGTTCACCGTGATTATCTGTGTTTTCGTAGCTGGGCTTAAAGTGCCATACTCAAATGTGTCATGATGACGTCCTTGGCATGGCAAAAAAACATCCCTCTAAAGGGTTTTAAAATGGAAAGAGGAAAAAAAAGGATTGAGATGAACGTTAATGTGACCCATTAATGAGATTTTGGATGTGTCTAACTCTGTCCTATGCTATTCCCCTGTTGTCTCCCTCTTTTTTAATCTCACTCATCTGTCATTTCCATTCCTGCAGGATCCCTAAGGGCACATGTCCAGGATGCTATCTGACAGGTTCTCTCGTTGTGCCCAAGGGTGAATATGGCAAGAAAGCCGTAAGTGTAAATATCTGCCCATCCAAAGGCTTTCATTGGTTTCCACTCTTTATGTTCTATACTTCTTTTTTTCCATTACAGCCGGGACTTGAGCTCAATGTTATGGCTTTTTTTTCTTCCTGTATACATCATGTTCCTACCCTGTCTGTATTTTTGCGGATGGTGTCACATTTAAGGATCACCTCTATCAGATCTCATCATACTCTTTGTCTTTTTTTGTTAATTGTATCCACCCTAATTCACTGGATCTTAAAGTGATATTTCACACTGGTATTAATGCTGGTGACCTGAACATGTAGTCAATCTCAGCCCCTGGAATACTGTATATATTCAACACTTATATTCACCAGTGCACCACTTGACTTTCAAGTTTTTCCACCAATTGAACATAACCAAACCTGAAAAACGATACATCAAAATATATATATTTCTCACCAGATTGCAACGCTTCAGTTAATATATGTTGGACATAAGAATCAACAAGGGAAGCAGCTGACATATTTACAGGTCATCAGGACAGCGAATAGAAGGTTTTCACAAACATTTCCAATGTACTTCCACTTCATCTTACTTTTGTATAGCACAGTGCAGATGTTGTCATCGAAATATCTTTATTTTCCTCTTGTCAGATGCCTGTGCACGACCTTAGCAAGTTATTAATTTGTTCAAGGCTCACAAAATACTAACAGCCCAGAGGAATTACCCGTAACCAGTTAGTATTTTGTGACCCTAAAACAAAATAACTTTTTATAGTTGTGGAGTCAGGAGACAATGGAAACTGAAAACTATGTCAATGACAGCACTGTATTGTGTTGTACATTATGTTACTGAAATACTAAATAAGTGACCACAGATGGAATCTGAGACGATACAATGTTGGCTTCTTAATGCTGCTGGCAATGGTGAAAACGGATATATGCCGAAGTATGTCTATCAAAATGTATGTTCCTTACACTTGAAGGGGGACGTTTGTGCCAAAATCAGTACATTTTTATGAAATATCAATCAAGTCAAAGAGAAATATCACTTTAAACATGTGCTTTTGATGAAGACATCAAAACTACCAACCACCACATTTGCTCTATTTCAAGGGTTGCAAATGCTTATTAGTACAACTTTAAACTGCTTTGTCTCACTTGCCTGCTTCAAAGAAAACAATGCAATGGGCCGTGTAACAGCACTGTCCAACAGTTGCTATTTTGTGCTCCTGGCTGTTTTTCAAGTAGCCATTGCAAGGTCATTCCCATTAACCACTTAAATCCTTTATTTCTTTATGTGGGAAACTTGTCCGGAGTTTGCTCTGTACTTGGACCGCTCTTTTGTCCCTCTTCAACGAAAATAGCCGATCAACAAGCTCACAACGTGTCGCAAACGCGTTTTGAGCTTGTAGATGGGCTATTTTCGGCATATGTTACCCAGCATACGGATGCTCAAGTCGAGGGGTTTCTTACAACATTGTATTGACTATTCTATAGTATTCTTTGCTGACATGATGGTTCTATGTCTGTCTGTCTGTCACACTGCTGCCAATTATGTGGTGTTTCAAGATTTTACTACTTGAGTGGTGGAACCACCCACTAGAGGTGCAGAATTGACCCTTGTGGCAGAGTGGACATTTTTTTTACCACAAGGCCACAGAAGTGGCGAGGCCATTGGCATAAAGTCAGTCACTCTCACTAGCCGCAATGGCCAATATGGGCACATAAATTTGGGGATATGGTAAATTGTAAAACATTTGAAAGGTAGGTGAATAGATTCTGAATCACTTGGTGGGACGAAAGATAAATGAAGAGAATCCTTTTGGTGTGTTTGTGTTTTCTATTCCTTACTGTGTGTTATTCTGACCACCAGGGGCAGGCCTCTGCAAAACGACAAGGAAAGTTTAAAAAGGTACTGGATGAGCTAGCATTCACTGTTCAACACAGAGCATCGTATGCTCTGCCACCACCTGGCTGTAGAGGGGAAATCACCCTGGGGAGATGATGGACTTGTTATATCTCTCTTAATGATGTAAAAAACATGTAACCATTAAAAAAGGGCATATACAAAATGGCATATATTATTAGCAAATTATGCAACAGCGTAGTAGTCCGTCTACACAATTATTGTCAACGTGTTTTTGAGGTGCATTGTGTTTTCTGGTGGTCAGCAAAATGGCACAACTTTTAAGAATCTACTTTGTTAAGACAATTTAGAATGTTTCTCTAATGACAGTGGTAGTTAGCACGTCATCTGTTCTACCTCCATGTGTACTGGCATTTTCTCAATTGCTAATACGTAAATAGAGATAAAAAAAGGACCATGGTGTGGTTTGTGCATAGATCCGTGGATATTTATTCATTTGTTTTGACCACAGCATGTTGTGTGTGTTCATGCAGGACATTGTTCCAGTTGTCTACCACTTGATCCCTGCGCCCAACAAGTCGAAGAATGGGGGGAAGGAGAAAGACAAGGAGGTGGAGAAAGAGAAGGATGTGAAAGAGGAGTACTCGGAGGCTCTGAGAGACCTGAAGATTCAGTGGATGACAAAGTGAGAATTCTCTTCTCTTAGGTATGGCCTGCATTTCCCGCTGTGTTAGTGTCTGAGCCATCATTTATCCTGTGGTGTCTTATGTGGTCCTCAGGTTGGACAGCAGCTCCCTCTATGATGAACTGAAGGACACATATTCCTCTTACCTCCCTCTGCATGTGCAAAGACTACATCAGTTGGACTTGGAAAAGGTTTTAACACACTCACACACACACGCACACGCACCACATTTGTGCTGAGATTTCTCTAACTCTAAAGAGAATGATGCCAGCACTCACATTCTGTATTTCAGGTACTTCTTTAATTTAAAGTAAGACAGACAACAAATTTGTTGTATCGTTAATTTTTGACTGAAGTTGTGCTCGGATTTTCTCTTAACACTAGTCTATTGTTCGTCAGCAGGAGCGTTCAAAACGTCTTGATGAGGTAGTGTCAGCCGCTGACATAGTAATGTCCAACATCGACCAGACGGCCCTGGCTGTCTACCTCACCATGAAGACGGACCCCCGGCCGGACGCTGCATCTATCAAGAGGTACCCACCGGTTTGTTGAATCTTTTTGAACTGGCTGATGAGACGAGTACGTTTTACATGCAGACCAGGGTTATAGAGTTGAGGCCGACACTCGCATTACTGTGTTGCAGTGACATGGAGAAGCAGAAGTCATCGCTGCTAGATGCATTGTGCAGGAAGGGCTGCGCTCTGGCCGACCAGCTCCTGCTCCCCCCTGAGCCCCAGGAAGGGGCCAGCGCTGAGGGCTCAGGACCAGCGCCAGCGCCAGCGCCGGCAGAGACAGAGGGGGAACCGGTGGGCAGCAGCTCTGACGATACCCAGGAATCTGTTACCAAAGCCCTCACAGATACATTTTGGGAGGTGCAGAAGTGGGCTGAGCTGACTGACGCCAAGGTAAAAAACAACAGCAAACACAGAATTAAATTATTTATGCTACATTTATGCTTCAGCAGAAATGTGTCATGCTTGACAAAAATATATATATTTTTGAGTAGGCTTAAATGTAGGGTAAGTGATTTACTTACCCTAAAATTAGTGTTAAATAGCTCTATATTCTGATAGTACTCATTGCTATAGTGTGTTTGTTCAGTAAAAGGAGTCTCTCATGTCTCTCCAGCTCTTTATTAGACAGAAAATGCATTTTCAGTGCTCTCTCCTGATTGGCTTAAATGTGGTCACCTAACTGAAAATGTACTATATTCTGTTTACTATAGAGCTGGAGAGACCCCTGTGACCGAACAAACGCTCTGTAGCAATGATTACTATCAGAATATAGTACTTTTTAAACAAAAAAAACACTTACCCTACCTTAAGTTAGTGATATTCTTTTGACTAAATCAAAAGGTTTTTTGTTTAAACGTGAAAGCTCTATATTCTGATAGTAATCATTTCTATATAGTGTATAGCAGGTATCTCCCTGTCTCTCCAGATCTGTATTAACACATTGGGTGCCAAAACCGTATATATACTTCTTTTCAAAAACTGACGTTGAGTGCCAAAACCGTATATATACTGTTTTTGAAAAAAAAATAGTTCTCTCTCCTGATTGGATACAATTGGCATCCCGACCCGAAGAGAGAGACAAATTTGGATGGGCTTGACAAAGTGGGAAGCGTTTCAAGTTGTCTGCAAATTCAATTTTGTTCATTCTTCACACAACTACTTCCGTTCCCCCACCGCTTTGAATGCTCAACCACTCACCATGAAACGAGGCCCAAATTCGCTCAGCCATTGGTTGGCAGACAAGAGCGGTTCCTTGCGTCGGGGTGCCCTCTGCGAGGTGGGAGTTGGTCCTTTAAGAATTTATCGGGAGACGATTGATCATCTATCGGGTCCGGAACATTAACTGCCGCCAGTCAGGTTCAAGCTAATCAGCGTATAGGAGGAGAGGTGTGGGGTGGAAGTACCACAGTAATAGGATAGGATGTTTTTTTTATACCACGACCCCGTTTTATGGGGGCATGTCATGTCACGCGCATGTCAGTTCTGGGACGTGGCCAGAATGTCATGTTACCGGCAGTGAAGTGGAATGGAAAAGGGTCTCTCAAATCACCCCAGACGGCTCTGCCATCTATTACAAGTCTCCAATTTGGCACACGCACACCTGGCCTGAATGAATGAAATCAAATGAGCCATATTAAGCTATCTGTGATGGATAGCTTATCACCCCACTTGTCGAGTTGAGCCATTCAGCAAAGATATGAATCATGACATGACTGTTTTACGTGGTCAGACCACACGTCCATACTAACGAATTATGAAGAACTATGCTGAAGGCTTAATCCTAGTCAATTGGCTTATCGGTTTGTTGGTCTGGTCTGGTCTCTTCTCTGTTCAGGTCTTGACATTTTCCTATAAGCATGCTCTGGCAACTAAGACGTATGGCCGGGCCTTGAAATACGCCTCCAAGATAGTCGAGGACAAGCCCAGCAAAGAGAACATGAAAAACTGCATTCAGGTATGAAACAGAAATGACTTCCTTTTCCCTCTATTTATTTCCTCTTGTACTTTTACTGTGTCTCTAAATGTGTCTTTTGTTTTAGTTGCTTGTTGCAGTAACTTAAACACATGAACAAAGAAACAAACGTAAAATGCTAATTCTAGATGCAGACTCTTAACATCACTTCCTCTCACTTGCCTTTTTATTTTCCAGTTGATGCGTCATCTTGGATGGACGCACTGTGCCATCTTCACTGAGAACTGGCTTCCTATCATGTACCCTGTAGACTACACACCGTTCTAGACAAGCACCACAAGCAAACACAAAGCAACATGGCCATATATGGTTCACACATGGTCACTCATATTTCATATTCCTCAGGATCACATCGTCTACCCATCTGGCCTACCAGCTGCCTCTTTAACGAACAATAATACAAGCAATCACCAAAATAAAGGAAACGGCAGAGTACGTGAATGATTCCAGTACATTGGGTGCATCCTCTTGGTGATCACCATGACCTACTAAAGTTGAAGCAGAATGATCTCCTCTAAGTTGATAATGGAAGTGAAGCTTTCCTTCGGTCACTGGTGGGCACTGAATGGTTTGTTGACCATCAGAAACAGTTGCCAGATCTCCAACTGGAACACACAAATCTGAATTTGTGATATGGGGATAGTGGCTCAATGCTTCAGGGTTTCCTATTATCTTGGTAGTTTCTTGTAGAGCTAACCTAACCTGTTCAGACGCCATGCCCCATCTCTAGAAGTAACCTCATAACATGAATGCAATACAAGGGCCAATGAAGACCCTGATATCTGCATGCCCCCCCCCCCCTTCAGATAATCATGTCATTCTTCTGGTTTTATCAATCCATCCCTGGCTTATAAGCCTAAATTGTACTCTATTGTTCACTGAAAATTATCTGATTTGAACAGAAAAACTGAATGAATTAGGTCCCTTATTTGGACACTTGGGTGAAAGAACACCTTCAGATGCTTCTGGGTGTGATATCAGTATGTCATAGCCACGTCTGCCGACACAAGATGGTCTTTTTATTCTTGTCTTTGTCTTATTCACACTTAAAGCTACAGTAGTATATTTACTCATCCTCTCAGTCTTGTCCACACTTAAAGCTAGTATATTTACTCATCCTCTCAGTCTTGTCCACACTTAAAGCTAGTATACGGTATTTACTCATTGTCTCAGTCTTGTCCACACTTAACGCTAGTATATTTACCCATCGTCTCAAAGGACAAGACCATTTGAGGTGCCTTTTATACCCGTACCACGTTTAATGACACATGGGCATTGTCCATAAGAAGCAGTAAGTCAAAGCAGTAGGTTGTCCATACACCAATATATTAACCACTTAAGCCCTGTTTTCCAAATTGTACATCTTCGCCTATGATGTGCCCAAAACGGGGACACCAGGGTTAAAGTGGTTTAAGATGCATTCAGTCATTTCAACCATAAGCCTTTGGCATGTAGGGTTGGAGGCATTTCAGCAGCATGCTGTGTCTAGTCACTATATCTAAAAGGCAGACCTGAATGGCTGCTGAACTACAGTAGGATCAGCACCGTATCTTCTGATGAGGTGCACATCTTCTGATGTGCCCCAGCAGAATGTTCTGTTGGGAAACCGCAATTTTGACCATGTGCATTTTGTCATGACAACGGATAATGTAGGGCATTCAGACATGTACTAAACATAGTTGGTGGTCGTATTATTCACCTTTGATTTGATTATGAACAACACGGTATTGGAGCCATTTCGCTGCAACATTAAATATGTTGCAATTGTACACAATGTCAGAAAAACTATGTACATACACACATCGTAACACAATTATGAAGAGGCAATATAAGTATATGAAACAAATATTCTCCTTTAACATATTTTGAATATATGCATGTCTTCTAGGATATATGGAAAAATGTAATTAATTTGGAAGCATATTTTAGTTTTATCTCAATTTGAAAGAGATTTTTAACCTTGCAAATGTCTGAATTTCCCACTGTCATTATTTCCATGGGTGTGTGTGTGTGCGTGTGTTTGTGAATGACTGTATGTACTGTATACTAGTGAGTGGTGTAAAAGAATGTTTCAGTGAAAGTGTCATTAGCAAGTCTGCCTTCAGATCTATCTTTTCTTTGATAAAGCATGGGTTATTTCTTTTCTTCCACAACGAATGTCCATGTGGTTTGGAAGTGTCCTATGGTCCCTGTGTAGGACCATGGACATCTTATACCTATTACAGAAACCTGACCTGAATACTGTAAAGAATGTGGATTCAGTTTATTTACAATAGCATGTACGACTGTACGTAATATGCTACAGGGGCTTGGTGTGTACCAGTTGATGTAATGAAGTTGAACTGACCACTGATTTTCATGGTAGTTCTGCCCAGCCGCAAATGTTGTTTTATTTATTTTCCTATGTTAGGCAGTGGGTGGTCTCGTGTGGACAGACTGTTGCCTCCCACAATTTTCAAATGCTTCCATACAGTATATCATTCGGAGATTGTGGAATAGTTGTCTGGCTACGTGAGACTAGGCAGTGGGGTACATTCTTCGGGCAAGGCTGACACCCCGTTAGCCCTTGAGAGAGGAAAATGCCAATGACCTCCCTTTTGGCCTGTTAGTTCTATTCTAGTTAGATCCACAACATCCCCAAGGGATGTGGTGTTGCTGAGCGGTGTTTATTGCATGACTGCAATGTGTAGCCTGTATGTATTCACCAGATCAGATCTCAACTTGAATGAACACCTATGGGAAATCTGGAATGGTGATGGTTTTCCCATTTCCATCATCAACCCAACACATGATGGAACTTCATGGAAGGACAGTGTTGTATTCCTCCACAAGACCCTTAGACGCTTGTAGAAACTATGCCAAGCACATTGAGATACCTACTCCTTTGTTGATGTCCCTGTTCTTTTTTGTTTAGTTTTTAGCAGTAACCTGTATTTAACCTGTATGTAGTAGAATAGCGTTGCATATGCCACTTGGTAGTGCAGGTGGAGCTACAGTGTCACCACACACTGCTTAGTTAAGACACTTGAGATGTTCACCAATATCCACAAGTGCACAAGGATTTCTTGGGGTCAGGTTTTCCTATCCCTCCAAAGGTCAAAGGGTCGGTAATCTGTACCTCTTTACCCTCAGAATGATGTCTCCTCAGCTCCTACCCATTTTGTTTAATGTCAGACCTAAATTAAGCTCAAATGCAGACAAGAACTGATCTTCAAGCTAACCGCGTTGCGATCTGTTCTTGTTGTCAATCGACACTTCCTGCAGCGAAGTATAAGTGTAGCATGCTGACAATATCAGCTCTACAAGCTCACAGCGCATTGGGAGCTTTTAGATGGGCTATTTTAGGGGCACGACACTGGTGTACGACTTAAATCAGGCTTAAACAAGGCATTATGTTCAGGGTTCTGCTGTCTACACGTTGCCAATGACAGCCGGAAATGGCCTTATTTTTTTTCACCACAGGACTGTACCGTCCATTGTGGACACCTAGCAGGATTCTCATATCTTTACTGCTCCCCCACTGCTGGTGTCCAAACAAAGATTTCAGAAGTACTTCTGATGTCTTGTATTTATATGTAGTATCCTAAAAACCTAGTAAAATGCCAATATTTTAAGGAATGTTATGAGTTTAAGGTTGTATGTTCATAGTAATATTTTATAACCATTATTCCTCGATGACATATGGAAAGAAGAACCCTATCTATCGTTTTATCGCACTATTTTGTGATCACCTATGAACTATGTCACACACAAGGAAAATGACAATAAAAGGATTTGGAAGAATTTGATTATGCCCTGGGTTTCATTTATTTTCATTTATAGCAAGACTTTCTATGCCCTGCAGGTTTATATCAGCCCTTCTATAACTGATATTTTTGGTTTGTCAATCTATAGTGTAACTTAAGTTATTTACATACCAAACTATTAAAGGTCGGAGAAGCTCTTTAGTTTCTGCTCACTTATAACATTTTGGTGTTCCTTCTGGTTTGTTTATCTCTGATCAGTAATTTGTACAGGAGGCGTTGCAAAAAGAAAGTTTATTAATTCTGTAAACAATCACATCAGCAATTCTGTTCTATTTCATATAGTTTTAAATTGTCCTACCAGTGAGGTCATCAGATAGACGTGTTTTATATTTAATGCAACACAGTGTAATGGTAAACGCAGGGAGAAGGCAGATAAAACACTATCTTCCAAATTACAGTGCTGCTGAATGTAGCGCAAGGACAGGCTTTATGGCTTATAACACTCATAAGTTACAATGACATTTGTAAAAAAAAAGAACCTTTTTTTTTGTTTGTACCGAAACCACATTTTGTTTACTGGGATTTAGTTATTTGTGTTTGTTTCTTTTTCAACCCGAAGATTATTGCGTTTCCCTCTACTTTGGGAAGCTGATGGAGACGGCAGAGCAGGTAAGGCTCATTCAGGATATGATGGTACTATTTAAACTAAGCTTAATGACACCCTTAATATGAGAGCACATAAAATCTTTAGCTTTAAGAAATGGAGTCAGCAGGGTCAGGGAGAAGTGTTTTCTAGTAGTTCAGTGAACGTCAGATCTATTTCTGAACCAGATCCCACCGGTGTCTTTTAAGGTGACTCTCCACCACGTAGTCCCGGCACGTTGCCATGAAGATCTTCATCTCCCCGTCTTCAAACAACAGTTCTGTGTGGAAGGCCTTTTTGAACATCTCAGTGAATTTCAGATCAGTCGAAAACCTCACCTTATTGGCCCAGATCAGAGTGGTTCCTGGTTGACAGAAATGTTTCATGGTGGCCAGCAGCTCGTCCAGGTAGTCATGATGATAGACCACGTCAGCCGCCAGTACGTAGTCATAGTGATAGACTGATTTAGGGTGGGTGCGCTGCAGGTTGTAACCCCAGGACAGTACTGACACCCCGGGTGTGTGCCTGCATCGCTCCCTGGTGTTCCTCATCACATTGTCTCTCAGGTTACTCAGCACATCAGGTAAATCAGTAGCTGTTACTCTGGCCCCTGAAAAAATATGATCATAATTATCTTACCCACAATAGCACAACAGGCTATCATTTGAAATGTTCGGGAATTTAAGTTATGTGTGTCGTGCTGTGATCCCATTGTCAAGTCCAAATTCCTTTTCCATGCATGATATTGTTTCTAAACTGTTTGTCAGTCATACCCAGCAGACTGGCCACAATGGTAACCAGGCCTGTTCCTGCTCCCAACTCCAAAACCTCTTTCCCCATCAGGTTCACCTCCTGCCAGCTGTTTTTATCCAGGTTGTAACACAAAGCCAATGCCTATGAGAAAGAGTGAACCATGTAGGACTGAGTAACACATCACTTGTTCTTGTGATGATATGTGAACCATGCAATAACAGCAGCTATGCTTCTTCTCACTCCTTTTCGATTATGCATTTTATTTCATTTTACTGTTGTTCTGAATTATTTGTTTTCATTTGTTTTTAAAATTGCCTCATTCAAAATTAACTTTTCAAATCAAACAGGAACCCAACACTGTAATCTGTATTGTCTGTTTTCATGTTGGCAGAGACACTCACCGCTGGCCACATTACTGCTCCATAGGAGTCTATGGACTCGTGAATGGTGATCTTCTCTCCTACATAGTAGTAAATGTCATTTCCCCATCTGGAGTGGACCGTGGGAGCCCAGACTGGTTTACTCTGCTGCTGCACAGCCATCTGCTCTGTGTCCTTTGCTGCACAGATCAGATTGATAAAATCACTATTGTTTTCTTCACGCGGAGGCTTTGCCTGCAGTTGATGTTGAAATATATATAGCAGATATGTAGATTTATAGAATGTACTGCATGGTTTGTGTTTACATTCATGTGGACGACGACTCACCTCTTCCGGTGTCTTCATCCTGATTGGTCAGAGGGCCACATGTTGAGTCATTGTTTTGTGTCTCAGTGTCTTTGCAGCGTTCTTCCTCTGGTTCCAGGTTCTGCACAGATGCCTGGCTGCACTCATCTTCCTCCTCATCTTGTTCTTTATAGTCAATTCTCTCCTGGGCCTGCTTTGAGTTATTTTCTGTTCTGTCTTCGTTTAGACTGTTTGGTACTGCTTCATCAGCCATATTCTCTGCTGTACTGACACAGCGAAGCCAATTGGGACACTTTTCCACGCCGTTAGTTAACAGATTCTGACCCAGTTCCTTTACTTCCTTCACACAATATTCTGTGTTCTCCTCTCCCCCAGCGCTCTCCTGCTCTTTCTCTCCCACCTCTTCCTCTCTCTGCTCCTCATGAAGTCTGCCTTGTGTTTCCTCAACCAGGTTGTCTTCCGTCTCTCCCTCCCGGTATATTGCCATGAAGATCTTCATCTCCCCATCTTCAACCAGCAGTTCTGTGTGGAAGGCCTTTTTAAACTTCTCAGTGAAGGTCAGATCAATCTCAAACCTCACCTTATTGGCCCAGATCAGAGTGGTTCCTGGTTGACAGAAATGTTTCATGGTGGCCAGCAGCTCGTCCAGGTAGTCATGATGATAGACCACGTCAGCCGCCAGTACGTAGTCATAGTGATAGACTGATTTAGGGTGGGTGCGCTCCAGGTCGTAACCCCAGGACAGGACTGTAACCTGGGGTGTGTGCCTGCATCGCTTTGTGTTCCTCATCACATTGAACTGCAGGTTACCCAACACATCAGGTAAATCAGTAGCTGTTGCTGAGGCCCCTGAAAAGACATGATCATGAGCTTACGCAGAATTGCACAAAAGGCTATCATTTGAAATGTTCAATAATTCAAGTTATGGTTTATGAAAACTACAACTCAGGCCGATGCAGGTGAAGTCAAGATTCACAGTTAAAACACAGTTTTAAGTTGTGTGAGTCGGCGTGTGTGTCGTGCTGTGATCCCATTGTCATGTCCAAATTCCTTTTCCATGCATGATATCGATTCTGTTGTTTCTAAGCTGTTAAATGTTTGTTCGTCAGTCATACCCAGCAGACTGGCCACAATGGTAACCAGGCCTGTTCCTGCTCCCAGCTCCAGAACATCTTTCCCCATCAGGTTCACCTTCTGCCTGCTGTTATCCAGGTAGCAACACAAAGCCAATGCCTGTGAGACAGAGGGAACCAGTAGGACTGAGTAACACACCACTTGTTCATGTGATGATATGTGAACCATGCAATGACAACACAGTATCACATCTTTGGAACCCAACACTGTAATCTGTATTGTCTGTTTTCATGTCAGCAGAGACACTCACCGCTGGCCACATTACTGCTCCATAGGAGCCTATGGATTCACGAATGGTGATCTTCTCTCCTACATAGTAGTAGATGTCTTTTCCAAATGTGGAGTAGAACAATGGAGCCCAGGCTGGTTTACTCTCAGCCATATGCCCTGGGTCCTTTGCTGCACAGAGCAAATTGATCAAATCACAATTGTTTTCTATAAATGGAGACTGCAGTTGATGTCGATTTATAGAACGTATTTCATGGTCAGTGATGGAAGTACTCAGATTTGTTTTTAAGTAAAAGTAGCAATACCACAATGTAAAAAAAATACTATGTTCAAGAAAAGTCCTGCATTCAAAATTGTATTTGAGTAAAATTACAAAAGTATTGTCATCAAATATACTTACAGTACCAAACATTATGCAGACTGGCTAATTTCACAATCATAATAAATTAGATTGTAATTAGTAATGCATTAATGTGTTCATAACTTTAATGTTGCAGCTGGTAAATGTGGGGATAACTGTTACTTCATGTGCTAATGGGTAGCTTAAACACTTGAGCCCTGTATACTTCATTGACCGGAGTCCACCAGGTCTCTGTACAATGCCCCCTCCTTTATTCTCTTTACACCAAATTTTCGTCAACAATAAGCAATCTACAAGCTCACAACACGTTGATGCAATGAGCTATGAGGTTGTAAATCAGCTATTTTCACAGAATGTTCACACTAGAATAGGGGCGCTAGGGTTCATGTGGTTAACCTATAATAGTACCTAATCATTTAACAGTTAATATATGTTTTGAATCAATCATCTAAATCTGCAAAGTAACTAGTAACTATAGCTGTTAGATACATTTAGTGGAGTAAAAAGCACAAGATATTGATATAATAATGTAGTTGAGTAGGAGTATAAAGTATTAAGAAAACGGAAACACTTAGGAGAAGTAAAAAATACCTCAACATTTTACATAATACACTTAAAGGACGACTTCACCCATTTTCGACCTATCTTTATATTGGTCCTCACTAATGCTCATTATAATATGGTACCATTTTTGTCTATTCACTCTGTCTCAGAGGAGGGCTGTGGACAGTTCAGAAACCCGCCTACCAGTGACATCATCGATGGGGAATCCAAGCGAATAGAATCTGCAGTCTTTCTATTCCTGGAAAGTTAGCATGCTATAATGGAATCTTGTTTAAAAAAGAAAATCTGCCTAACGATGATGTCACTGGTAGGCGGGTTTCTAAAGTGTCCACAGCCCTCCTATGAGACACAGACCGAGTAGATTACATTTTTATCATGAACATTAGTGAGGACCAATTATATGTAGATAGGTTGAAAATGGGTGAAGTAGTCCTTTAAGGTAAATGTACCTACTTCCCACCACTGTGTTTTCATTCATGCAGCCAATGACTCACCTCTTCCTGTGTCTTCATCCTGATTGGTCAGAGGGCCACATGTTGAGTCATTGCTTTGTGTCTCAGTGTCTTTGCAGCGTTCTTCCTCTGGTTCCAGGTTCTGCACAGATGCCTGGCTGCACTCATCTTCCTCCTCATCTTGTTCTTTATAGTCAATTCTCTCCTGGGCCTGCTTTGAGTTATTTTCTGTTCTGTCTTCGTTTAGACTGTTTGGTACTGCTTCATCAGCCATATTCTCTGCTGTACTGACATAGCGAAGCCAATCGGGACACTTTTCCACGCCGTTAGTTAACAGATTCTGACCCAGTTCCTTTACTTCCTTCACACAATATTCTTTGTTCTCCTCTCCCCCAGCGCTCTTCTGCTCTTTCTCTCCCACCTCTTCCTCTCTCTGCTCCTCGTGAAGACTGCCTTGTGTTTCCTCAACCACGTTGTCTTCCGTCTCTCCCTCCCGGCATGTTGCCGTGAAGATCTTCATATCCCCATCTTCAACCAGCAGTTCTGTGTGGAAGGCCTTTTTAAACTTCTCAGTGAAGGTCAGATCAATCTCAAACCTCACCTTATTGGCCCAGATCAGAGTGGTTCCTGGTTGACAGAAATGTTTCATGGTGGCCAGCAGCTCGTCCAGGTAGTCATGATGATAGACCACGTCAGTCGCCAGCACATAGTCATAGTTATAGACTGATTTAGGGTAGGTGCTCTCCAGGTCATAACCCCAGGACAGGGCTGCCACTTGGGGTGTGTATCGGCATCGTCCCTTGGTGTTCCTGGACAGGTTGCAGCTCAGGTTGCTCAGGGTATCTTCAACGTCTGTGGCTGTCACCCAAGCACCTGCAAACCAAGGTTAGAGGACCTCTCAAAGCACGCAGCGTCTCAGACATGTCATGTCATGTGAATTGAGGTGAGCTAACTTGGCTGTGCAATGCATTCCTCTGACTCACCCAGGAGTGCCGCTACGACAGACACAAGGCCAGTCCCAGCGCCAAGCTCCAGGACTGCCTTGTCCCAAAGACTCAGCTGTTTGTGATGAGTCTCAAGGTACCGACACAATGCCAGTGCCTGTGGGTAACAAGATTATTTGATATCACCAGTTAGAATGATTTAAATGTATAAGTCTAGACAGAAATAATGCATATGAAATGTTAATTTTATATTTTCTAAGAAGAAGACTGGTATAAAATGCTACTCACCGCTGGCCATACCGTGCCTGCATAGGAGTCAAGAGAGCTAGTGATGGTGATCTTATGTCCTGCATAGCAGTAAATGTCTTTATCAGCCGTGAAGTAGAAACTGGGAGCCCTGTCTTGTCTCTGGACAGCTGATTTGGTGCTGTCAAAAACTGAAATTATAAATGAATTTGAAATTACAAGTCATTCATATCTCTGTGAGCTGAATAAAAATAGTTCATTAGTGTTCGCTTAGAATGGTAATTTGACCTTCTTCTCTAGCCTTCTCCCCATCTCCCGCTTCCTCCTCCATTTTCATGTTATTGCTCTCCCCCACACCGTATGATGTGAACAATGTGGCCATGATCTCTGTTGACAGGATGGTGGGTGAAAAGAAAAAAGAAAAGAAAAGACAAAGCATTTTAATTGTTTTTTTTCTTTTACTATTAATAGTTTTAGATTCATTTTTCATTTTTTGCACAACACACAACACAATAAATAAGAAAATGTATAAGACAACAACAAAAAAGGTCAACAAAACAACAAAGGTGACACCCAAAGGGCAACACTCAACAGTTACTTACTTGCCAGGGCAAATGTGGATTGTGTCCCTGCTCTTATCAAATTATTTGAACAGGCAGTCTACTTGTTCCATGTTCAGCAAGTCCAAGTATTCATCCAGCCAAGAATCCCAGGAGAAGCAGTCTGGTTTACGCTCCTTCCAGTTTAAAATACTTTAACAGATAAACAACAGATAACTTCAACAATGTTGTCAGGTTTTTGACCCAGGGAAATTAACATCAAAGAACTCTGACATTTATTTACTTCTAACCAGAAATACAACAATCAGTTTTACACGTAGCAGTCTCAGATGCAGTAACCTACCTGTAACCTGCTGGTTTATTCTCCAGAAAATGGGACCACCGTCCACGAAATTATAGAGAAACAGCATCCTGCAGGACACTCCCATCACCATCATCACAAGGGCAGAAGCTATTTTTAGAGAGGTGAAGTAAACACAAACACATCCCACAGGCAGACATACAGGATAAAGTAGCTGTCTCTTAAGTAGTCAGTAAGAGACAGAGAAAGCAAATTAATACTGAAATATCACAATACTAACAGCTGGGATATTCAATTACCACTGTCTGCCAGATAGTGGGGATGAGGGGATGTCCTGGACTGACGTTCCAGAAGCTTTTGTGGTTTGTGCAATGCCATGTTAACTGTGATATCAACATGTGCCAAAGAATGAATGCCTTCTGTTCCATTCTAAATGTATTACATGACTTGATGTTAACAATATGAAATAATAATTAACCATAATCTATGTCTTTGTAGGCTACATTGTTGTGGGTTCAGTTTACATTTATATTTCATTCTCACTGTCAGTATATGAAACTACAAAATCCTGCTGCTTACCTCTTTTCTACAAATAGCTGCAGAGAGACAAGTGAGCAGTGGTGGAAAAAGTACTCAAATGTGTTACTTAAGTAAAAGTATCAATACTGCAATGTAGAAGTACTCTGTTACAAGTTAAAGTCCGGAATTGAACATTTACTTGAGTAAAAGTACAAAAGTATTGGTATCAAAATGTACTTAAAGTACCCAAAAGTAAAAGTACTAAAATGTTTGAAAATAGCGGATCTACAAGCTCACATCGCGTCGCAATCTTGTGAGCTTGTAGATCTGCTATTTTCAAATAGCCTATGTATAAAATAGGGCTAAAGTGGTAAATGTATGTTTTATAATGTAACAATTTATATCTGCAAAGTAACTAGTAAACTAAAGTTTTCAAATAATTGTAGTGGAGTAAAAGTACAAAATTGGAAATACTCCAGTAAAGTAAAAAATACCTCAAAATTGTAGTTTGAGTAAATGTACTAGTTACTTTACACCACTGCAAGTGAGCCATACTGAGGATGGAGCCAGGTTATTTTATAGTTATAAATTATCTTTTTTGGCCAGCCTGCCTGGTATATTACTTTCAGATGTTAAGCAGGATTCGTAGGCAAAGTCATGCTCTATATCTGATTTGTTATTCTCAACCGCTCAACGGGTGATTTAAAAAGACAAAACCTTGAAACTGCATTGACTTATGACTCTTCTTATTTCACTGTATTGTATCGTCCTGGTGTCGTGACAATGCTGAAAGATAAATCATGGGTATTTAATGACAAAAGCCAAAGGCTTCCATGACTATTTAAAAATAAGCCAGATAGTTTGAAAGGTATCTGTGGTGTGTGCCTGGTCCCTCACTTAGCTGCCATGACCCCAATTGCTTTGGCACATATGAGGAGTAACAAGATAGGTTTGATAGGGTTTGAACCCTATAGGAAAACCATGAGCTTCTGCAACACAAACTCAATCCATTACCCTCCATTACATTTAGACAGTATTTGGAATACAAGTGTCACTTTACAGAATCCTCGCCTCCATCCCATAGACCTTGACACACTCTCTAAGCTCCTTGGTACTCCGCTTGGTAATCTATTTCTGACAGATGATTTGTGTAAGGGACGTGAGACCTCACAAGCTCTCATTCAGAATTGCCAGAATTGTGAGGGATGAGGTTAGGTCAGTGGCCAGTTCTGTTATACTCATTGTTGCTGTGGAGCAGCCTTATTTGGATAAAAGAAATAAGTGCTGTGAGTGAAATTAATCCCTTTAACATCTTGCACGTGCATGCCAGCACTCCTTCTTATGACATGACATCATTTTGCTTCCACATTCAACTGTTACAGTGGAGGTTTGTCTTGACAATGATACATGATGTTTATCTCTCTTTGGCTTCAGTAACCTAATAATCCACCTCTTTAATCCTTCTGTCTTCTTACTATGGCCAAATGAAGCACAGCCAAGCATGTAACAGATATTTGGCTAGCTGTCATTTAATATTTAAGGAGCTCTATTAATAGCAGCAGGTAGTCAGGCTGGTCTCAGACTTTTGCTCTTCCTTGGACCTACCTGTGGATTATACCAGGGACAAGTGACTTGGACTTTTTGTTTGCTCTTCCTCATGGACCTACTTGCGGATTATACCAGTGTCAGTTTACCTTATGTGGATTATGCGGTCGACAAGCACTGACATTTTGCACCTTAATCCCATGTACAACGCACTGACTTTTGTGTTTTTCTGGCACCTTAACTAACGTTCATAAGTATATCATGCCCAGTATACATCTGCTACTATGCTCACACACCTTATCTCAGGTACTATGTGTAAATATGTAGATAATTTGTTTGTTTTCTTTGATTGATCTCCTCCCACCCCCCCCCCCCTTCTTCTTCCCTTTCTTTTTTTTCTGGAAATAACGATACGATGGGAACTATGCACGAAAACGAATTTCACCCACTTTTTTACTTAAACCTGTGATGTGACAATAAAGCTGATTCTGATTTTAGTAGGCCTGGAATTTTGTCATTTTATGGGCAAGGCCACTGGCCTTTGGTGGTGTACATGTTTTGAGGGCACAAAGGCCAAATGATATGTCACCGCTGGATTTAAACTATGCCTTGTACTGTGGAATGAAAAATGTGAAGAAAATAACAAATAACCCATGTATACTCCAATCTGTGAAAATATGGGATTCTGTTCATACGTTTCTGAACTGGAGAAGACCTCTATCACCCTATGCTCCCATTTGGAAAAAAAAAACACATTACCTTTTATTTTCAATGGAAGTAATATATATATATATATATATATATATATATATATATATATATATATATATATATATATATATATAAATATTATCCTCATATTGTATATACATATACAATATGTAAATAATAAAGCTGTTCACAAAATGTGTTTGTATACAAATTACTAGTTGCATATTGTAGAAACTACTTTGTATTTTGACATCTAAAAAGAATATCAACAAGTAGGGGGTAGAGGAGAAATGGGTAAAATCAGCTGTGTCTGTGTGGCATTAAGGCCACTGTGGCCTCAGGGCATGTCATTTTATTGGGGCAGAAAGACAAATTGAAATGTGAAATTCCTGCCCTGGTAGGTAGTCATGGTAGAAATGGATTAATATACAATAGCTGCAACTAGTGTCTATGTTAGGGTTGAGATGAGATGAGATATACTTTATTAATCCCAGAAGGGAAATTGAGGCGTTACAGCAGAATAATGTTATAAAATAATAAATAATCTACCAGGCAAACAGAAACACATCAGACACAGATGGACATAATCACGGGTCGACACAGAACCATATGCATTGAGGGAGAGAATTCGTATGCATTATACAGTCTGATGGCAGTTGGCATAAAAGGTATACTTTTGAGAGTCTGTACCGCTCCGTATGCATATTCGGGGGGAAAGTGAGCCTCTGGCTGAAGGTGCTCACCCTATCATGCAGCTCGCCATAGAGTGGATGGGAGGGGTTAACCAGGATGGGGTCTAGTTTGTCCCTAATCCTCCTCTCTGCGACTGACTGCAGCCCTTCCATTCGGAGGCCAACAACAGAGCCGGCTTTTATGATTTTATTGAGCTTGTTCAGCTCCCAGGCCTTGATGCCACCTCCCCAGCATACCACTGCATAGAACAGAATGTTGGCTACAACAGACTGGAAAAACATTTTCAATGGCCTGCAACACACATTAAAGGACTTGAGCCTCCTCAGGAGGTACAGTCTGCTCTCTGTCCCTTTTTGTAGACAGCCTCTGTGTTGTCTTTCCAGTCCAGATCTTTGTTCAGGTGGACGCCCAGGAACTTGTCGGAGTCCACGATCTCTACCTCTTCCCCCTGGATGGTAATGGGTACTGGGGTCCTCCTCTTGCTCCGTCTGGTGTCTATCACCAGCTCTTTGGTCTTCCTTGTTCAGCAGCAGTAGGTGATTTTGTTCAGCCCATCTGATGAAGTTCTCCACCACACCTCTGTACTCCAAGTCATTGTCCTCAGTGATACAACCCACAATGGAAGAGTCGTCTGAGAACTTCTGGAGTTCGTAATCCAGGCCACCATGTTGTGGTCCACCTGCATGCATGATGGATGTAAGCTTCTCAGCAAGCAGGGGGGGGCTGGATGGTATTAAACGCACTGGAGAGGTCGAAGAACATGATCCTCACCGTGCTCCCCTTCTTCTCCATATGTGAGTAGGCCCTCTGCAGCATGTAGATGATGGCATCCTCCACTCCAGGTGCTGTAGAACTAGTCTCTCAAAGGTCTTCATGATGTGAGATATCAGTACAACTGGCCTGTAGTCATTGAGAGTACTAGGATGCACTCCTTTAGGCACTGGAACTATGCATGATGTCTTCCGCTCAGGCACCCTCTTCAGTCTCAATGAGAGGTTGAAGAGATGCTTGAACACCACCATCCGGCCCTGCAGACTTGCCCCGGTGTAGCCTCCTCAGTTCATTCTTCACCTGATCAGAGGACACAGTCCTACATGGAGGGGTGGTGATGGGTGAGGGGGGGATGCGAGGGGAGTGTAAACATGGGTTGTGCTGGAAATATGAGCTGGAGGGCTAAGGGGAGGGTTTGCCTGGGGTTAGAGTTAGTAGAGGACACTAAGGCTGGTTATTTGGTTGATGTGCAATCCATTTGTATTAAGCTACATGATAAGGAATACACACAAAATAATTCATTAAATGCAGACCATTGACATTTTTGTATGTCAATGGTCCGCATTTAATGAATTATTTTTGTACATGTACTACTATGTACTACTACTATAACACCCCCCTTTGGTGGAGTAAGCTGGTTTAGCAGAAAGTTTGAGGATCCAATGGAGTTAGCTGGTTTTGTCAGAAGCACTTTTTAATACTTTTCATTGGTTCAATATTTTTTAAATCAACACACAGACGTAAAGGGTGTTCAATAACACTGATTTATGGAATAATATGCAAAAGCGGAAAAATGGAGTTCGCTGGTTTCTGCCGGACAGCAACGATTAATTAATTAACCACTTAAGTCATATTTAATAGTAGAAAATAGCCGATCTACATGTGTTGTGAGTTTATAGATCTATTATTTTCACTATTTCTTACGTTTTTTTAATTCATGGAACTTTAATTTATTTTTTGAAAATTCAGGAAATTCTTTCCTGAATATTTTTTATTTCTGAAAAAAAAGAAGAAAAGAAAGAATTTAGGAAATGTGAATTAAAAAAGGAATATTTACTCAAAACCCATAAAAATGGGTCCATGACCCAAAGATGGGTCCAACTCACTGTTTGGGAAACACTGCATTAGTCTCCTCTGATACACATGACATTCCCAGCACTTCTTTTCATCTGGCAATTTGTTTAAAAACATTTACACTAGAAGGGTGTAATGCAGGGGTGGGCATTGGGCAATTTTTTTGTGATGCTTTTTCCAAGGTTTGAGAGACCTACCATTGTCAAGTCAAGCTGATAGTAGCTTCGATCTCCAGACTTTTATTGTTTAGTTTTGCTAAAAAATACACTGATAGTGAACATATGCAAATTTTTATGATTTAAAAAATGTATTAAAGATTTTCAGTTTCACATGAGTAGTGCAGTGCAGTGATATACGTTAAAGTACATTTGTAAATATAGCTGGCTTGACCAGCAAGAAACATACAATCACGATAACACAAACATCACACAACAACAAAAAAAACAATACACGCATCCCCTAAAAACAAAACAAAGTAAAAAAGTACAACCAAAACAGTGAACGTATGCTAATTACAAGAATTAAAACACAGAATATTCAATTATTTCGTTAATAGCAGATATCTTTTTTTATATTTAACTCATTACTACTGCTAAATATTGAGATTCACCAAAAAATATTATACTTAGTTAAATTTTAAAGGGATATTTCACTTTCAAAAAAACTTTTTGTCATTTTATCATCTACTCAGGCCTTTGTGAGCCCCCCAGACAGTTTTTAAGTTGCTCGATTCAGCATTTATATATTTGATATTCATTTTATCAGACACGCCCCCTTCCTATACAAACCCATTGTAACTTCAAACTCCATTTTAACCATGTTAGATTCATCAAAAACACCCGTCCTTGGTTCTGGTGACTCACCCTGCCCTCCTAATGCGTGAGGGGGCCATGTTTTTCCAATTATTTTTTTCATTTATTTTATTTTATTTTTTTATTGTATTTATTTTTTTCAATTTTCAAAAAAAAATATTTATCGAGCAACTTAAAAACAGTCTGGGGGGCTTACAAAGGCCTGAGTAGACGATAAAATGACCAAAAGTTTTTTTGAAAGTGAAATATCCCTTTAAGCTTGCTAAACAAATACTAAATGTAAATGCTGAGTTTGCGACACAAAATATTTAACTAAATGTTAAATGTAGTAACAGACAAAATACCAAATAAATATATTTATTTTGAGTATCTCAACATTAAAATTGTAATGTTTAGTGTAGTGAACCACCTAACTCCACAAGTTGGAGTTAGGTGGTTTGTCCGACAGTTTGAGGATCCAATGGAGGTAGGCGGTTTAGTCAGAAGTGCTTTTTGAATACTTTTCATTGGTTCAATATTTGTAAAACCCACACACAGACGTAAAGGGTGTTCAGTAGCACTGATTTATTTATAAAAAAAACAATCTAAGTTGAAAAATTTGTTACTGTAGCTGGTTTCTGCCCGACAGCGACGATATAGATGCAAGTTCGGTAGATGAAATGTATACATATTTTCACTAACAATTCCAGCTCTATTCCATCTCTAACATGCACAAAGACACATGCACAGTCCCAGAGCCTGTGGTTGGTAGCAGTAGGTCAGGCAGAGGAGCGGGTGGTCCATTTGTCTTTCCTCCAGCCTCGGTAGAGCTTAATGCTGAGACTAGGAAGATCATACAGCTCCTCCATGTTGAAGCGTTTTTGGAAACGCCCCACAAAGCTGTTCTCTTTGTCGAGACGGAAGCGCATTGCCCACAGGATCTGTGTGTCATCCTGGCACAGGTAGTCAAAGGTGTCCATCAGCTCTTCTAGGTAATTGTGTCCATAGACCACATCAGCTGCCAGGATGTAGTCAAAACAATGGGTGGCACTTGGGAACCTCTGCTCCACTTGCTGGCCCCAGGTAAGCTCTGTGACCTGAAAATAGGTTTGTTAGAGCAAAATTGTAGTGCTTCACATTTGTTTTAAAAAGATCCCTGGCTAACAAGTCTTGCATGCCTTAATGCATTATAATTGCCCTAATTAGCTAAAAATTTAAATTAAAAACACCTTAAATATTTTATTTATTTTAGAAATAGTTAATCTTTTACTCAAGGGGGACAACGCCCGTCGAAAGTTGATGTCATTTGTCCATGTGTGGTCCAGCCCCATGGAATGAATGGAATGCATGTGCTAACTAAAAACCAACTCCCTAAGGTTAGTATGAGCATCAAAACAATATTTTGAATATGTTTTTATTAGCACATGCATTCCATTCCATAGGGCTGGACCACACATGGACAAAATGACATCATGAACTTGTGATGGGCTTTGTCACCCTTGAGTAAAATATGAACTATTTCTAAAATAAATAAAATATTTAAGGTGTTTACAATTTTGTATTTTAGTTATAGAGGGCAATTATAATGTATTAAGGCATATAAGGCTTATTAGCCAGGGTTCATCATTTAACCTGGGATCTATTTAATTTTTTTAAATACTTTTCAGAAATAGGCTAGCTACAACTATAAGGAAAACATCGCATGGATGCACCTGGGACGTATATCATCAGTGTTGAAGCCTGGGGTCATCGGGTGTTTCGGGTCTCGCAACAACATACACCCTCGCCCAGGTCAGGTGACCCAGCCGGGGTTGATCAAGCCCCGACTTACGTCCCAGTAGCTGCCCACGGTCAGTCCTCTTAGGGCAAGACAGGGCCACTCAATCCGCTTCTCAAGAGCTCAAGTGGTTAATACTTTATTTTGTACCCCTTGAAGCGGGTGAAGAGGAAGATGAAGCAATATTCTGGCAGAGCAGCCATATCAGTAATATATCTATATGGTAATTATCTCACACCATGTCAATTATTCCACACCAGTAGAGCAGAGTGTTAACCACATAATCGCAACATCCCCGGTTCCATTTCAGCAGGAGACAAGAGAGTGGTGCATGTTGTTCTCTTTCTTCAGTTTTCTGTCACTCTACTGTTTACACACACACACACACAAGTTATTTATAAACCTACCAACGGAATGTACTTGCATCGCCCTCTAGTGTTCCGGAGCACATTGTGCTGGAGGTTCCCCAACACTTCTGGTATGTCTGTGGAGGTTACCTTGGCACCTGATAAGCAGTAGCACAGTTAGAGAGAATTAAGGAAAAGCAAGGAGAGAGAAAGACAGTAAGCAAGCTTTAGAAACAAACAGCTTGCAATAAACAATTGCTATTGTTATTATTTTTCATACCTAGCAGACTGGATACTATGGTGACCAATCCAGTTCCAGCCCCTAGTTCAATAACATTTCTGTCTGTCAGGTTGTACTTGTCACGGTTGACATCGAGGAAATAACACAGCACCGAAGCCTGTTGTAGGATGTTACAATTCAGTTGCATTGGTTTTTGCCTGTCATCATTCAAAACAAATTAATGATGTATAATAAATGAAAGGTGAGCATAAAGATGACAATACTACTGCAGTTGCATGATAGTGTATATAGGAAGTCCTTTTTACCGAGGGCCAGAGCACACATCCATAGAGGTCGTGAGACTCTTTGATGCGGATCTCTAGGTTAGCAAAGGTGTAGCCTTCCCAGGCCTCTCTGACAATGAGAGACGGGCGGAACTGCCGTGACGTGATAGCTTTGGCAAGGTCTGCATCCACAGCAACACCTGCAATGGTGACCAGAGGGGCATGGATAGAATAATTAGTTGGCTACTTCACGTACTTTGAATGAACATAATGACTCTGAACAACTGAGCTGTCATGAGCTTGTCCTAAATCCACCTGAGGGGTTGAGGGGGTTCAACCTGACGGACGACAAATCCGACGGACAAAACCACCACCCCTCAACCCCCTCTCCCCCTGTTGGTTACTGTACGTTATGTATGTTACAGTATGTAGTAGCATAAATGGGACTTAAGCGGTAACCTTATGCTTAATTTATGTTTACTTAACCCATCGCTCATGCTGCGTCATTGCTTATGTTAATATTTTACATAGCACATACAACATCAGGTATTTAAAGTTGTACAATGCAAATTCACAACTAACGATTTTTAGCAACCTCTGCTGGTCACTACCGTCACTGCATACAATTTCCGTGGTCCTCGATTACCCAGAATTCCATTCGTTTTCACCGGAAGCCGGAAGCGTTTCAAATAGCGTTTTTTTAATTGTTTTATACTATCTACGGATCGTTTCTCTTAGCCAGTGGAGCATTAGTTACCATGAGCTGTGCTTTCTTTTTCTGTTATTTTTCGATCTTCTAATCCTACATTCTCTTAAAATCAGCGTGAGGTTCCTTTTTGTTATTTGCGCGATAGTTCCTGGCCAAACAGGAAACCGTTGCGGTAGTTCCTGGCCAAACAGGAAACCAGTGCATTTCCACCTCCGTTTTCCGGCCAGATGACGTCATTTCCCCGGGAAAGTCCCCCCAGTCCACGTTCAATATAAAATATATAAATAAAAGGCTTCCGGGGGTGAAATTCATGGAGTGGGTGTTGTGAAACTTTTGCCACTCACAAAAGATATACAATTTAACTTTAGTTTTGTTGAAAACGTTACCTAGTATGCCTTTAACACGGTTAGAGATACGAGAAGGTCAGGGGAGCACCCACGAGGGGCCGTGCAAAGGCAAGTAGGTTTATGGGGCACTCATAAACAGGTTTCATCGTCTATTTATCGGCGTATAAATGTTAACTGACTATAAATCTCTGTGATGACAGAGTAGGAACTTGATATTGCACACAGATGCATGTTCTGACAAGCTATTCATTGTAGCAACAGGGCTATATAAGGACATTTCAATGCCCAAGCATCGGTGGAAAGAACCTAAACTTCAGTTTAAAACGTTTGAAAAAGAACCACCATAATTTAAAACAATTTACTCTAATTTGAAAGTCCCACACAGCAAAACAAATGTTGCATTCGCCTGTATTACCCACTCTTAAGTGAACTACTCACTGTTTTCCCCATTCATTGAGTCCTCCATGGCCGGCGGCAGCTGGGTATCCATGTCTGACAGGGTCCAAGGAGCAGAGCATTAACTGTACAAACGGTATGAGTTACAGCATATTTTTAGCAGCTAAAAACATATCCCCGCTCTTGGTTTGTTGTCCCAGAAAATGGCCTCTGGAAATGGGACAAAAGTCTTCAGTGGCTTGGTAAGAGGCAAGAGTTAAGCCCCCATCACACCTCCACAACAAACACAGACACCTGTAGTTTTATCATACTCCACTTACCCCATGTAACCTACAGTGATTTTATCTCTTTTTCTGTGTATCGGTCTCTCGCTCCGAGCATGCTACATGCAGAGCATGCATGCACCGCTCAGCTATTTATACTTGACAGACAACAACAGCTGCTAATATTGCAAGATATTGCTCTTCTGCATACCATGCAGAGAGTACAGAATTAGAACACTCAGAAATCAGACAGATACCTGGCATAATGAGAGCAGTGGTATTTATTCACATTTGCTCATGACATGGAGTGTTTGAGTGTATGTGGTGGTGGGTGGGTAGAGACGTGTGAAAGCGATGACGGAAGGCGTCAGTCCGATTATTTTACCAAGTCAAGTGATCTGGTCTGGACACACCAATCGTACAAAAATAGACATTCATCAACCAACTGACAATGCATCACTGGTAATCATCCAATGTTCCAATGCTGATCCAACACCCAATGAACAGACTGGAGAAGTGGAGATCATAGCTTTTCACAGCTTCTTTACCCGGCCTTTCCCCCTCCCCCTCCCCCTGACACGTGTCCCACCGCGACCTCGCCATTTATCCTCAAACACGGATCGTGCAGTAACCATGGGAATGTCACCGCCCCCATCGCTATCCTCATCAGAGGAGCCGCTGCTGCTTTGCCCCGTTACCTTTGGGAGGCTCTTGGGTTGAGGAATGTGCTTGTGAGTTATGGAGATTGACTCCATGTCAGTTACCTTTGGGAGGCTCTTGGGTTGAGGAATGTGCTTGTGAGTTATGGAGATTGACTCCATGTCATCGCTACCACTGGTCACATCTTTTAGAGAACCAAGAGAAGATTCGGCATTGACCGGCGGTGCAGACCCCAAGAACCCTCCTCCCGCCGCGGACCCTGCAGTGTCTCGCTCCTTTTCCCCTCCCAACTTCTTTTTCTGCTCCACTGACTTCCCTTTCCTCAATTTCGATGGGGAGATCATCTCTTCCTCATCGCTTTTTCCATCCTCTTCCTCCTCCCCCTCCATCCCTCCTCCCGCTCTCTCCTTCCGCTTCAAGCAGGTGACTGCGCGGCGAAGACGCTGGCTGCGGATGGCCTGTCTGTCCTGCTGCTCCATGCGGAAGAACGAGTCAATCCGCAACTGAGTCTGCAGACAAACGGTAGAAAGAATGTTAGTAATGTTAGTTACCACTCTTTTCAACATTATTACACAGTCAAACAGGACACTGTGAAAAGGGAGACAGTAGAGATGTAATCATCCAGATAAAAATCAAACATGCTTGAAAATTATCGGCGCAGCCCCCTTAGCCTGTGAGTAGATCGGGATAGGTTTAAGATTGGATATTTGAACCCCTCACACTACAGGATAATCTGGTCAGATAATCGTTTCCTATCAGCCTTGAAAGGAGAACGTCCCTCCTGATCATCGGAAGGGGGGTTTCAGGGTTTCTCAATATCTTCCTAATTCTCCTGTAGTGTGAGCTACGGTTAAGGATGGAAAAAAAACACAGCGTCTAAGGGCTGCTAGCGGGGCTTTTATAACCTTTGTCTTGTTTTTAGTGTAGGCTTGTAAGCTAATAATAATATGTTTTTCAAATGATTGATTTTGTTTAAAAGTAAATGTAATAAGTGTGATAATGTACAGGGAGATCGTCATCTTTGCAAAATAAACCTCTTTAGGGGGAAGCAGTACCTCATTAACCTGTCTGAATTTATTTTTGCAATACTGACTGGCAGTACATCCCTTTAGTTAACAGTCATGAGACCCCCTAACAGGATTGAGCTGACACGCATTTCTCTTCCAAGTACCTGGTGAACATTGAGCTGTTTAAGTACAGGCTGAAGTGTGTCCTCTGCCTTCTTACTGCTCCACCCAAAACGGCTTTGACAGAATGTAAAAATGGTTAAGGAAATAACACAAACATGCATAGTAGAATCCTCTACCCCCCACCCTCCTTTCTCTGTAAATATACCTTACTACTGAGGGTTATTCCAACATCTATTGTATTGTAGTGTATGTATTATTGATGAATAGAGTACAATGGAACACAATGGAAACAAGCCCCCTATGCTATCCATTTAGCATAACCATTGACTGTACTACCTGTACCGTTTACAGCCTTGTTAATAAAGTATTCAATCAATCAATTTCACAAACCTTTGGGGACATTGCATTGACTTACATTCATTTAATATGCCAGTACCCTAGCCTATCAACCAATCAATTTAACATGCTGTCCCCAATCAACCACTGTAGTTTGTTGTCCAAAACTTGTCCCAGAATGTGCCTTATGTCAGGAAAACACACGCACACCCACACATACAAATAAAGGATATTCTTTTAGAAGGTAGAGGTCTGGGCATCCCCAGCTGAAGGAGCTATCTGACTGTTCGACAGCTGGATGCAGGTAGGCCTGTGCTACAACAGGGTTGGGAAAGCCAGGCTGCAGTTTCAAGGCCTGCAGTTTTTTCTTAACCTTGGAGTTCCGTGGGTCAGACACCAAACGCTTGTTCTTCTGGGCTTCTGACCACCATTCACTGGAAGGCAGAGAGAGCAAACAGGCAGATACAAGAAAGCCATTTAAAATACATACCTGTACACAAAAAAGACAGAAAACACTAACATACGTACCATTGGCATTAAAGTGTATGGCTTCTGAGTGACACCAAAATGGATACGTGAACTTATTGCATACAATCATGTCAAACACTTTAGAATTTTTCTATTACAGCAAGTTATTGAAATTTAAGCAGTTGAAGTCCAGTGTATAACCTGACGGTACAAAGGTAAGTACTAAGGGCACTCGGGTGGCACAGTGATAAAGTGGGACGGAGACGCTGTGTCCTCCAGGTGGCACTGGCAGGTGAGCAAGTAGGTACAACAGCAGTTGTACAAAAGAAAAATAGAAACGTAGTAGTAAGCAAGTAAGTACTGGATACTGGGTTAACAACTTACTGGTGTTCTGCAGCAACGGAAGTAAATTAAGCATTTAAGGTTCAACTTTTGTTAATTACTTACAAACGCTCTGTCTGTATAAAGCAGTGTTGGACCAGACTGTGTTACAGTATGAGTATTGCACCCTCTGCAGCATTATTTAGGCAATATTGCACTGCAGAAAGTAGTATATTGCTATCATAATGGCAAAACAAACTGCAATAAACAAAGGAACCATTATAACCATTATAACCCTTATGTGTGTTGGTCTTGCTTTTAGAGAAAGAAAGCCAAGGTGTCAGTTAGTACAGTTTGCTACACCATAAAAGGCCCTTGGAAACTGGAGGAAACGCTGACAAGAAGAGGTCTGGCAAGTGCCAAGACTTCAAGCTGCAGTTTTGACAGGTCGAGTGGCAGTAAGAAAGTCATTACTACGGTGTCAAAATAAGAAAAAGACAATGAAGCACAGCCACACACTGGCCTACTGAAGAGGACTGGAAGAACCAATTTCACCCACTTCTTTAGACCCGTAAACCTGTGATGTGACAATGCAATTGATTCTAAAGAAGGTCTTATGAATCAAAATTTGACATATTTGGTTCAAGGATGATTCCTCAGTGTGTGACACCAACTGTCAAACATAGAGGCGGAATCATGGCGGTCTGGGGATCTTTTGCTGGAGCCAGAGTCAGCAACTTGCACCCTGGACTAAAAGGGCTACCACAGCAATTTGTAGCACCATGCAATGGTCTACACCCAATTGGTCAGGGGTTCATGCCACAGCAAGATAATAACCCAAAACACCTCCAGGGTCAGTCAGAACTACCTTAGAAGAATACAGTAGGAAGGCTTCAAATCATGGAATGGCCAGCACAGTCACCGGGTGAAAGCAAAGCAACTTACAAGTGCAACACACTTCGGCTGTTAAATCTACAAAAAGTGTCTAGATACAATTTTGTTTAAAGAAAATGATTCCATGAATTCTGATGCAATACAATGAGATTTGTGAATTTAACCAACACACAAGCACACACACACACACACACACACACCGACCTAAATTGCGTGAGTGGTTCCATGCTTGGCCCAGGAAATTCGTTGAGGATCTCCATACCAGTGACATATCCCACTCCTGGGATTCCTTCCGTGTAGTCGCTACCCAGCAGGTAGGCCAGGTTGATGAGCTTGCTCCTGTCCAGACCTGGGGACAGAGGAAGTACAGGATGCGGTGAGAAAGATGGGGAGTGAACTGTGACTTTGCAACTCTTACGGGTCCATTTGGTTCCATGTGTACACTCTCAGAGTTATGGGGGTCCTTGAAATTTAAAAAAGTTGGAGAATCACAGGTCTGCTGACAGCTGTGTGAATGAATCATTTGAGAACTCTGAGCACTCAAGACTTAAAACGTTACAGCCTTGAGTACTCAAGAGTTTCAGGTAGTGTGGCGTGCTCGCTGACCGCCAGTCAGGCATCATCGCCGACTTCAACGCCTGTCCCTGCTATGTGCCGGATAAACATCTCAGATTAGCACCCTGCAGTGGCGTTGATCCGAGGTGTTAAACTTCAAAGAGGAACATTAGACCCGAGTCTGAACTTGGCATCATATTTGAATTTGTCATTAGATATGTAGCTCTGACTTATAAGGAGTTGTCACAGACAATTTGGTGACACTGACCCAGCTGGTTTTGAAGGTCAATGAACTGGTAGTGCTCGACGTATTTGCTCTGACTGAAGAAGTTCTTGTAGACATGTCTCCCTCCGAACAGCCAGACATCAGAGTCGTCTGTGATGGTCCCGTGGGTGTGGTCAGAGCGGTCCAGTGCCGCACACTGAGCTTCAGCCTCCATGGGAGCCACCACATAGGGAACACCAAACAACCTCAGCAGCTCCTTTTATGGAGGCAGAAAACATTCATATAGCTGTTACACAGTGCAGCGACATATCGTACGCATTGTGAGCTTGTAGACTGCTATTTTCGCTACTTTTGATACATTTTGACGGTGAAAGTGGTTTGTTTATAATACACATTTAACCAATGAAAAGTATTAACAAGAGTTACATTGGATCCATTGGAACACAGGTTATTTTCTTCTTTTTTTCCTTTTCTGAAAACTAACAGTTTTGGACATAAAAGGTTTCCTATATTAAACATAATATTGAATAATATTCAATCATAATATTCATAACAATAATATTCAACATAACAAAACTAGAGATGCTTGTGACTGTGTGTGTCACACACACACCTGTACGCGCTGATGCTGTGCATGTGTCTATAGCATTTAATCACCTGGCTCTCCAGGCACATCTGTCCAGTGACCGTGGCAGCCATCCTCTCCTGTTGCTGTTTCTGTTCCTTCAGGCTGCTCTGCTGGACCTGCAGAGAGCTTTCCATTGCCTCCAGCTCCTCCTGCAGGAGGACACGGGTACTGCATCACCACACACCAGAAACTAATAGAGCACCGAAGTCTGACGTAATTTACGCATCCTACCTGGGTCGTGTTTTTTTCCCCCCATTCTGAATTCCCATAGACGTGTTTAATATCCCGTCAAATAAGAACTGTGTTCCAATAGTAAACGGCGGTTTGACTCTTATGGATTTGAAGCATCAACTGACGGTGAGAAAACGCTAATGTTACTTCCACCGAATTAGTAATATTTTTGCTAGAAACAGACTGTATCAAATATGAGTGACTGACTATCATAAACGATACAGAGCCACCTCCCTGACAATATCGCCGAGACAGTTTGTTTGTATTTTTGGACCACAATTCTTCACCCAAAAAGTTATTTTTATTCATTTGTTTGCTTATAAGTTAAAAGTTCTCTTAAAGAAACTTTAATCTAATCTAAGTTTTTCCAATTGATTAGATAATGCTGCACTTTTTGACAAAATATCGGTCAAAACATGGGTAATCGGGGCTCTAGGACTCTCCAAACTCCAAACAGAACTCAAAATCTGGCATCGGTTGGGATCTAATTTCATACTTACAGCATCAATGTGTTCCCATTCATTGGCGACAGGTGTGGAGCTGGAATCTCTCTCCCTGTCCTCCTTCACGTCCTCCATACTGTTCTCCTCTTCCTCCTCGCCTTCCAAACCATCAGCTGGGCTACTGAGAGGTTCCTCCTCTTCCTCTTCCTCCTTGTATTCCTCCTCATGGACATCTGCTGGAAGTCCCTTATCCTGGATGTGGGAATCACCTGCATCCTTCTCTGTTAATTCCTCCCCCTCGGACACCTCGATGAAGCTTTCTGGCAGAGCAGATGATAAAACCACAACACTTAACTCTAATTAGATTTTGAGATTTTAAGTGCTATATAAAAAAAACAAAAACAAATTCAAATCAAAAAGGAAACAAATCATAACAATTATGATGATATAGAAAGCATATAAAAGCCTGATTTGGTTATAGTAAATTAAAGAAATAATCATGGATTCTGTCCTATGACAGCGATCCAGGACACACCTTCTGAATCGCTCCCCTCGTTGTCTTCCTTCTTCGGTAAGGTTCCATGCCTCTCCTTCAATACGTCAATGCTGTCTTCACTCCCGTTATGTGATGGTAAAGGACGTGCATTCAGAGGCTCCTGCAGCTGTCGGGTAGAGAGGATCGTGGACATGTCCTTTAGCTCTGAGGCAACTCTCTGGGACTGACCTGAACAGTCCTTTTGATCATGTCCCATGTCCTCTCCTGTCCCTTCATATTCCAATACTCCTCTTTCTTTGTGTTCCTTCCTGTCTTTCTCTCCTCCAGTCCCCACATGAATTAATGTCTTTCGCTCTGTCTGCTCTTCTAACTCCAACGATGTTTCTCTCTTATTCGGAGTCTCTTCTCTGTTAGGGTGTCCATCACTATGTGTCAGTACTGCAACATTTAGCGCTCTATTCCGCGGTCCAATTGCCTCCTCCAACTCGTCTTCAGAACTACTGTCCAACAACCTATCTCTTGTATGAACATTTTGGCCCGATTTGTTCTCTGTGTGTTGTCGAGGATTAATACACTGAAGGTCATCAGCTTCTTTCTCGTCCTCTGAACTGCTTATGATCAGTCGTGGTGCAGGATGTCGACTCGTTGGCAGGGACTCATTTGGCGCTCGAACAATCAGAGCCTCTCTTTCACCCATGCCACTGTCGTCCTCTGCCAAAGCTCGTTGGATGGCCAGTCGGGTGCGAGGGGATACACTGCCACTCCTCTTCTCACTGACACCCATTTCCTCATCTGAACTGTCATCCATAGCTGCCTGGATGGCCTTCAGAGAACGCGGTGAAGGGGGGTCAGCGTTCCTCTGAGGAGAGAGGGGGGGTTTCAATATGGATGGCTTGGGGGCTGAAGAGGGACCCTGTTCTTCGTCCTCCTCGACGACAGGACGCCACAGGGGCTCGGGTCTATCTCTCCTGCCCCGCGACAGGGGTCCCCCAGACCAGGGCTGGGCTGCCGGCTGGCTCTCTGGAGTCTTCTCAGTCTTCTTAGAACCTGAGAAACAAAAAACAAAGACAATCATATTGCTATAAATGTGACTCCAATGCCCTGGCGTTTTCTTTCTGTGTTTCCGTCACCTTGAGATACTAGGGCTGCACAATTAATTGAAAGTTAACTGAACATAGTGATTTTATATTTCACAATTATGTAATATTATTTGGTCAGCTGGTGCACTTTTTTCTCGTCTCCTCACTTTGACACCAGAGATAATAACTGCAATATTATACAACCTATCTACCCATCCATCAGGCTCACAGAGACCATTAGATACCATTTGACCAAAACTATGACATTGACAAGCACAGTGAGCAACAACATTAAGAACATTATTATGGGCGACCTGATCAGCTCAGTGGCTGGGGTTCAATCCCTGCGTCATACCAAAGACTATAAAAATGGTACCCCATGCCTCCCTGCTTGGCACTCAGCATCAAGGGTTGCATTGGGGGTAAGTCCCTGCGACATACTTGCGTCGTGTCGGAATGTGTGGTGTATAGGTCTTCTCATTCCTTAAAGTGAACCCTTTCAACCCTTTAAAATCCTCCATCCTCGCCTCTCCTTCTTGCCTACTCGCTTGGAGGGGGCTAAGGCACGAGGAAACGATGCGAGTGGAGGAGGCGAGGATGAAAGTTATAGTATTGGCATCTGGCTGTTCAGTGTGTGTGGGGATGGCTGATTTATCCTGTGTGCATTGCAACAGGTGTGCACTGTGCAGTCACACCCAGCTCAGAGTCCAATTTGGACTGGTCAGGTCACAGGTGTGACTGCTTAAATCATCCACACCACATCATCATGATCAATAATTGTGATTAAGCTAAATAATCAGGATTATCACTGTATCTGAAAGAACGGCTTCACCTTTAATGAGAATATAGTGAGAAGAGTCCTCGGAGAGGACCCTACGAGACTCCACAGTGTGCTCCCCCTGATCTCCATCCTGTCCAAAGAGCTGTGGAGCCAAGCTAGCACTCTGCTGGCCCATCTCTCGTTCCACCGCCTCAAGACGCTTGTTCAGGTGGTTCCTCTGCAGCAGACCAGCCAGTTGGTACTGGGAGAAGTCTCCTGATTGCTGGGGGGAAATTATGGGAATTCCCTGGATTAACTAGGGCAGGGGTTCTTAAACTAAGAGACCCAAAACCTAACATGGTTCAAATGGGTTTATACAGGAAGGGGACGTGTCTGATAAAGTGAATATCAAATATCTAAATATCGAATCAAGCAACTTGAAAACTGTCTAGGGTGCAGTGGTGCACAAAAAAAGTGTGTTAAAGTGAAATACTCCTCATGATGATTGATTGTGAGACATATGAACCCCTTCACTGTAACCGTGAATGAAAATCTGCAAATAAAAACTAAGAAAAAAAGGGAAATACCCCTTTGTGTGTGTGAGTGTGTGTGTGTGTGTGTGTGTGTGTGTGTGTGTGTGTGTGTGTGTGTGTGTGTGTGTGTGTGTGTGTGTGTGTGTGTGTGTGTGTGTGTGTGTGTGTGTGTGTGTGTGTGTGTGTGTGTGTGTGTGTGTGTGTGTGTGCGTGTGTGTGTTCATGTGTCTATGTCTGCAATGTTTGTTTCACCTCTGGAGGCTTGTGGTACATGGTTCGGCGTCTTTTGCTAAACTCCTTCATGTCTTTGAGTATCTCATGTTTCATTTCAGGAGGCAGGCTGGTAAACCCGTCCGAGTTGATGTCCACTGAGTTGGGACTCTCATACAGTTCCTGCTGTGAAGACAAGAAAATAAATATGATATCATGTAAAATATACACTTCATACAATAGATGTCCCATCCATTGTTAATTGGGGGGGGGGGCTTTTTCTTGCCTTTACTGATTAGCTATAGTGTGCAGAGAGACAGGAAACAGGCAGAGAGTCGGGGAGTGACATGCAGCAAAGGTCCGCCGGGAATTGAACCGGGCACTGCGCCTTAACCACTTGGCTATCGGCGCCCAAAGGTCAGTTTTAAACATGTGGTGATTGTAATGTTTGTTACCTGATACATGAGGTAGTTTTCAGTCATCTCTTCCTGCTCTCGCTCTTCCTCCTCTTCTGAGCTGTAGGGATAAAGAAAGGATGGAGCAGATAACCTTGAACGCCCCTTTACTATTAATAAGTCAGCTGGGGACCACCTAAATAAATATAAGAAGCAGCCTCTCTCTCTTACACACACACACACACCTGTACTTGTCCTTCTCCTCTGCAGGTGGCAGGGCTGGCAGAACATAAATGTCATCCACCTCATCTCTCCTGACATCGGAGATGCTGGGTAGAGGGTCTTTACTGTGGTGGAGAAAAGTAAAAGCAACAGTTTTGTCTTTCACATTTTGTCAGTCTTTTCAATCCTCTATTCTTGCTGATTTTCATGTCCCTCTACCTGCGGTCTCCAAGTGCAGCTTTGATGGCTTGTCTCTTTAAGAAGGTCTTGAGGAGTTTCTCGTTGGTTTGTTTGGACTCACGAGTCAACTCTTCCTTCCTCTGTCTCCTCAGGGCCTGAAGGAAGAACATTCCGCATCACATACACAGCAGCATATACGTAGTCACCTCTAGTGTGGTGTAAACTGACAATTTAGACACAGTCACAAACAGAGATCTCTCTGCGACCAGAAGCAGGACACAAACAAAATAGATCGCTGGTTTTAAAAGTGGGGTCCTTAAGGAGGTTCCAGGGGGTCCCCAGCTAACTTATTGATAGTCAAGGGGCGTTCACACACCAAGCACTATAACTTTAAAGATATACAGTAGTTTAGAAAATACATCATTATAACTTAAGTGGATGGCAGAGTCATTATAGTGCTTGGTGTGAATGGCCCTTTAGGAACCAAATGGACCCTTAAAGGTCTGTAACTCTGAGAGTGTACAAATGGAACCAGGAAAGCATCTCTGTGTCATTTAAAAAATAGCAGATATACAAGCTCATAGCGCTACGAGCTTGTAGATCTGCTATTTTTGAAAAATCGTGAAAATGTGTATATATATATATATATATATATATATTTTTTTTTTTTTTTTTTTAAAGCTAACATTTGTAACTTAAATCTTTGCTTCCACTGAGACATAGACATCCTCTCCACGTACCAGAGTCTGCTTCTTCAGTAGTGGTGCGTCTCCATCAAACACAAACACTGGCTTAATGCGAAAGAAGAGCAGCTTACAGACGCGGTGGAAGAGTGTGAGGAGGTGGGCATTCTGAACGCTGTTTCCTTCCCGGTCCCTGACTCCCTTCACCGCCTGATTGAGCCAAATGCTGATGTCTGGAAGCTGGGTTAAGAATATAACTTCACACAATAGTATACTTACCACTCAAGTGAAAGCAAAGCAATACATGGGAGTAAAGTCATTACACAAACCAAAGTAAGACCATGTCCTGAGCAATAAATAACAGCACAAGTACAATATACAGTAACTATGGATAGACAGAGAGACAGGGGGGGGGGGGGGTTCTCTCTTTCTCTGGGGATAGGAGCTCTCACTCTCTGGGGGGTAGGAGTTGTACTGCCAACCCCCCCACCACCAACATAAAGGCACTCAAGTTTACTGACATTTGCACTCAAGGACCACAATAGCCCTAGAACGTCTGTAACTAACATGACAGGAAATACATGAAATGTATGTAAGATCACAGACATTCTAGGGCTAGGACCACAACAATGGAAACAAGTCCCCAGGACTTTTTTTTGTGTTATTATCCTTTTAGTCTAAATGTCTGACTGTCTGTCTGTCTGACTGACTGTACCACGTGCTGTTTACATTTCTGACTGATAAAGTATTCAATCAATCAATACTGCATATTAAAAACATCAATTAATCAATCAATCATCAGTCAATCAAGGATACCAACAGCCAGGATCTTTCCTTCCAGTGTCTCTGGGTTGACGGGTTTCCCAGTGCTCTCCAGCAGCCTCCACAGTCCCTGCACTCCCATGGTTTATTGCACAACAGTAATACGTGTGCGTGTGTAAAGTATACAGCGATAAGAAACGGTCTAGCCGGACTTTGGTAGGTTTTCTTTCGGACCAATTCAGTCAGTTCATATGGAGAGACGATTCAATCGTTGTTCGACGATGATGGTGTAACTGTTATATGTGTCTTTTTTGGGGGGGCTACGTATGAAGGTTCCGATCCCCATGGTTCCGATCCATGTAGAATGAATTAGGCCGGTTATATTACTGTGTTACACCGTGTGCTCGGGCACGCGCGCTCTTTCTGAACTCAGATCAGATTTGTATACTATTTAAATAGTTTTTAGAAAACAATGCTGCTAATTCATTGTCCAAAAGTGACTGCAAAAGATTGCTGCTATTTGTTTCAAAAATACAACGACGCAATGTGCTCTGTTTAACACAATGCTGAGCCTGTAACTTTCCCATTTTCTTAAACTGTTTTCATTAATAATAATAATAATAATAATAATAATAATAATAATTATTATTATTATTATTATTATTATTATTATTATTATAATAATGGGTTTTATTTATAATGCACTTTACATTTGTAAAAAATCTCAAAGTGCTTATTATATTTTGACACTTGCTTTGGCAATGTAAACGTGTGTTTCTCATGCCAATAAAGCTCATTTGAATTGAATTGAATTGACTAAAAGTTTCGTGGCTCAAACATGAAAACAACCATATGAAAACAACAGCAACCGACTCCAGATCAGTACGGGGTCTTTTTTTTTTTTTTACCTCAGTCCACCGGAACTGTCGGCGTTTTGGCCAACAACATCCGGTCGGGACGGACAGACGGACTGGAGACAAGATGGCGACGGCAACACCAAATAAACCCAGTGAACAATAAGCTGACTAAAAGCACCAATTGTGTTGTTGACATCAGGACGCACTCTCTGTCGGTATGTTTGTTGTCAGCTTATCCTTTCTCCGTATTATTAGCTTATCGGAACTCAAATGATTTGGCAGTGTGTGTTACCATTTACTGTGCATCTTGATGCTAGCTACATAAACTGTAATGAATGGTTGAATTCACAGCAGCAGCGTCGACGCTATGGAGGAGTCAATGGATGGACCTTTGGTCCTCAGATATGAAGCTAGTGTAATACTTGGTGCTTTCTTTTAACAATCCGTCCATTCTTACTTAAGTAAAAGTATCATACTGCAATGTAGAAATGCTGTTACTCTGTACATATTTTTATTTTCGATTTCTACTCGTTTATATGATGTTTTTGCATAGTTGTGTATATTTGTCTGTCATTACATGTTCCATGAATTGAGTACAAAGGACCCCAATGGAAATATAAGCCTAATAGGCTTTCTTGGGTTTAAAATCCTCTTAGCAGACCTTGCATTGAACTGTACTTCCCTGTGCTTGTCTTTGCAAACTGTTAATAAAGTATTCAATCAATACAAGTAAAATCCGGAATTCTAAATTTACTTGAGTAAAAGTACAAAAGGTATTGGCATCAAAATGTACTGGAAGTACCAAAAGTAGAAAGTACTCATTATGGAGACTGTCCCATTTCACAAGTTTTCAAATGTGTAAAAATCCTTTGAAAATAGCAGATCTACAAGCTGAGCGTTTAGATCGGCTATTTTCAAATGGCCAAAATGTATATAAGGCTGAAGTGGTTAATGTATGTTTTGTAATAAAAGTAAAAGAGTAAAAGTATAATATTTGCCTCTGAGATGTAGTGAAGTAGAAGTAAAAGTACTGAAAATTGGAAATGCTCCAGTAAAGTTAAAAATACCTACAAATTGTACTTAAGTACAGTACTTGAGTAAATGTTACTTTACACCACTGCCATGGAAGGACCTTTGGGCCTCAGATATGAAGCGTGATACACAGTGCTTTTTTGCAACAATCCGTCTGTATCAGTGAAAGTGTCGCTAAAGTCAATATTTGGATGTTTGGAAGAACACAACTCTGATGTGCATTGTTGTTGTTGCCATTCTCTTTGCCGTGTTAATGACCTTACAGTTTGTTTGTTGGTGAGGAGTTACTTGAGTTAATTTGACATCTAGATGACAGGAGCATATCATAGTCTGTGTTGGTGTCTGCTGGCTTTGGGACGAACTGTTCATACACAAATGTACATTTCTATTATTTTTTAGGGAAAAGGGAATGACTGACACGACTTTCTTTCTACTCTAAGACACTTCCATCATGACTGCTGCAGTAGCTGTAAGAGGTATGTAATATACAGTATCTGAAACGCCACACAAACACTTTGTGTTTACATTCCTCCGTAACTGCTCAGCCAGTCACAGCACACTGATGAGCAGTTCTGATAAAACTCTAGCCAAAACAGTCTCTGAAGACTTTCAGTAGCCATGTCCTCCATACCTTTTATTCTCTTTCCCGTGTCTTGTGCCCACAATACCATTGATGGGGAGGTGAGTGAGCAGGAATTTGAATTCCTCTTGATCCAGCTTGATTTTGAGAGTGAGAGTGTAGACTGCTGTGGAGTAAAGATAATTATCCTGAGAAGACTGCACTTTGTCCCCTCTTCCAGATTCTACCCATGTGCCTGTCAGGGGCCCTGGTGATGGGATGGAAACGGATAAACCACCAGTCGCAGTCGAGATTGTCACGGATACACTCCCCCCAGAGCCTGCTCTAATTCCCCTGCTGAAGAAGATGGTGGTGAGCCCCAAACGCGGCTCAAGATCGGCTCACACGGTTCCCCAGCCTCCAGGCGTGCTTCATCTGGGCAAGGTGAGCCGAGAGGTCTGCACGGAGTTGGAGGTTGTGAGGATTGTAGTCCCACGTGCTGCTATTAGCCGCCATGGACGTGTAGTATCTGCTGCTGAGTCCAAAGGGGAGGCTGGGCAGCAGGCTGAGGACCACCCTTCACACTACCCGCCTCTGGTGGAGGACTGGAGAGGAGCGTTAGAGAAGTTACAGAACTCTGAACGCAGGCTACTGCAGGATAAAGAAGGCCTTTCCAATCAGCTTCGTGTCCAGACAGAGGTAAGACCCCAATAAAGCTATTATGATTATATTAATGTCTTATTTCAGCAGAATTCCCACTATCAAAGCAATTTAACTGAAATGTAAAGATATAGCAATCAAGAGAGTACTTAGTTCAGTGATCAGTAATGCCCGCATAGAAATTAAAAGAGTAGCCCCACCATCAGTAAAAATGAACAAGATGGGGTCTAATAACGATGAGGCATCCCTGTGGACCTCTGACGTCATAATCATGACATCAGTCTTGCTCAAATATGGAGGAATGGCAGGAAGGTGGATCTGAGAATGCTAATTCACAAAATGTGACAAATATTCAAACTGAAAACCAAGACGTGGTTTAATAACGGTGTGGTTTCACGAGGATTTCTGGCTTCATGTGCTTTATGGTCCTCTTATAAACAGTTTGGCTCTGAAAGAAGCTAGCAGAAGGTTGTTGATACTGAGATTATATAAATTCAGTATTGTTGATGTCGTCATATACAGTATATATACATACTCCGTGCAGTCCAAGCCCCTTTCTAAGTTCCGTTATAAACTTAAAGTGAAATATAAAACAAGGTGTGTAGAGCACATGAAAACAAATATGTGGTGTTCTATTTTAGCCTAGTGGTAACATGTATAAGAAATTTGACGCTGATCGGTCGAGTGGTTTTGGTTTGTGAGATTCTCTCTCATAGACAGACACGTCTCACACACACAGAAAGCTACCCTCTTTCAGAGCCACGGCGTAAAAAATCACAATACGTGTAAAATATTCAGGGATTTATTTCCTTGGCGCACAGAAATTTGGCGCTGTTCACCTCAGTGGATTAGGACATGTTTTAAACTGTATTTGCTGTATCTTGTGGCTATAAGGTTTATGTTGGTAATAATAATGTTTGCAAACATTGGACTCAACCAGACTTGTATTTTGTATGTACTGTATATTCACTTGGTGGTATTTATCCATGCCTGAGACATTCACCAGTCATATTTTCAACCCTTTCATTTTTCTAGGTGAATCGTGAACTAAAGAAGCTGCTGGTGGCTTCAGTGGGTGATGACCTGCAGTACCATTTTGAACGTCTGTCACGGGAGAAGAACCAGTTGATTTTGGAGAATGAAGCTTTGGGCAGGAACTGGGCACACACTGCCGAGCAACTGGAACGCATGAGCATCCAATGTGATGTTTGGAGGAGCAAGTTCCTGGCCAGCAGGTACAGAGTTTGATTAGACAGCAAGACTTGTAGTGTTACATTAAAACTGGAGATTGTACAGTGTAGGGATAGGTGTGTGTATTCCAGAAATAGAAATGTGTTGATGACGTAAAAATGGGGAGAAATTATAAATGTTCACTAATTGCTCTACATAAAAGTAACAATTATATAATGATGATGTCTAGTGGATACCAGTAGTTGAATTTAACTTGTCTGTCCAGAGTCATGGCGGAGGAGTTGACCAATGCTAGAGCAGCTCTGCAACGACAGACCAGAGAAGCCCAAGGTGCTATTCAGGACCTCCTGTCAGAGAGAGAAGGGTTCTATAGGGACATGATGCTCACACACAGGTATGTGCACTGTATCAGAACTCAAATAGGACTTGCCACAAAAGTCAGCATTATTAAAAAGATGTATCTTGCACCAATACGCTGTAAGCACAGTTGACCTTGTAGCCTCACATGCTTTCAATTCCATTTGTCAGATCACTTGAGCAGCTTTTAGTGTCCCTCCAGTGGGGCAGACATCAAACCTATTACCCCAGTGCACAGTCCCTTAGCACGGGTGAGCTGGCTATAGCCAACCAGAAGCTGGCTGAGTCCATCAACTCCCACCTGCTGGGCAAAATGAACAACAGTGTGGTGAAGAGCGGTAGCAGCACACCCCCAGAATTGTGCAACACACCAGCTGAGAAGATGGCTGAGAAGGTGTGGTATTAATCAGCACACTGTTTACTTTAAACAAAATATATTGCAACACAGTAAAATTCTGAATGTTAATTTAACTCTTTGAGAGTGTACAGATGGAACCATTTGTTCACTCTGAGTTAAATTAACACTCAAGATTTTGCCATGCACATGTACTATTTCTACCCTCCAATATTCTTCCTATAACCCAGTGGTTCTTATCTTTCCTCTTTGTTCTCTCTCCCTTGCAAATCCATGCTAGGTACTGAAGAGTTTACACCCTACTTCTTGTCCAGAGGAGGTCGAGTCCCCACTCAGTGACTCTTCTCCTTCTACCTTTCTGAACAATAAGAAGAGTATCGGCAGGTTCCACCCATACACCCGCTATGAGAACATTACCTTCAACTGCTGTGAACGTTGCACTGGGGACATCCTGGTGCTGTAGAGGTCAACGAGGGACTACATAACCTCCAGTCATCCATGTCATGTCAAAGTTCATGTCAAATGCTTTGAACACACAGTTTAATGTATATTTGACAAATCGTGTTCTTTGGGCGACATGGGTTCTCTGTGTGAGGTGGTTATTACTACAGTCAACACCAAAAGACAGCCACTCGCACATGCACACATTTACAGTGTCCATGTCAGCATGGGGCTGATGTTAAACATTTCAGTGTTCAGCAGGACAGAGATTACTAACAATTTGATTATTTTCCTGTGTTTCGAATGGTATTTTTTGAATTCTTCTGCTCTACCTTTCACCCGTTTATTACTTTTTTGTAAACATGGTAGTGGCCTTCCATTTCATCATAATGGTTTTGATGGAGAAAGGGGCCTTTTGAGGGCTATTTTAATCATTTAAACAGGAAGCGCTTTTTTGTTCAATTGTTACAAGACATGCAAGCTGTGTTTCATTAACATTGCTGCATTTGTATTATTTATCTCTTTGTAGAACTCAAAAAGTGGTCTGTACTTGGGCTGCACAATACTTTAACCTAGGTGAAATGCCAGCATGACACAATCATGCGTTGTTACCACATACCTGAGTGGTTGACTGGTAATTGGTGGTGGTACAATTGGTCAACTATAGTGTGTAGACAACTATACACAAGTAAAAAGACCATGGTATTGTCACATGTGGTCCATAATAGCAATATTTTGAACAGTATAATTTACATTTTAGATGTGATTTTAATTGTGTACTGTACATTGAATTGTATTCTTGAAAACAATTGTTTAGGCTTTAATTATGGTTGAGTTTTTTTATTTATTATATATTTTTGTTGGTATGAGATTTATATTAATTTTCAAAGCAATTTTCATTTTCTTGCATTCAAGACGATAGTATATTTAAATGGATCCATTGATGTGATTGTTTTGGAGTGCAGAGATCATAAGCAATACAAAAGTACCCACTCATCTTTAGTACATTTAACGAATACTGGATGAGGAGCTTTTATTACTGTATTTGCATTTTGCACTGCTATACTGTGTCCTTGATTTGGATTAACTTTTTGAATCTTGTATCTGCCATTTGTTGAGATTTCCTGAAATCATACTGCACACTATTTTGGGTGATTATTATCAAAGATGCTGTTCCCAATTGTGGTACCCATGTTTCAAACTTGAAATCAAAAGAAAGATGTTTTAAGGCTTTTATCTTTCTTATATGCATTAAAACAAAATCATGTCAGAGACCAAAATAAACGTTTCTATTTTCAAAATATCTATATCATATTTTAACACCTGAACTGAAAACAAAGCATTGAAATCTTTGACAGGAATATGAACATGATTCAACACTTACTCAGTGCCAAGTTATTTAATATAACAAAAGGTTTAATTCAAAATGAGCAACCACATTTTACATTTATCTTCCTGTACATTCTAAGCCAGGCTCACATCCTTCATTGAGTGTGGATGTAAACAGACATGTCAGTTGTTGAGATCACTCTGCATCCCACCAGTTTTTCTTGTTCCTGCCTGTCGTTTTGGCCTGTTCTAGCTGTCCTTTTAATGATGTCCGCAGCCTGGTTACAGTTGATTTGTTATCTTGAGTTGATCCTGCCCTCCTGCTCATCGGAATTCTGTCCTCATTCATCACAATTCTGTCTTCATTCCTTTCTCTGACAACACCCGTGAACCCAGAATCCCTCATTCTGTAGGCAGCTGCCCCTCTATTAGCTTCAGATTTCTCATTGTAAACCATGTGTGTGGCCTTGGCACCAGAAGCCTTCCTATCCTTGTAACCCCCCTTAAATGAGAACCGTTTCTCTGGCTGCGTTTCGTGGAATCCAATATGCTTCCTCTTCGGCACAAACGAGAAAGCGTCTTCCCACTTCCCCGTGTCCTTCAGTGTCAGCAGGATACGAATCATCTGGTCCAACGTCAGGTTCTTTGCCCCCATGTCCCAGTGGAGAAACTCATCGAGTGGCAGTCGGGCTGTGGCTAGATTCAGACGCTTAGCATTGGCCAACGACACGCCTTTCTGGATACTGCGGTCCACAAGGGCTCCAACAATGTAGACTTTGGAGTGATCAATGGTGCGGAGGATGTTAGGGGAGTCAGCGGTGAGGTACACAAGACGTTCACGGGGGAAGACATCAACATGCTGGTGGTTTGTTGAGGTCATTAGCAGGCGATCCCAGTGCTCGGCACCATAGCGTTTTTGAAACTCCCTCATGTAGGCCCCATCTGGCTGCAAATTGCAAAAGTGAAGATGGAAGGGCTCGACAGCGCGACGATTCCACGCCTCCACCTCCATCAGCTGGGCCACCGCGTTCACGATCTCACGCGAGGTCATGTTTTGCTCATAGCTCATATCAAAGACCAGTGGCTGGCCAAAAATCATGGCCTGGGCACTTCTCCAGGCCAGCAACCTGTCCAGGGAGCGGTTCCAGAACTGGAGGAGGAAAGTGTTTTTCAGTTGCTGTCCTTCCCCATCCTCATCCTCATCCTCCTTCATGGATGCCCGTTCAGCCTGCCTCTTCTGCTTCTTTTCCTTAAGGCTCCTTTTGACGCCCTCTTTTACGGCCAGAAACTTAAGGAACTTTTTCTTTGAAGACTTGGTGGTGAGCTTCGCCAGCTCCTGAACCTGCTCATCAGTCATCTGAGCTGGGACAAACTTCCCAGCCTCTCGCCACATCAGGACCAGTTCACGGGTAGCCGCGAGGATGGAATCCTCTTCAGCGTCACCTGGTGTTCCTCCAGGAGTCACACCACCCTCTGCTCCCTCGTCAGCGTCTCCTTGCTTTTCATCTGCGGTGACTTGAGATCTCATGAGAGATTTCCATGCGTTCAAATCTATTTGCTCTTTCTCCTCCGGCTGTTGTGGTTTTGGGGTCACATCTTTCCTCGCAGGACACCCAGCACTGAATAATCGAACCCTCTGAGCGGATGAACAGGTACAGCCATGATGTCTAGTCGCTCCTTCCTTGACAGCAGTGGCTAGCGAAGGCAGGCTGTGTTTCCACAGCTTCGAGAGAACCGACGTGGAGAATAACCGTATCATGGCTAAAAGATTTAAGCAAGTAAATATTTAAGTCAATAATGTCACCTTTGGACAGTCTGACGTGAAGTGACGTGTGTGTGTGATCCTGTCGCACCAACATGAGCAGACGACGCAGTTTTCTTCTTTTTCACTGGCACTATCAACTCTTTTGTTGTTGTTAAAAGGAGCGATGAACATTGAACTCGCTGCGGTAGCATCCGAGAAACCCTGGTATGAAAGCAAAGGCAGTATAAGTTGATTTACGTCTATTTAATATCCATGCCTGTTTGAGTGCGAGTTTAGTGGAAGGTCACGTTGTACAATGGTGTGTGACATCTTAATATGTCGTAGTGAAGTCAGTGTTGCCAGGTTTTGTGAAAGAAATAAGCAACCAGGTCTAGGAAAACACTCAAAAGAAGCTATACGGTAGGCCACATGAGCACTTTAAACCACACACACTTTGAAGCATAGATCTGCTATTTTCAAAGGCTCTTGAAATAAAATGTGAATATTTTGAATATTTTTTTGAAACATTCTAACAACACAAATGCTCCCTGGCACAAAACATTTTCATGCAAAATATTTGAGAACAACTGGTTTGAATAATAATTAAAACATTTGAAAGCAAGCCTAAATAAGAAAGCACACTTTAGAAACAAGACAACAAATCGCAACCCGCAACTGGTATACCAATATTTTACAGAAAAAGAAGCCCAACGTCGCTTATAATAAGCCAACATGGCAACGGTGACATAGTGAAGTGCGATAGAGCATAGAGAAATGGGCTCGAAAATAATCTTATTGTAGACCACCACAAAATAGACCATGCATATATATATATCCTTTTAAATGCATCAACCTTAAAAATCACAAGATGAAAAAATCACACGTATAATTATGCATAATCAGTGGTAGTTTCCAGACGGACACTTAAAATTGGTGCACAAGTCCTATGTATGCGTTTCCTCCTTTCGAGAGCGAAACAGAGTGTCTGTGTGATTACTCTTTATTAATAGACTTTCTGTGTGATTAATGACTCTTTATTCATTTAGAAAATGAGTTTATTTTTGCCCAAATTGTCGTGCAAAAAAGACATAGATGAGGTGATCAAGGGCGTTGCGGAAAAGGTTTTAGTTTTGAGGTTTGGGAGAGATGATGATTCCATTTGTCTCCAGCTTGACGAGATAGTAAGTCACTTTACAGTGGTCTGGGATCTCAACAACAGTGGTGTAAACTGTAAAGTAACTAAGTATATTTACTCAAGTAATGTACTTAAGTACAATGTTGAGGTATTTTTTACTTTACTCGAGTATTTCCAGTTTTCAGTACTTTCTTTTTTTCTACTCCACTACATCTCAGAGGCAAATATTGTACTTTTACTCCACTACAATTATTTGAAAACTGTAGTTACTAGTTACTTTGTAGATTTGGATTATTATTACAAAACATACATTGCACTTCAACCCTATATACATTTCGGCCATTTGATAATAGCCGATTGACAGAATTGTGAGCTTGTAGATCAGCCATTATCAAAAGATTTTTATACATTTGAAAACTTGTGAACATTCTGCATTATGAGTACTTTCTACTTTTGTAGTACATTTTGTATTGTAGTATTTTTACATTGCAGTATTGATACTTTTACTTGAGTATTACTTGATACATCTTGAGTAAAAAATGTGAGTACTTTTTCAACCACTGCTCAACAAAGACATTTTTGTCATTATTTATTTATTGTCTTCCTCTGCCAGTTGTCAAAAACCGCTCATGACTTGAGCAACATGGCATCAGTCTACATCGTTGATGTTGATAAAGCTCCCATCTACACCAGATACTTCGACATATGTTACATCCCCTCCACTGTCTTCTTCTTCAATGGACAGCATATGAAAGTGGATTATGGGTGAGAACGAATTGAATTTGGAAAATGGTCTTGATGATTCTAACAGGCATGCTACATCATTATCAGACTTAAATGTTCCCTTCAACTTATTGTTTATGCCCACAATGACGGGCAATTATAGAAACATTAGGCCTTAATTGTCGAATGTTGAAGTATGTTCTAATCATGTATACTTTACATTACTTAATTTAAACCAATTGTTTTTGTTACCACTGCGCTCTGACTCTTCTGGTGGTTGTCCTCATGAAACATAACAGACAATGACAGTTTCGGATATCCAGCCTTCTCTCGAAGGTTGGATAGAAGTAAAGAAACTTTGATCATGTAATTCTGAGTGCGATCTTTCGCCTGTCAGTGTACTTAACATTACTTAAAAGTTAAAACCATTTTCCAATTACTCTTGTTTTTTACATTTTGGAATGAATAGCCACTCTTCCTTGGTGCCCACTCTTCCTGTTACTGTTGGAAACAATTGTTCATACTCCAGTACATTTTCCACACATAATTCTCCACCAACATCTCCTAATGTACAGTTTTTTTCTCTCTCAGCTCACCTGATCACACCAAATTTGTGGGCAGTTTTAAGACCAAACAGGACTTCATGGATCTGATTGAGGTCATATACAGAGGAGCCATGAGGGGGAAGATGATTGTCCAGAGTCCGATTGATCCGCAAAATATTCCCAAATTTGACCTCCTCTACCATGGAATCTAGTTAAGACCCTTTATCACTGTGTGAGGTTACAGATTACTTCCATAATATGACTGCTGATCATAATGATCTGTTGAAATGAAACCAATTTTACACTTGAGCGGAGCCCTATTTTATACTTATAATTTTTGATAAATGTTTGAACATTTTTGCCCAAAATAGGGATGCAGGTTTAAAGTGGTTAAACATTTAGCTCCCACATAACACTGTGACTAACATTGTCTGCATGTTGCTTTTGACTTCCTAATTCTCTAGGAAGCAAGATGCAGACTGTTCTCTCATGCTAGGTGCCTGCATAGATAATATGATTTATTGTGTTTCAGTCCTTGTCACATATTATGTTACATATGAAAGAATGTGCTGCAGAATCCTATTCACCCAAATTGCTCAGAAATGTGTATGAGTCAAATGTTAAAATATGGATTTTGTTTTTATTTCATGTCTTATTTTATAATAATAGAGGGATTCATTTAGGCTTTTCCAATTTGTAGTTTTACTGCCTTGCCACATGTCACTCCCTATAAGCATGCTTGATATAACAGTCAGTTTGGAAGTCTTGTGTTTGGATCTACTGCAGTCATATTCATTATTCAACCTTTTAATAGCTTTTTGAATAAGATTTTGTTATGTTTCCCATGGAAATAAAGTGATAAATTAGAATTCATCTGATGCTGATTTACCCGTGTTATTTCTACTTTGTACCATGTAAAGTTCCTTTTCAGACTAGAGCTGTATTTCCACATCCACCGAGTGCTCCAATGTGTCCTATTTCTGAGGATGGTGTGGGAGTTGTACCAGTAGCCTCCTCCTGAGAGGCTACTGAACAACTTGATCTGTCATTGTCCCCGTTCCTCTCTTCAACCCAGACTGCATACAGGGCATTGGTCCTTTGGCTCAACTGTAGAGAAAAGACAAAGTATTACTATTCTGCCCTTTTCTGTAATATGGTAGTCGATATTGAAACAATGAGTGAACAATAACATGAGAAAGAACAGAGGTTAACGAAAAAGTACATAAGAAAATACAAACTTAATGATAGCAACTGACATTTCTTTTGTCAGCTGATCTATAATATCATACTCCTGATTTGAGCATTATTGCTCAAATGAATATACAGGCTTCTAAAGTTAAGTACACCTCTAAGTGTATACAACATAAACATATCACAAATGATCAAAAGGTCATGGCTCACATCTTTCTCTGTGTCCAGTTTCTGGTCTTCTGATCTTTTATCTAGAGAGAGACGAGGCAGTGAAGCTTTCACAACCCACCAGAATGGATTTAGACATTCATATGCATGGCAACCTTTTGCAAATTCATAATTCTTTCGCATCAAGATTGAGATACAGACAAACTCATACCTTTAGATTTCACTGCAGCCACCGTGCCAACAAAGAGTAGCACGACACCAATGCAAACGCCCAGAACTGCCCAAAGCCATGTGATATCATGTCCTGCAGATTTTTCTACGAAGGCCAACAGTGAAATAGATTTGTAGTGTGAATAATAGCATATACTAAATACATGATTTGACAAATAAATGTAGGCTTTATCTCTCTCCCGTACTAACAGAAAGGATCTTATATCAGCATTCCATAACGAATCTACCTTTATCTACCTGCAGTCTCACTTGTGATTTTCCCAGCTCTGAACTTGTTGAGGCTATGTTCCTTGTACCAATATCCCAGGGTCTTGGTGGGCCTGCTTTGGTAGATGCTATTTGCTCTGAGGGGGAAGAAGGGAGCCATGTAAGCCTGGGCTCTCTGGGCTGGAGGGACCTGGTCGCTGTCAGGATAGGTATAATCACTGTGGTCCTGTATCCAGTCCTCTAGAAGCCTGGCTCCCAAACAAACAGAATTCAATATTAGTGTTATTAATTTTAAGTGTTTTCTTATGTACTGCCACCATTTAAAACATTAGCTCTGCTGTTAATGATTACTTAGTAAACTAATAATCTCAAACCTACTTGTCAACAAAGCTGTGATGCAGCATGAATATAGGATCATTGGCTGCAGTAGGGACAAGGGTCATAGTGCCATTCAGATATCTGTGGATCAGGTTGTGCATAGAGGCATTCAGGTGGCGGGAGTCACGAGGAATATCAAATCCTAGAGGGCGACAATACTAACAATGAATATATTGAAATAATTTATACAGATTTTTATTTAAAAATATTTAATTGCTTTTCATTAAATCAAGTTAAAATTAAATAAAAAAAATACAATAATAATTTAAACCTATATATTACAATTCTATTTTGTGACCTATACTAAAATAGTTGGCACAAGCCGTAACGTAACATTGAATTGAATGAGATGTGCATAGATGCTGGCACAAAGTTGTTGTGGAAGACGTCATTAAAATATTAAATTGTTATATATTAATGCATCTGCCCTGTCTATGTCTGTTCAACCTGTGGGCCAGGTAGGGTGGGGGTGGGGACTAGGGGAAATTCTTAACTGGAGGGACAAATAAGAACCCCTTGTTGGGCAGTTCAAATGTATATTGGAATCAGCTGCACAGTTGTACTGTGCAGGACATGCTTGTTAAATCCTCCAGCTATGTGAACAAAAAATAAAATAAAAACTTGATCACAAAAAAAATAATATTAAATTGTTGAACTCATAATGACAGATTTGGCTCATTAGGAAATCTTAAATATAATGCACTAGTTATTAAACAAATATAAAATTTAATGCACTAGTTCATGTACCTTCAAGCTTGTTTCGGAAGCTGTTGTTGGACGTTTTGCCAAATGGAGGGGTGTCAAAAGATTCTGTTGACATAATGTTTTGGACGTCCTCAGCAGTGGGAAGTGTTGGGTACTCTGGATCCTTGCCAGGGTTGCGAATGAGATATTCAGGTCCAGAGTTATTAGACTGAATGCAGATTACACCAAGTGATTCCTGGTATGGACATATAGTCTGTGTGGCGAAGAGAGAGGAGCATACAGCATAGACATTAGAAGGAGAAAGGGGCTTGAAAAATAATTAGTTTCATTTAGCAAAGTATAATGTAAAATAATTCCTTGAAAGAGAAAGTAAACATATGCGGGAAAAAGCTTAGTGGAATTTCAGGGAGGCCACGAAGGCCATGGCCGTCGTTACCCCTCAGTTTGGCCTCAGTTTGGCATGCCCTGAGGCCACAGTGGCCGTAATGCCCCAGCTGACTGTACCACTTTCTCCTCTGTTTCTTTCTTGTCAAAATGTAGACACCAGTCAGTGTCTCTTTCTTGTCATGAAGACACCAGTGTCTTTTGTTGAGATTCTTAATTCTTAACTCCCCTGAGTCCCTATCTTTAAACCAATCCAGTGACTTTGATTGGTGCAGGGCTGAGCATGGATCAGATTGTAAATACCATAATTTATTTATTTCACTGCATATAGTCTACATATTACAATTAAAATCCTTAACCCTTAAATTAAATTGATTCTTTCAATGGACTAAAATCTTGTTTTATTTAATGGCCTTCCTGCCCTGGCATTTGGCCTTTGTGCCCTCAGGCCAAGTAGCCTTGCCCCTAAAATGACGAAAAACCAGGCCTGGTGACTCATGAGAATTATAATGAAACGTTCTGAATAGCTCTCGCTTCTTATAAGGATATATCATGATATTTCTTAGATTCATTGAACTGCAGCTTGCAGTCTCAATGCTCATATGGCTGTCACACATACTCACATCTCACAGTCTCACCTTCCACTTTGAGAAGGGCGAAGCTCCATCTATGCGCCCATCTGGTCCAACTCCCCCAAGGTACTGGTTGTTGCAGATATTACAGTGATTGGTTCTGGTCCAATCCCAGTAGGGAATGTAGAAGTCCAGGTCTCCAGTGAGCTCCCTCACCTCCCTCTCAATGAAGAGCAGGAACACCCGATGCCAGAAACCGAAGGCAGGCCCCCTATGTGCTGAATTGTCTTCAGAGCCACTGTAGCTCTTAGCTGAATAGTAGTGCATCCAGACATACAGGTCATACAAACTTGTGGTCTGAAAATCGTAGTTGCCCTCCAAAGTGGTGTCACTGCTGGTAAGGATCATGTAACGCTCACTAAGGCTATGTTTGGCCATATGCAGCCTGGAGAGGAAGGTGTCCCTCTCCTGGTCTGTCAGATCTGTTATTTCTTTCCTCTCCACATGGTGACGTTGCTGACAGAGTGGTCCCTTCCAGCCGGGAAGACATTGTCCACAGTCAAATCCATCAAAGTTCCCCCAGCATGTGCAGACCGAATCGTAAAAAGCACGGGGCCAGTTAACTCTATAGTCATTCGGTTTAGGGAGGTCTTTAGTGGGGTGTGGTGTACAGACTCCTCTCCCAGAGTTGAAGCCACAAGGGGAACCTTTCCACAGGGGGCAACACTCTCGTCTCTCAAGGGCATCTGGAGTGGTGCAGGGCCGGGGAAATTGAGCCTCCAGGACACTTGGAAACAGACACAGCATGGAAAACAGCCAAGACCACAAAGGGACTCTGCAGTTATGTGACAGCAGCATAGTAGAATACAGTGAGACAGATCACTTACATTTGTGACTCTGGGAAGTCACTGCAACCACTTCCCAATCATGCCTTTTAAATATGAAGTGACGTAGTTGTAAAAAGGCTTCTGGGTTCATCTTGATTTTGCAATGTTTGTGTACCTGGAATGTTAGCACTTAGAACACTTTGTTCAAAATATTGCAGCTTGTTTCTTAGTGTGCTACACAGATTCACACACATTCCACTCTTTCTGTTCCTAGTTATTATGCATTCATCGTTGACTCTCAAAGACAAGACAATGATATTGAAATTGTCAGTGAAAATGATATTGAAAATGTCAGTTAGAGTATTAACTGATGTCTGTGGAGACAGCTGTGTCAACACTCAACACAGCCAAAATATCCCAAAGTTCAACTGGGTAGGTCATTGTCCTTTAGAGCAGTGGTTCTCAACCCGTGGGTCGGGACCCCCAGGTCCCCGACCCACAGGTTACTTTACTTTTCTGTGAAGTTGCTTGAAAATATTGGTAGTTGCGGGTTGTGGTTTTTGGGGCTTGTTTCTAAAGAGTAGTTGCTTATTATTTTGGCCTTGTTTCTTAAATGTTGATTAAACCAGCGGTTCATGTCATGGACCCCCAAGTTATATTTGTGTTGTTAAAATATTTCGGAAAATATTCGAACTGTTTAGCTTCTTTTCTAGATTTTTTTGAAAATAGCAGATCTACAAGCTCACAACGTGTCGCACTCGCGTCGTGAGGCGTTGTGAGCTTGTAGATCTACTATTTTCAAATGGCCAAACGCATTATAGGTTTAAAAAGCTCATGTGGCCTGTAGACGCTTCTTTTGGGCTTGTTTTCATAGACCTGGTTGCTTATTTCTCACGCCTGTGAGAAGGTCGCCCGTGCATCAACGGGAACTATTGAAAACGTTGCTTTGTAGTCAGACGGAGAACACAAACCAGCGTACCGGATGTTGATAAGAAGCAGCGTTGCCATGTCTGCTTATTATAAGCTACTTTGGGCTTGTTTTTCTGTAAAGTTGCTTGTAAATATTGGTAGTTGTGGGTTGCGGTTTTTTGGGCTTGTTTCTAAAGTGTAGTTGCTTATTTGGGCTTGTTTCCCCCCAAAAAAAATATAATAAAAAAAAAATTGTATGGTTGAAACCAGTGGTTCTCAAACATTTTCATGTCAAGGACCTCCAAATTAATATGTATTTGTCCTGGAGGACCCTAGCCTGATTATCAGCCTGAAGCTGCGTGGAGCTTCATCTTCATCCATCTGAAAACATTTTGTTCCAGGGACCCTCATGTTTCAAAAATATTTCAAATTTTGCACTTTGTTTAAGTTTTTTTTTATTATTATTTTTTAACTTTGAATAGCCAATCGCTCACATCGCGACACGTTTTGAGCTTGTAGATCTGCTATTTTCAAATCGCTGTGATCCAGTCGCTTCTTTTGGACTTGTTTTCATAGACCTGGTTGCTTGTTTTTCTCTAATAATATGGCAACACTGAGTAAGGAGATGTAATACCAAGATGGCGGCGACCTTATCTAGCGTGTGAATTTGTAACCTCTCCAGTTTATATGCCTAAATATGTTGTAAATTAATGTTGTGGTGGTTGCGGGTTGGTGTCCACATTGTTTTCTTTTAAGGCACAGCCATGATTTCATTAATCAAGTACACTGTTGGTGGTTTGGCCAGCATCTGTAGAGCCAGCGGACATCTGCAAGGTAGCAGTGGTGGTGGAAAAAGTATTCTATATGTTTTAGCCTACTTAAGTAAAAGTATCAATACTGCAATGTAGAAATACTCTGTTACAAGTAAAAGTCCGGAATTGAAAATGTATAAGTGAAAAAGGATTGATATCTAAATGTATTTAAAGTACCATAAGAATGTCCCGTTTCACAAGTTTTCAAATGTATAGTCTTTTGAAAATAACAGATCTATAACAGAGCTTGTAGATCGGCTATTTTCAAATGGGTGAAGTGGTTAAATGTATGTTTTGTAAGATGCACCATGTACCATGAGAGGTTGTTCTTCTAGGACATTTTCAGACTAGCTTTGCTTTATTGTAACGTTGACCTAATATTTTGGGGCAGGATCAGGCGATCAGCCTATATATCCTATATAATCCACCTAATATTGGTAACATAATCGCTGATGCATGACAAAGGTATTGTCCAAGCACACTAGAAATAAGCATGATTAACTAAAGCAAAGATGTGAAATGTTCTCTGTTGTGCAGGTACTCTGCAGTCCAACCTGAAGGTTTTGTCAGCTGGACTGAAGTCATATGAGATACCCCCAGACTACAGTGGTAATCATTCTTTTAAATACTGAACCTTCTTTTTTACTTCTTTAAGTGAAAAATAAAATGTTTCTATTGAGGGCACCTTGCAGACAAAAACATCAACACTCATTGATCTAGCATGTCACATTATTTCCCCCCACAAGACCATGTCATGTTCGTTTTGGACTGTGCCATAGTGCACAAGATATGTAGACTTTTCTTTTTAACCGAGACAAAATGGCTAAAGAGATGGTAATAGTAAGGGAACAGTAGATCAGCCAAAAATGGCTGTCACAGCTTGTAGAATATATCAGGTGAGCCTCCAAGAGTGTGACTTAATTCTTTCTAGGTGTAGAAATTGCATAAGATCCCTAATTTACTGAGAATGTGTAGGGGGCAATTCCTGCTTCCATTTGAACAGAATTAGGCATCTGGCAATCAAAGAAGCAAAAGATACCTACTGTTGTTTGGATAAAGATAAGTCTTTTGGAAACACCCCAAAAATTGCTGTTAGAGGAGAGGGGTCAAATGGTACTCCAAATATCTCAGTAAAAGTCTCAAATGCAGAGGTCCAATAAGGAGCTAGTCTTGGACAAGTCCAAAAAGTGTGGATAAGGGAGCCTATATATGACTTACATCTGTTGTAATTGGAATCTGAATCCAGATACATCTTTTCTACAAGCTTTTCTATGGAAAAGTGTACCATTTTAAACTGTATAAGCTAGTGTGTCGGGCTGCACTGTTTAACATTAAAGCATTGGTACTTTGGTTATTCCCACATTCTTTGTTCTTTTCATCTCACCCTTTTTCTCTTCTTTCCTTTGCTGAAGATGTGGTTATGCCTCAACGTCCCAAACTTAAGTTCCTGAACAAGATACCCAACCTTAAGAAGCCTAAAAAGGAGGGAAAGAGAATGCGTGATATCCAGGGTCCAGCTAAGGCAGCAAATGCCTTCACTACTGGAGAGTATGCCATTGTGGTAAGTAATTCTACCTGCAGGTCAAATATACGTATTTGATATAGCTTTGTCCCTCCGTTATTGCTGTCGCTATCTTGTTTTCAGAGCCATTAATATGAGTAGGGAGAAAATGCAAAAAATGAAGCTTTAATTGTAAGCTAAATGAAATAATCTGATGTGGGGAATTCACTCTTAGACTAGTGGTTAAAATGTTTGGCTTTAGTGTGAGTGTCCCGTCCCGCACGGGAGACCTGTGTGTGTATACCCAAGGTGTAACAATAAACACACCTTGAGCAAGGACATTTACTGTACATGTATTTTTAACAGTATTGTAACATTTCAGTGTGGTTGTGTTTGTTCTTCAGGCCATGGGAGGGGGCTTCATACATTGGGGTCACATAGAGATGATGCGTCTGACCGTCAATCGCAAGTTCGACCCCCGCACCACATTTGCCCGCTGGCGCATCAATGGCCCTTACAAGCCCATAACCCGTAAAGGCCTAGGTCAGCGCATGGGTGGCGGAAAGGGTGCCATCGACCACTATGTGACACCTGTCCGCTACGGCCGTTTTATTGTGGAAGTGGGAGGGAGGGTGGAGTTTGGAGAAGTGGAGCCGATCTTGAAGGAGGTGGCGAAGAAGCTGCCATTCCCTGCCAAGGTGAGATTACAGATCATACTTTTTTCTGTTTCATTCATACCTTGTTCTCTATCCTATTAACCATGTGTAAAAACACTATGGATGTAAAATGAGTGTTATTTAACTCCAAGAGTGTACAAATGGTACATTTGGTGGTACATACACCTGAATACACCCTTAAGGCCCTGACTGATAGAAAGCGTCAATGACTCTAGTGTCAATGACACGTGCCAAGTAAGGCCATTTATGCACATTGAAGGCGGGAGAATTTGAAGCATTAAAACATCTCTATGTTCAGCCTCACCACAATGATTAATTACTAGATTGTCAGGCCACTTCACAGCCTTCAAATCTAGTTTAATGTGGTCTCCATATATGGGCTTGTTGCGCTTGTGAGTCAGCGACGCCCAGCCACGGTCCGTCCACCGCTGACCCACTGAACCGCACCAGAACCACCCGAATGAATTTCAATAAAACAGTGTTAAGGCTTACTGCACTTTTAGTGCCAAAATAAAATCGGTTCGGTATGGGTCCCGACTCAATTTTATTTTGGGTCTATAAAAGTCAATTCATACTAATGTGGCTTGCGCTCACGCCGAAGTCGCATGCAAATATTTTGGGTCCTCGACATGAAAATGTTTGTGGCCGTGCACTGAGCTCCTCAGAGCGAATACATTTGGCTCTCGCTGCCGTGCACGCTGGCTGGAGACAGACCGGCGAGGGGGAGAAATGGAGAGAAACGCTTGGCTGGACTGTGTGTTTCTAAACAACAAACTATTCATTTTAGACGATAAATATGTCACGTAGTTGTTCGGTATTGATTAATATTACATATACAGCCTTTATTTTTAAATGCGATAGAGATTCGATAGGGTATAATAAATGATATATGTTGTACATAGCCTACACAGATTCTGTGGTGGTCGGAAAGGCTCCACTCTCGTTAATCTAGCGATAGGTTGTGTTTATGAATGGTCACTAGACAGAGATTTCAGAGGTATTTGTTCCTCCTGGAAGTTGGCTTGTGTCTCTTCCAAACTACCGCAGTTTTCCCTGGCTTCACTGCTGACAGAATGAACTTGAAGCTGGGATGAATGAATGAGGAAACAACCCCCCCGAACCTCTGAATGACGTTATATTGTAGTCTGGACAGAGCCGAACTGATTGAATTTTGGCACTAAAACTGTAGTATGCATCAGCCTTTAGGCTATTGTGAAAATAGCTGAACTACAGTACAAGGATGCCACACATTGTGAGCTTGTAGATCTGCTATTTTCACAATGTTTACACAGTTGGGCAACGAAGTATACCACTTAAGTGGTGAATGAATTTGTTTATTTAAAATGTTATTTGTTAAATCGAAAAGTAATTGGTAGAATAAATGGTTATTATTAATCAATAATCGATAATTGCAGCCCTAAATGAGAGAGTGAACGGTGATCTGACTTTGGAGGGGAAAATATCTTTTAAAACTTCACTTCACAACTTCTGCCTTTGTTTTTCCTACTTTGTTGTCTGTCAGGTGTTTAGCAGAGAAAGCTTTGCAGCCATGCAGAAGGAGCAGACAGAGAGGGAAGAGAACAACCAGAATCCTTGGACCTTCAAGCAGATTGTTCAGGGCAACATGATGGGCATCAGGAAGGTGCTTAGCCCCTATGAAATTAAAACCAATGGACGCTTCACAGGAAAATTCCACCTTCCTTGGAGGGTGTGATGTAGGACTTTAGGAAAGTTGATACAGTGCATCTATCAACTTGTGCCATCCCCATAATATTATAATTATGTTGATGCAGAGTGTAAATTATTTGTTTTTGAATATGGGGGAAATATCATTGAAAGTGTACATGGCAGTATGAAAATCCTTGAAATGAAATGGAACATTTCTTTTTTTTTTGTACTCAAATATTTGACATTTTCTTGTGGATTTCTTTGTTACTGCTTCCAAATGAAAGGGTTACATTTGAACAAATACATTGCAGTTTTGTCTTGTCTTGTATTACTATCATATTGGCTCATGTGATGATGGGGTTGATGAGGATAGGGTTGATGAATCATCCCCTTAACCACAACTATGAGCCTCATTTGTGTCTCACTGGTTTGAAGACGGTAAGCAAGATGGTATGCAAGCTGTTTGAATGTGTTTGAAAGTTTCCACCTTCAAGTATCAGTCAAACATACTCTTTAATTAGGATAATGAAATTAAATACATGGCGCTCTCTGACACATTGACTCACGCAATGTGGTCTGACGCCCTCATATACTGATTCTATACTATAGTATATACTGATACTGGAATTATTAGATTATTAAAATTATTCCTGTGATTTCACTTTTTTTTTACCATGCTCCTGAACCTATTTGGGTTGGATGTGTACACCCCAGTTGACCTTTTTTCCAACTATGTCTCGAGACCGATCTGTACCAATGAAGATTGACCACTAAATGCTCTGTTTTCATCACCAGTGGCCAAGCAAAGAGGAACCTTATTGTTTGCCTCAAGGACAAGCTGGAGGCAGCACAGATGATGATGTGGTGCTTATTTACAAAACACGCTCTGTGAAATCAGTGTCGAGACAGTTTCTCAAATTTGGATATTTCAACAGACCCACTTACGAAATCAAATAAGTTGGTAATATTGACACTTCGCAGAAACACACCACCCGCTCTGTCACAATGCACTCATGATGACAATGGTGTTGTCAAAATGCAATAAGTTGGAAATATTGACACTTCGCAGAAACACACCACCCGCTCTGTCACAATGCACTCATGATGACAATGGTGTTGTGTCAAAATGCAAAAACTACGATGACTTAGAAAGTATAAAAGATAATCTCAAAATGTAAATGGTCTGATTTCAAAAACTTTTCTGAGGAATATGAAATGATAAAACATTTCATTACAAAGCTATTCGAAATGTAACCCACTGGGTCATTATGACCAATTTTAAGAATTTTCTTTTGCATCTAGCTCCATGTCACATGTACTGGTTGATTGGAGACAGACAGCACTGGACAGTTTGTGTGGACACCAGACAAGAAGTTCACAAGAAGTTAAAGCATAAATACAACTTTATGTATTATTCATTAACATGGGTTGGGGAAAAAGCAATTTTCATAATATATTACAGGCCTAATAGTTGCTGTTGCTGTCAGCTACAGTAGGTGGCGGTAACGCGGTTAAGTTGGACGTCCCCCTTATCACCAGGGTTGCCATGTACGTTTATTATAAGTGAGTTTGGGCTTGTTTTTCTGTAAAATAGTTTGTAAATATAAGTGGTAGTTGCGGCTTTTTGGGCTTGTTTCTTAATTGCAGTTGCTTATTTGGCCTTGCTTCTAAAGTGTAGTTGCTTATTTTGGGCTTGCCTCCCAATGCTGTTTAAGCCGGTGGTTCTCAACCATTTTCATATCGAGGACCCCCAAATTAGTGTATTTGTCCACCGGACTGGACCCCCATCTGAAAATATTTTGTGCCAGTGACCATTTGTGGTGTTAATTTTTTTTGTGTGAAAATAGCAGATGCGACGTGCTGTGAGCTTGTAGATCTGCTATTTTCAAATGTGCTCATGTGGTCTGGCCCATTTCTTTTGGGCTTGTTTCCCTAGACCTGGTTGCTTATTTCTCTCACAAAATATGGCAACACACTGATCACAGGAAGAATAACAAACCACTGACGTCACGTCTCGGTCTACAGTGTCATTTTCAAACGTCTCCCGCGAGAAGTAAAGAAGTCGTTCAACAACCACCATAACATTATGGTGGCTTCGTAATATAATAGAATTACGTACGATTTCCCTCGTTGTATCGTTTGGATTTCAAATCTGGCTTCAAGCGTTAGTTAGTCTAGTTTGTTCAGCCATGAAACCCATTCGAGGCTCTGCACGGGCCTCGTCCAAACAGCCTGTCGTGAAAAACACCAGCAAGAAGAAGACTCAAAAAGGCAAACAACACAACGCAACGTCCCAGGTTGGTTAGTTAGCTCTGGTCCAGAGCATTAGTGAGTTCTCTCTAACGCTCTGCCAGGCGCGCTGCTCTGCTCATAGACCGAACATTCCACTGCCGTGCGAGGTCTCCGTCTTTAGTCAAAAATAAACAAAACTATTTCGCTACTCACTGAAACAATGGCGGGTTTGTGTTGTTGAAAGTCTATTCACCAGGGTGGGAAGCCTCTCAGCACCCTACCTTCTCTGTATAATAGACTTTTTGGGCAGAAAATCAAATATGGCCGGTAGATGGACATTATTTTATTTACTCCACTGCGCCCTCTACAGATTTGGTCAATGGTAATTTATATTGACAGGTCTGCTCTTCATGTGCGGTGGTGGAAAAACTACTGAAATGTTTTACTTGAGTAAAAGTATCAATACTGCAATGTAGAAATACTCTGTTACAAGTAAAGGTCCGGAATTCAAAATGTACTTGAGTAAAAGTACAAACGTACTGGAATCAAAATAAAAAATGTGCTTAAAGTAGCAAAAGTAGAAAGTACTCATTATGCAGAATGTCCCATTTCATTTCATGTATAAAATAAAAATGTATAACAATTTTTTGAAAATAGCAGATCTACAAGCTCACAAGCTTAGATCGGCTATTTTCAAATGTCTGAAATTGAAGTGTTTTGTAATCATAATCAAAATCCACGAAGTAACTGGTAACTAAAGTTTTCAAATATTTGTAGTGGAGTAAAATTACAATATTTGTCTCTGAGATGATGTGGAGTAGAAGTAAAAGTACAGAAAATTGGAAATACTCCAGTAAAGTCCAGTAAAAAATACCTCAAAATTGTAGAGTAGCCTACTTATTCCTACTATTCCTGCTCAGAGCTTTGTGTGTAATGTGTGAATGGACTGTGGTTAACACAAAAGTGAAGACAACGGTACTCAAGTAAAGCACAAGCCTTTCACACGTACGTCATGTACAGTACTTTAGTAAATGTACTTAGTTACTTTACACCACTGTGTGTTAATTAATCTTCCTGACGATTTCAGGACTCGGAAGAACCAGGACCCAGTGCTCTCAACCCCTCAAAGAAGAAGAGGAAAGCAGGTGGTAAAGTCATCGCTTGTCAAAAAGAACATAATATCCTTTTGGCATGTGACACCCCACTGATGGAGTAGTAGACCACCAGTGGTTCTCAAACCTTTTTAATTTCAAGGACCCCATAACTCTCATAGTACAGAAGGGTCCATTTGGAAGCCCCACAAGGAACCCTGGGCCTGCACCCCACTTTGAAAATGAGAACCACTGGAGTAGTCTCTAGTCTAGACAACCAGTAAAAGTAACTTAGATTTATGAATTATTAAGCTAATTTAACGAATAGTAATAATTTAGACCTATTTAGCTTCAGACTTTATTTTAATCTTTTTTTAACGTTTTGTTTATTCTTTTTTTTTTTACATACTCACAAGTAATACAGTCATTACTGAAGCAAATAAACAAAGAATCTCCAAACAGTCAAGAAAATGATTAAGTAACAGGATAGACAAATATCAAGTAAGAAAAAAGATAGATTGAATAGGGTATAAACGACAACAAAACAAAAACAAACAGACAACACTCATAAAATAAATTTTGCTGTTGGGCAGTTGGGGTTAAGTAAAGGAATAAGCTATTGTGCTGTTTTTCATTAACCACATTTTAATTGTATTAACATCTGCATCTTGAGGAAATTAGGTTGCAAAACTCAGCAAGAATGAATATTTTAGGTTTACATTATCAGAAAAAAAGGATATCGTAGATCCAAATAAAACTAACTACAACTAATGTGAAAATACAATTATATGTGTGGGGGAAATGGCTTCATAGTTTAACCCACCATGTGCAAGATGTGAACATCCATTTAGGATTTGTATTTTGTAATGCTGCTAAGTACAGTGAATATGCCCAGAATAAATCATACAGAAATATTTCCTGTATGTTCAGTACTATATGTCAGTCTGCTCAGTCATAATGAATATAATGTATTTGTGCTTTGAACATTAGGGGATGCACCATCAGCCCCACCTCCCCCTAGAAAGTTAACGGGTCAGAAACAACGGAAGCCAATGCCTGCATCCTCCATCAGTGCTCTGGACAGCATACTGGACATGTCAATACTGTGAGTGATCTGGCCTACACTTTGAAAATGTAGGTTCATAAGTTGATCCTTTTATATTAGGGTTATTAACATTTTATAGTAGGCTACATGTTTTTTATCGTGTTAATCTCACTTGACCTAAAGGCCTCATATTTTAGAAATATATTTCAGAGGCTGTGCACTGTGCAGTTGTCAGGCAGTAACAATGCATCTCCCATGTGGGGAACCAGTGGGGTCAGGTGCACTGTCAGATGGGTGGCAGTGACAGCGGAGGTTCCAGACGGACCAATACGGGGCAGCAGAGGCTGACTTTGGGGACGTGGAACGTAACTACGCTGGTGGGGAAGGAGCCTGAGCTGGTGCGGGAGGCAGAGTGCTACCGGTTAGACCTGGTGGGGCTCGCCTCCACACATAGCAAGGACTCTGGAACCAAACTCCTGGACAAGGGGTGGACCTTGTTTTACTCTGGAGTTGCTCAGGGTGTGAGGTCTCAGGCGGGTGTGGGGATTCTCACGAGCCCCCGGTTTTGTTCCAACGCCTTAGGGTTGGAGGGGGGAAAACTCAGACTGTTGTCTGTGCGTACGCGCCAAACAAGAGTTCAGAGTATTCGGCCTTCTTGGATACCCTGCATGGGGTCCTGCATGGGGCTCCTGTGGGGGATTCCATAGTCTTACTGAGGGACTTCAACGCACACGTGAGCAATGACGGGGATACTTGGACTGGCGTGATTGGGAGGAACGGTCTCCCTGATCTGAACCTGAGTGGTGGCTTGTTATTGGACTTCTGTGCTAGTCATGGACTGACGATAACAAACACCATGTTCAAACATAAGGATGCTCATAAGTGTACTTGGTACCAGAGTACCCTAGGCCAAAGATCAATGATCGATTTTGTGACCGTATCAGCTGATCTGAGGCCGTATGTTCTGGACACTCGGGTGAAGAGAGGGGACTGTCAACTGATCATCATCTGGTGGTGAGTTGGTTCAGATGGCGGGGGAAGCCTCTGGACAGACCTGGCAAACCCAAGCGTGTAGTGCGGGTGGACTGTGAAAGTTTGGAGGAGACCTCTGTCCGGAAGGAATTTAACCTCCGTCGGGACTTCCCTGGCATCCCTGTGGAGGTTGGGGACATTGGACAGGAATGGGCACTGTTCAAAGCCTCTATTGCTGAAGCTGTGGCTGTGAGCTGTGGTCAGAAGGTCTTAGGTGCTTCAAGGGGCGGCAACCCTCGAACGCTGTGGTGGACAGTGGTGGTTAGGGAAGCCGACTGAAGAAGGAGGCCTATCGGGGTATGTTATCCCAGGGGACTCCGGAGGCAGTTGCAAGGCACCGACAGGCCCGAAGGGCGGCAGCCACGGCTGTGTCTGAGGCTAAGCAGCGGGTGTGGGAGGAGTTCGGGGAATCCATGGAGAAGGACTTTCAGGCGGCACCAAAGTTGTTCTGGAAGACCATACGGCACCTCAGGAGGGGAAAGTGGGGAACCATCCAAGCTGTGTACAGCAAGGATGGGGCTCTGCTGACGTCAAGTGAGTAAGTCGTAGGAAGGTGGAAGGAACACTTTGAGGAACTCCTAAAACCAATGACATCAGACCCACCCTCCCTGACAGGAGCAGTGCCTGAGGATGATGGGGGATTGGCGTAAATCTCCCGGAAGGAAGTCACTGAGGTAGTTAAACAACTCCATAGTGGCAAAGCTCCGGGGGTTGATGAGGTTCGTCCAGAAATGCTGAAGGCTCTGGGTGTTGAGGGGGGCTGTCTTGGTTGATACGTCTTTTCAACATCGCGTGGAAGTCTGAGACAGTGCCGAGGGAGTGGCAGACTGGGGTGGTGTTCCCACTTTTCAAAAAGGGGGACCAGAGGGTGTGTGCCAATTACAGAGGTATCACATTACTCAGCCTCCCTGGGAAAGTTTACGCCAAGGTACTGGAAAGGAGGGTACGGCCGATAGTCGAACCTAAGATTCAAGAGGAGCAATGTGGATTCCGTCCTGGTCGTGGAACAACTGACCAACTCTTTACTCTGCCAGGGATCCTGGAGAGGGCCTGGGAGTATGCATATCTGGTCTACATGTGTTTTGTGGATTTCGAGAAGGCATATGACCGGGTCCCCAGGGAGGTTCTGTGGGAGGTGCTGCGGGAGTATGGGGTGAGGGGCCTTGTTGAGGGCCATCCAATCTCTGTACGCCCAAAGCAAGAGCTGTGTCCGTGTGCTCGGTAGTAAGTCGGTTTTCCGGTGGGGGTTGGCCTCCGCCAGGGCTGCGCCTTGCCACCTATCGAGACCTTCAGCTCTCACTGGATCGGTTCGCAGTCGAGTGGCGGCTGGGATGAGAATCAGCATCTCCAAATCTGAGGCCATGTTTTGCAGCAGGAAACCGATGGATTGTGCAGTCCGGGTAGAGAATGAAGCTTTGCCCCAGGTGAAAGAGTTTAAGTATCTCGGGGTCTTGTTCACGAGTGAGGGGAGGACTGAGCAGGAGATCAGCCGGAGAATCGGAGCAGCAGGAGCGGTATTGCAGTCGCTGTACCGCACTGTGGTGACGAAAAGAGAGCTGAGTCAGAAGGCAAAGCTCTCGGTCTACCGAGCAATCTTCGTTCCTACTCTCACCTATGGTCATGAAGTGTGGGTCATGACTGAAAGAATAAGGTTGCGGGTACAAGCGGCCAAAATAAGTTTTCTCTGACGGGTGGCTGGCATCTCCCTTAGAGATAGGGTGAGAAGTTCAGTCACCCGGGAGAGACTCGGAGTAGAGCCGCTGCTCCTTCGCTTGGAAAGGAGCCAGCTTAGGTGGTTCGGGCATCTAGTACGGATGCCTCCCGAGCGTCTCCCTAGGGAGGTCCTCGCTGCACGTCCCACTGGGAGGAGACCCCGGGGCAGACCAAGGACCAGGTGGGGGGATTACATCTCCACACTGGCCTGGGAACGCCTCGGGATCCCCCAGGAGGAAGTGGCTAATGTTGCTCAGGAGAGGAAAGTCTGGAGCTCTCTGTTGGAACTGTTGCCCCCACGACCCAACTCTGGATAAGCGGTTGAAGATGGATGGACGGATGGATGGCTTTGTAGGCTAATGATAAATGATGTTCCGATATGTTATCACAGATCTGCCCTTTACACGAGGAAGACTGATGTGAAGGAAATCCAGAAACATTTGAATGCGGTAAAAAATGGGTAAACAAAAATATTTTTAAATTAACTTTCATAGCCTATTCACTTTATATTTTTCACATTTTGGCTACATGTAACATGATGGTTAACTCCAAATTATTCTCTGAAGATTTTTGTTATCTAAATGTAAGTATGAGCTACGTAAAGTGGGGAGTTGGGCAATAACCTGGCTGTGTTTTATCCAAATTCCAGGTTTCTTGCTGAATGTAAGCAGCTCAAAGTCCCGATCCAGAGACCAAGTGACTTTTCTTGTTCTTCTCGTCAGCACCAGGAACATACCAAAAAATCATTGGCTAATGAGAGTCATCTCAGCTTGCTAGAGGTGAGAAATGTCCCTAATGTTCTAATAATCCATTGGTTTACTCAAACTGAGATTTTTACTAGTCGTATCATTACACAACAACATTACAATCATGAGTAAAAAGTTATATTAAGTGACAGTTTAGTCAAAGATAAAATAGGATGAATATCTTTCCCATCAGGCACATTTGAAAAGTTTAACGTGTATTCTTTTAACTAGTGATAGTAGCTTACAAGGGTAGAAATTATATGATAAATGGTATTGTGACAATGATTTGTCACAATTCCATATGGAATTGGCTATACGAATAACGTAGCACAAAGTGTTCCTAAGAGAACAATATTTGTTATTAGTTAAATACATTGCAGTGCCACAAATTATTTTGCTCAATATAGACATTGTGAAATGGTGTCTGGTTTGATGTGTGACCTCTGTGTTTCCAGAGGGGCCTGAAGACGGTGCTCAGCACCCTGGAGACAATGGAAGAGCAAAAGGTCTCTCTGGACCACAAATGTAGTAACTTGATAGAACAGCTGGAGGATGAAGAGGAGAGGGCAAAAGAGGTACAGTGTGCTTTCCAGGGTCTCCTTTATTGTGTGGTGCAGGAGGGCAGTAGACCACTAGTAGGTACTGTAGTAGGCTCTCGGAAAACCACAGTGACGATTATCACCAGATAATGTATGCTAATAAAAACTTGGTTATGGTTATTTTTTGTAAATCTATGCATTTTAATGTTGTTACTTTATTTATTATCCAAATAATAATTAAATAAGATCAAATTGGCCAGGGTAGCTGGGAATATTTATATTTAACTACCACCTAAAACCTTGTTACTGTCATTCAAATGTCTGCACACACTAAGGAGAGCTTAAAACACACAACACACAGTTGTGTGACACAACTGTGTTTCCTCCCTTTTTTTTACAGTTTCCTTCCTTTTTTATTTGTGACTATATTTTAGGGTGCATATATGCACTTCCATTGTGCCCTTCTATCATTCCGAAAGGTGTATACACTACAACTAATTCATATTTACTAATGGTTAGTAATTTCTGTAAGTAGTAAGACCTAAATTAAAATGTTTTTATTCTATGTTCATATCCATCATACTGGTCAGTATGGGGCTAGTAAGAAACCTCTTCCACAAGAATATTTACTCTCTTGTGCTTAGACTTTATGAATGGGAGAAAGATAGATCCGCAACTAATATGTGTATCTTAAATAAAGTGTTATGGTCCTTAAACACCAGGAGAATCTATTTTGTGCAATTAATTCACATTCATTTAAACTGCTGTTTGTGTCATGAGTACATCCACACAGAATGTGAATATTATACAGCGATAAAGTGACAGTTTCTTTCTGAAATGAGGTAAATGTTTCACGCAAATCAAAGCAACTTGTATGAATGAGGCATCACCAGATTAATAGTTTGATGTGAAATATTATCGGATAGTTCCTGGAGTGTAAGGAGCTTCACTGAAAAAATACTTTTTCAAGACTTTTATTTATCAAATAAATCCACAGATAGAAGGTAAAAAGAAGCTCTGTTTAAGTGTCTGGTTACCTCTACTTCCTGTGGATTTCACTGGAACACTTTCGTCAGACTCATTTGAATGCATTCTTTCCTGTTTGAGCTTGCACTCACATTGATGTGTATGAACGTGTAAGGGATTTCATGGCTGTTAATTCTTAGGAACATCTGGAAAACAAATTTACTGTCTCTGTAGCAACGGGAAATGACTTAAATGGGTTGAGGACGTTTTGTTTGGCTGAAATACTATGTCATCATTGTAATCATGCTGACTTGTGCAATAAATTTACTCATCTGTATGGCTCTTTATCTTCTCCAGTTATTCCACATACCAGAGCAAGGAATCCTCAAGCTGGCCCCTCTGCCTCCACTCAAATCCAATGAAGCAACATTACAGGTGATTTGAGCACAACACACCCATTTACTTTATAGTGATATCACTTGACAGTGTTGTAGGTGGTTCTGGAGTTTCTTCATATGGATTCATAATCTTACTGAGAGAACAGGATGTGGTTAAAATGGTTGGCCAGACACTTCCTCCTCAGAGGAAGAGTTTTACATGTGCATTCTGACTCACTAATCTAATGCAATATCATTATGAAATATTATATTTCAAACCAACTAAAGCTATTTTGTAAAAGGCACACAGTGAAATTGTGTGTCTAATTAATGATGTTTTGCCTCAACATGCTTCATATCTTTTGAGTGAGCATGTATTACTGTTCTGTGGCATGGTACAAGTGATTACAAGCCTATGCTTATCTTAAAGGGGAATTTTGGACCACAGTTTTCTTACCTTTTCTGTGATGTTATGATATCTTAGGATGAATAGTACAGTAGAAAAATGTCATAACTCCATCCCGGGTCCGCCACAGCTTAAAACTTGCGCCAATAGGCCTTGCGTTAGATCGCGTATTTTAATAGCTTACTTTTTTTCTGAGTGTTTTTTTGATCTGAGTGTTCATAGTGACAGAACACTATGCAAAAAAAACAACGGAAGTCTCGCTAGACGAGATTGAAATCTCGATATTTCAACCTCGTCTAGTGGTTGACGAAGACTTTTTTCCGGTAGTTCCTTCTTTTACAAAGATTGGTTGCAAGAAATAATACAGTAGTATTGCATGCTGTTGTCTCACTTAGGAGCAGATGATGAGAATGATACCAAACACAGAATCGGAGACCACTGCTCGCCGATTGGGGAGAATCCTCCTGAAATCAGCTCAGCTCCAGGATGCTCAGGCGTTGCTGATTCATGCGCACAAACATGCTGATCAATTGATAATCGGTAGCGTTTAGCAAACCATATTGTTCATTTGGACTGCCTTTATAGACCATTTTCCTGTTAATGGATTAATTTTTAGACCTGTTTATATCATTAAAACGTTACCAAAATACCAAAATAACTTGGCTAAACATTGTGTGCTTAAGTCATGGATGTTTGAAGTTCATTCATAAATCATCAGTCAATTTTCATCTTGACTTTTCAAATCAGTCAACACTTTACAATGCATGAACCACTTAAACCATATACTTTGTTTACCGGGGTCCTCCAGGCCTCTATACTTGATCCCCACTTTTTTTGCTTTACACCAAGCAAGGTGGTTTTTTCTAGGAGGGTTGGGGAGGACTCGACTTGTACTTGGCTGAGATAGGGGTAGGGTGCACTCTGCCAGATATGACATAACCAGATACGTCATATATATTAATAACTGATTATAAAATAACTGACTTAAGAAATTATTTAAAATTATTGATACCATTAATCAAAATAAATAATGTACTATGGCAAAAATATGCCATATTTAATAATTTTATACTCAAATCTTTTTAAATAGTGGATATAGCCAATCTTCGTCACAAATTGTCATGTTGTGAACTTGTAGATCTGCTACTTCCAAATAAATGTTGTATGAACATTTTTAAACATGGAAACGATTATGACTGCAATTTGGCAATTATGTAATAATTGTGTCAGGCCTAGTGGCTCACTTTGACCTAAAAACATGTGCAAGCATAATGCAGGTTCGTTTTTCTAAAGCGGTAAAAGTTTCACACTGTAAAAGTATTGTAACACACGTGTACAACAGTTTTAAGTAGGTAATTGACCATACCTTGAAAAAACAGTCAATGATTTGATTTATTTCAGAAACACATTTATTTAACAAGCGCATTGGCAGGAATAACCCCCACCCCAGCACAGGGGAGTAACTTATTCTTACTAGGGGTGCAACAGTTAATCGATTTAATCGATGTAGTCGTTTAAAACATGAATTGATAATTTAATAAAATAATTGATTAGTAACACAGACACACACACACACACACACACACACACACACACACACACACACACACACACACACGAAAACCAATCTTCATATAATTGATTCTCATGCCTATTATAATAAAGTACCATCTCTCAAAGGAGGGCTGTGGACAGTTCAGAAACCCGCCGGCGCCTACCAGTGACATCATCGGTAGGTAGTTTTAGTCAATTCAAACAAGACTTCCAATTGTTTTATTGAAATTTGTATTAATGCGAGAACAGCGTCTTCTATTATAGCATGCTAACTTTCCAGGAAGAGAGAGCCTGCAGTTTCTATTGGCTTGGATCCCTCATCGATGATGTCACTGGTAGACAGGTTACTGAACTGTCCACAGACCGAGTAGGAAAACAATTGTACCATATTATAATGAGCATTAGTGAGGACCAATTATATGAAGATGGGTTGAAAACAGGGCAAAGTGGTCCTTTAACCCATTTTGGGCAGGAACCCCTATTTGTACCTATACCTTTCAGGACGGGAACCCCTTTTGGGGTTGTTGTTGCTACAGTATGTACAGTATATAGCAACATACATTTGTTATAAATGTTTGTTGAATAAATATTTAGTTTTTCAGAAAACTTCAGGAGGCGTTTTTAGAATCGGCCTCAGGTCCAAATGGGTTAATGATTAGGGTTTATCATTAAACCAGTGTAATATAAACCCAAAACATGTTCCTGCAAGTAACCCAATGAGGATGTTTTTCTCATTGGATAATTTTTTATCCTATCCCCAAGTCAGATGTACAGTATATTGGGGTGCCTGTTGGCTCGGCCTCCTTGTGAGTGCGAGGAGCCGAGTTCGAATCCGACTCCTGTCTTGTCTCACATGTTTCTCTTCTCTGCCTTTTGGTTTCCTGTCTCTCTACACTGTCCTATATGAAGTAAAGCATAGCACGCCAAAATAAATCTTTGGTCTTGAGGTTTAGTTATATAAAACACAATTCCTCTAATATGGGAATTCTCACTTCCATGTCTTGGCTAGATCTGCGAGTTGCCAGACTTCAGCGACTTCCTTCGTATTGACTCTGCGGAGTCTCCATTGAAAACTCTCGCAATGGTGGAGACAAGTGATGCTCGGACAGTACGGCCCAAGCCCCGGGCAGCAAATACATACAGCACAGGGTTAAGAGCACTCTTGATGTACACCAGGTACAGAGAGATGTATGTGCACAATCTCAGTTCAGATTTCTTAGGAGTCAAGGCAGCGAGGAAACGGCAAATGAAATAAGGTACCCAGCAGGTGAGGAAGAGAAGCATGGTGAAAAACATAACCTGGTACAGTCTGACCATCCTGCGGGCAGTGGCGGGAGAAGAGGTGGGCACGCCCGACGTGGGGGCCCCTACTTGCCTAACTGTCAGCAATATGGCTGTGTTGCTTCCCAAGAACACAACCAGAGGGAGAATGAACCCTACTACAGTCTCTGTCTCAAACATCCCCTTGATGGGTTCCTCACTCTCTATGCACTGCCAGGTTCCGTGCCATGGTTGTAGGATGGCAAAGTGGAGGTATGGAGCAGACAGCGCTGTGGCTACCACCCACAGCAGGCCACAGGTGAGAGGGACTGCCCAGTAAGGACGCCGTAATCGGGACCAGACAGGTCTCAGTAGACACATGCACCGCTCAAAGGCGACGGCACAGAGCAGGAATGCAGATGCATACAAACCGATGACTCTGAGAAACATAATGAGGCGACAGAAGGCACTTCCAAATGGCCAACTCTTGTTGTTGGCAAGGTAGCCTAGCATAAGGGGTGTACGTAGAACCAGCAACAGGTCAGCCATTGAGAGATTCAACACGTATATACGGAAGTTGTTGGCTGAGCGGTTCTCTTCACTGCTGCCTCGACGTGCCAAGCGGCCTCGAGATCGCCAGCCTAGCGCCCAAATAACCAGCCCATTCAGAGGCACTCCCACCTAAAGGAACCAAGAGAGATGTCAGTCGGCATATGACGTCTATTCTCCAAAGTTAATTCTTAGCTGATGCAATTCAAGACTTTAAGACTTCTGAGTAGGTGTAAAAAGTCAGAGTAAAGAGACAGAAATATTACAAATGTAAGATGCATAAAATTAAATGCAGCCCAGTTTATCTTTTCTTTTTTTACATATAATTAGAGTAACCTCTGTCGGTCTGTCTGTCTTGGGTGGTGTCTTGGGAGATCAAACTGCGCATGTGTCGTTGCCAGGTTTCGCGCGCGAAACAAGCAGCAAGGTCTATGAAAACAAGGCCAAACGAAACGAACCCTACAAGCAACAAGGTCTATGAAAAGAAGGCCAAACGCAGCGCTAGATCGTGCGCGATCAACAAGCAACCAGCTTCATGAAAAAACACAAAGCCGCGCACTGCGCATTTCTCTAACCAATTCACACCCACTTCACGCTTACAAAACCTGGACATGGCAACGTGGCTCATCGTTCTGTGATTGACAGAAAAAGTTGGCCAATCAGGTGGCGAGTTCGCAGCCTGAAAAAGACGAACGGCAGCCATTGTTGATGTGCGAGTCAGGGTACGAGTGCCTTGACTTCTTATTTTCGCTTACTAAACGCTCTCAAACTTCTTCTTTGACGCACGGAATTCACTTATAACATATCGTTTGGATAGAATTTAGTTGTTTCACTTCATATGTGTGGTCAATTAATCATGACAGAGCCTATTTAAAAAAAAAAAATCAGAGAACCGGCAGGGGCGACCAGTCACACGCATGTATCCCAATAAGTCAACCTATTTTGGGGATGGCGATCTCAAAAGTCCCTTGCGTCATGGCTGTCCCCCCCGCCCCACCCCCACCACACACACACACACACACACACACACACACACACACACAGGGAGAGAGAGGGAGGGTGGGAGAGAGAGAATAGACGGACAGACACAGACAGAGAGACAGAGAGGGAGAGAGAGGGAGGGAGGGAGGGAAAGACAAAATAAGCGAGCCCTCGCTTATTTTTGCGCGGACGTAATTTGTTTGTCATTGTGGTGAATGTTTGCTGCTGATGTTTGTTGTGTGAAGCTTAATGTCAGAGTGTTTGTGTTGGAGCGCCTCAGTGCGGCTGCTGCGTTCATGTGCAACATCTTGCATGCGTGGCTGTGTTCACAGTTTTCCTTCGCCATGTCTGTAGGTCACGGCCTGGAGACCCCAGGGAAATTTCTTCATGAAAAAAAAAAACAGCCGATGGGGTCCGCGATGTTTCACGGGGGTCCGCGGTTTTTTTTGCGGTTCTGGGCGGATTGGGTTCGTTTTTTTCGCGGTTCTGGGCGGATTGGGTCCGTTTAAAAAAAAAAGTTTTTTTTTTTTTTTTTTTTTTTTCCGGTGGGTAGGGGCCCTGCGTAGTGTGCGTGTAGGGAGAAGCGGCCCTGTGTGTGTGTGTGTGTGTTTGTTTGTGCGCGCTCGCAACGGCTCGCACGCGCGTGTGTGTGTTGGCAACGGCCGACGGGGAACGGCTCCGCCTGTTAGATCTTTATATGCGCGGGTGTTTGTGGGTGTTCTGTTCCTCCACGACGGGATGTGCGTGTACACACTACACCATTGGTTCTCAAAGTGGGGTCCGGGGACCCCCAGGGGTCCTTGAGGGAGTTCCAGGGGGTCCCCAGCTAAATGATAGATTAGGCACCAAATGGACCCTTATGGGTCTGTAACTCTGACAGTGTACAAATGGAACCAAATGGACTCTAACGGGTCCATTTGGTTCCATTTGTACACTCTCACAGTTAAATTAACATACATTTTACCATATAAACTGGGGTCCAAGGGATAGAAATGCCATTAAATGGGGGTCCGTAGCCCTAATGCATGTCAAACTGGGGGACCTTGAAATTAAAATGGTTGAGATTCACTGCTACAGCCGTAAACAAATCTTCTCTTATGGGGGTCCCTCGCATATCTTTTCAAATGGGGGTCCGCGGGCTAACAAGTGTCAATTTGGGGGTCCTTGCCATGAAAAAGTTTGAGAACCACTGCACTACACAGTACAAACTCACTTTCGATCCCTGATAAACTGTCTGTTCTCACCGCATAACCCAAACTGCACACTTTGGGTGCTCATATCCCCCTACGGGTATGGTCTAGTAATATATAATACATGTAATACTGATCAGAAGACCACACACAACATTTGACTTGTTTCAGGGCATCTTAAAGCTGACAAAGCCAATGATAAACTTACCAGGAAGATGAGAAGAGTTGCTGCTATTTGGACTCCTTTGACTGCCTCTGCCTGCCAAAGCACCGATTTGCTGGAGTTACTGGCACTGGACAGGTTGTTGGTCACAGCATGCTCAACAGCCATTTCGTTTGATGTCTAGCTGGAGCTGAGGGAAAAGGAGGGTGATGGACGGAACGTTTAACACAACAGAATGAGACCTACAGTGATGAACTTGACAGTTCATGCAGATGTTACGCAACTTTTAAAGACCGTTAAGACACACTTTCTTCCTTCCACTTAATGTTACTCAATAACATAGTTCCTTTTATGATAATTGAGCCACTTTCACCACTTGCGTTCCCCATCACAGTGCTCCGTACCTGGCTCCATGCCTGCACTTACTACATGCTCACATGGAGCTGAATGGCACTCCAGGAACACACCCAAGCACTCCTTCATTGCGAAACACACCTTTAAACATTTCTAAATGACTATATGATAGCCTTATTGAACTAGCATAAATCCCCGGTCTTGTTTAGCAGAAGCTAGGCTAGTTAAGATCACTCTTATGTCAGCATTAATACTGTATGCTAATTTATAGATTCTTTATAGATGTATTAGATGTAAAAAAGAAAATATTGCTGCTTACCTCTGCCCTGTGATCCTGTACAGTGGTGAACTAGAGAGAGAACACAGGGAGGAGTACATGCTCTAATAAACTCTCTCTCTCTCTCCCTCCCTCTCTCTTCTACCTCTCTGTTTCCTGAAATGCTTTTATTGCAACAGTTGTTGCAACCAGCACAAACACATGGGTGATTACTGGCATAATTGGTCCTCCAAGGTTCTCTTTTCTTTTCTTTTTTTCCATAACTAGCCATGTCAGCATAAAGGCTTTCTTTAACTAAAATCCTAGTATTTTTTGTTCTGTGCAAGAGCCTGAAGTTTGTCTCTTATGTGATGATCTTTAATACTTTATTCAACAGCACCTGCTCTTCTCTATTTATATGATAAAGATATGTCTTTGAGCACACCATTTCCTCCTTTCACTGTTTCCACTTTCTACTGTGTTTTAACGGCTTAAAACCCATATGGTTGAGCGGAGTCCCTCAGGGCCAGGGTGTCTTTTCGGTTTTCTGTTATTGTGGGGAAAGCTTTCGCTGAAAATAGTCGATCGACAAGCTCACAACGCGATGCAACGAAAGCTGTCCCCACAATATGGATGCTGGGGTTTAAGTGGTTAAAGTAGCTTAATTTTGGTCCACAAACTTGTTTTCAAGTAGCCAATTATTTTTACTCCTTTTTTCTCACAATTCAGTTGTTATGCAAAATAACCCATCCAACACATTCTTGTGTTGCCAGTGCCACTGCTGTTGCTCCCCAGAGGCTCAAGTCCTCCCAGGATCCCCCACTGGGAGGCCATAGCGCCCAACTCCTTCTGTTCAACACCCCCCACTGACTAGGCCCCCGCCGCAGCCCGTCGGGGGTCCCTCCACATGGGTCAATTGTGTTTGTGTAGAAGACACACGGCCAAACCAAATGGGGGGTTTTAACCTACCTACCTACCTACCTACCTACAGTAGTGGACAGGTACTTTACTCTTGCACCACCAGAACACCCACACTGAGTCATGTTTTCCTCTTTAACCAAACACTTTCACTTTCTCTAACCACCAATACCATACTATATGTGCAGGATGTGGACGTGTTTTACCATGGTAGAAGTCTCATATCTAAATATACTGTAATGAACTGTGGCTTCAATAATCACTGCAACTCTTCATGATGGGGATATTTCAGGGCCGTGCACAGCCTTTCAGAAGGGCAGGTGCCCTAATGTACTTGCATGTAAACTACTACTACTACTACTACTAATAATAATAAAACATTTAGAACTTACACACAGAATATTTATATATATATATATATATATATTTTAATTAAACAGTATTTATTAGAGGACAGTAGCAAAGAAATAGCCATCCCCACAAACACTATTTGTTTGTGTGGCTATAGACCAAAATAACGATAATGTTTGACCTGAAACCTTGGCTGTCGTCTGTCCTACAATTGATCCTGTTACACATAACCATGCAGTGATTTGAGCCACCAGGCCGGCTTTAATTCAGGCTCTTTAAAATTTAGGAACAAAGTCAGGGATGTGTGAGCAGGAACTTGTGTCCATATATTAGACACAGACCAAAACTTCATCGCCCAAATCACCTGCAACAGCTCTCATTTGGGTCACGCAGTAGTTCCTCTCAGCATAGTTGACAGAGCAGCTGACCACTCTTTCTCCGCTCTCCCCCTCCTGAAACAGGATTACACTCAGGCCCCCGTCAATGGCTTCGATGTTCACAATGTACTGCTTATTCAGGTCAGGATATGTCAGGAGCGAGATTCCAGTAAGCGCCTGAGTTGGCTGAGTCGGCTGCTCTTGCCGGTGCTCTTGGGCTGCGCTGGTGCTTCTGGCATATAGGAGAGAGCAGCAGTGATTTCCACGACAGAGGTCATCCCACTTCTGACACCAGTGTAATGAACTGTGAGTTCAGTAAACATTCCAACACTTCACAATAGGGGTGTTTTTTATTTTAATTGTATTATGGCAGTAACCAAACCAACTGAAACCTTAGAGAACAGAGAAAGTGAGGGTGCTTAAAAACCCTAGGCCTATATTCCACTGCCAAAATGTAAATACATAAAATAAATTACTAAATGAACATAAACCAATAACATTTATAACATCCCAAATACCACACTGTAAATCCCACACATTCCCCATAGTAAATAAAATAACACAATTGAACAATAAGACATTGAACTACAGGTGCTCCCAGAAGCATGCTGGGTAGTCTCTCCTCAGCCACTAACCTCCCAGGAGGCTACAATAAATGTATGGAATAAAGCACAGGTTCTCAAAGTGGGGTCCAGGGACCCGTAGGTCTTTGAGGGGTTTAGCCTACATGGGCTATTTCTGATCGGCTATTTTCAAAACATCTTGGAAAAAAGTGTGGAAAATGTTGAATGGTTTTGAAACGTTTTAACGATACAGATCTTATGGGGGTCCCTGGCACAAACTATTTTCAGATGGGGGTCCGTGGCCAAATATATATTAATTTGGGGGTCCTTCACATGAAAAAGTTTGAGAAGCACTGGAATAGAGTAGTGCACAGACAGTTGTATTATTATTTTAGTGTATTACCAGTAACCAATAACTTGGCTCTATGTAACTACTGTACATGGAATATAGCTATATTTGTGAACTAGCCTATTGGGTGAATTGCAACAAGGTTCTGAATGTGCAGTGATTTAAACTAAAGACACTACCTTTCCAACTCCTTTTTCTAACTTCCTATTTCTTACTTTACTGGCCTGCAGCCAGAAACAGAATGGCCATGGTTTCCCATCCTTATTTTTGCTATTCAACACTTGACTCTCATTTGAGTGTTGATTACTACCAGTAGATGGCGATACTGGTCTTCTAGTGAAATTGTAGTTGGTTTACTCAGGGCACTTAACTCTCCCTCAATCAGTTTCATAAGGGAATGAATGTCAGATAACACGGTTTCGTTACATATTAATGTTGCTTTTGAAAAGTTAACTGATTTGAACTTTCTTTTCCATCAGCCTACATAATTCACCGGTAGCGTATGTGCCCTCAGAAAGCACTCTGACTTTGTTTGTTTATTAAGCCTAATTTATGCTCTGTCTTTCGATGGTGTCACGCGTCTAAATAGCAAACCCACAAGCTCGTTGTAAGCTTGTATCGGCTATTTTCGGCACGCGACACCGTGCGACGAAGTATCAATCTGGAGGGATGACTTTATCTTTTAACTCTATTATTTACTCTAACCGTTTATACATTGTAGTTTGTGTATGGGGCTGACTGATTAAACTATTTTAAAGCATATCATTATTTTATGATAGTGAAACAAAAAATAAGGCTTAAAAAAGTATTCTGAGAAGTGGCTAAATGAAGAGCCACCCTCACTATAAGGTCTATGGCAAAACAATTATCAAATAATAATGTAACATCAAGACAATGGTTAACTAAATATCATAAGCCTAACTGTACCTTTTGGTGGTATTGAGACACCTTTGACTATGCATTTAAATATATGTAGCCTACTATTTACAATCATTTTACCAGAAATTCAGTCTGGATGTCACTTAATTAGCTATATCCCCTCCAGTGTTGGTGTTTTTCTAATGATATTCATAGCCCAAATGCTTAAAGTAGAGGATGTTTCACCATCTGGGTAAAATAAAGTTTGACTTTGAATTGATGTTAAAAAATAAACAAAAAACCTTGCAAACTTGGCATAATGTTTCATGCTACATAAATATTTAAAGAAGGTGTTACAAATATCAAAGCTGGTGTAACCTAATATCTTTTGGTTAAAAAAAGCTTTTTGTTAAAAGGTTAAAGCTATTCTGATAGTAATCATTGCTAATCTTTGTTCAATAACAACAGTCTCCTCATCTCCAGCTCTTTCCTAAATAGAAAATATGTTTTTAGGTCGGGTTATCAATTATATCTAATGAGGAGAGAGAACTCTCCTGATTGGATATGCTATTACGTATTACATTTTATAATGCTACAGTTCCAATTTTGTCAGCTCACTGAGTTGTTTCATCACTTCTGAATCCAATTTCACATTTATACTGTATCCTGTATGAGTTTTCTATCCTGGTTGGATACAATTTGTATCCTGACCTGACATTTAATTGGTTTATCATGAATATAGAAGAAACTGGTAACATGTTTTTTATCTATCAGGTATTTTTCCACACACTGTCACCATCTCTTTGTTCAGGGTAGAAAGGCTTTTGACATTATGTGAATAAAAGTAATTCTTAATATACTGTGAATCAAATAATGCTCTTTTCTATCCAAGTAATCTACCATGAACTGTTGACAATATAGGACTATGTGGATTCCTTTTTGTTTACAGAGTCAAGTGAGTTCTAGTTTATAGTTAATATTTGTATTGTTCGGTCGAGTGAATGAACAGTTGCCTTTCAAAAAGTTTATATTTAAACAAATGTTTTAATTATGGTATTTGAAGTCTTTATTTGATTGTGTGATAATGTTTAATAGATCTTAGACTTTAAAACTCAAGCAATAATTTATCTGTATATCTGTAATGATGTATGTGTGTTTTGTTTTGGGTACAAACTCTTAAAATGACTTATTTAATTGATTATGCTGGGTTCAATACTTCATGGAAGTATTATAGATGACAGAGGTCAACAGACTCTTGTGTAGTTTCTACTTATTGTAAAATAATGAATCTTACAGTAGAGCAGATTTTTATGATCCAGTTTAAACATTCTTTAAATGCTTCTTTATATTAATGTGTTTTATACAGTCAATCAATACAATAAGCATCATGAATCTCTTTAATTGTTTTGTCTCATTAACTTAATTAACATTATTTACTGTAGTTCCAGTATTGCTAGTATATTCTCCTTTGAACAGAAAATTCAGAGTATTTTCACTAAACTGTAAAACAAAAACTAGTCTTGCTAATTCCACTTGCTAATTTACACACTTCCCTTAAATGCATTGCTAATTTTAGTCACTGCATTTGCGATTAAACAGTTTTTCTATTGTTTTCTTTGTAATGCCACTGTGAATTTGTACAGGTATGCTAACGTATATATAATATGTATTGCACTGTACAGTCACAGGTTCAAGCACATGCTTTGAAGGTTTTAGCTTTAAACTGAAATGCTATGCCTATCTTCCGTCTAAGAGGTATAGGGTTAATGCCTTCTGTGTTCTAAGGGGAAAAAAGCTATGTGAGTGGGGTAAATGTAAGCCACAGCTTTCATCTCTGAAAATGTCCCTGTGGTACTGCAACTGTCGTTCATCAAGAACACGTATGATGCCATAGGAAGCTGGAAATGCTATGTGATAATATCATGTCTGTCTCTGCTCTCTTGCACATCCCACATGTGACAGGAAAGTGTAACTCAATGAGCCCACGTGGAAACACGTCAAACAGTGAGAGGTGGGACCAAGAGAAAGAAAGAAACAACTTTTTTTTAGCATGACTAAAAGAAAATACACAATACACAATACTTTTACGTTGGTTTCATTTCTAGTTTCCTTTGTAGAATATCGTGAAAGAATCGAAAGTGTTAATAATAGAGGTTAGGGTGAAGGTGATTTTTCAAAGATCACAGTTTTGTCTGTCTTTACTTGGGTATGTTTAAAAAAATACATTTTTAACCAGGAAAGTCCCATTGAGATCAACAACCTCTTTCTCAAGGGAAATCTGCGGCCAAGATAGGCACTAGGCAGCAGCACAAATAAAAACAAATAGTTTCAGACAGAAGTTTCCATCACAGTAAAAGGTGAATAAAATCACTGACTTCCCAATGGTTTTGCTTCCTATTCTTAAATCTTTTATGCAAACACATTTCACATTAATTTGTACGTTTTGAGCCATTCTGCAACTTATTTCAGACCAAATGTGCACCCTTTAGCAAGACTGTATGGACAAGTGTATTTTGTTTTAGTGAGTGTGGACAGGATGCCTCTCAAAGCATTATTTATTTATTGAAAGATGAATAAGAACAGCACAGATAAAGAGGATTTACAGTCTTGCCATCATTAGATTAGTATTGGGACTCTGGTACCTTAATCACACACAATGTCATAATTATATTCTGAACCCCTAATTAAAATACAAAACCTTATACTGGCATTACTGGGTGACATCATAGTATATTTCTTGGTATAGGCTACTGTACCATATGTTTGAGACAAACAGAAGGAGTCAGGGATGGATGAGACATTTAATACTGCCTCAAAATTTCCAGTAGATCAGGGGGGCTCCCCACCATGGCTTTGTATGTCACTGTGCCTTTCCCCGCCTTCTGTCAGTCTTTCAGTCTTTTCCCCTGGTATAATCAGTCTCTCCCTTCCAGCTTCTCCTTTTTAAAACATTTACTGGAATACGAATGCTATGTGATTTTAGTCCCTAGAGATGACAAGGAAATGGTTGGTTGCATTATTTGACTCGACGAAACTCATTCACAGTTTGGTTCTCCCTTGGTTGTATTACATTATGCCTGAGTGCTATTCTAAACGCTGTACATGATGACTGGTGTGATGGGGATGGGGAGGCACCGTTCATCTTCTCTATTTCTTTCTTATTGGGTTACTAGGTTACCACAAACAAACCAATGGTAGATTCTGGGTCAGTTCAAGACAACAACTGAGAAATGCAACGGTGATCAGTCATTTAGTGTGAAGGGTCGTTGATTTGAGTTGTCGCACCTCTAACTGACAGAAACAGAAAGCAGATTTATGTCATAACTTCACTGCGATTAGACACAGCTCTGTAGAATAATGATCATACCTGATCATAAATATGCAGCCACTATTTTTGCAATATTTTGCCCTATGATTCGTTTATCATGTTGGTTGTTGATAGATATGTAAACCATTCAAGGATTAAATAACTGATAACCTAAATCTAAATTAACACATGGAGGAAGCTTCATGATAGAAAATGAGGGGTTGGAAAAAAAATACTACCACATTTGGATTTCATAGCATGTACACACTATGACACACTCAACTGTTTCTATCCTTCCCCCTCTCTGCCACCCAGGTGGAAGAGCGCATCACTGCATGTCTGGCTGACATCTCACAGTGGATGTCCTCTCACCACCTCAAGCTGAACCCAGACAAGACTGAGCTTCTCTTCTTCCCAGCTAAGTTCTGCCCCACGCAGGATCTAACTATTTCCATAGACAACGCCATGGTGACTACGGTTCCAACAGCCAAGAACATTGGTGTTGTCCTGGACAGTCAGCTCTCATTCAAGAGCCACGTCACAGCGGTCACTCGATCCTGTAGGTTTACACTCTATAACATTCGAAGGATCAGACCCTTCCTCACCCAGGAGTCAGCCCAGCTCCTTATCCAGACATCAGTCATATCAAAACTTCATTATTGTAACTCTCTCCTTGCTGGCCTCCCAGCATGTGCACTTAAGCCTCTCCAAATGATCCAGAATGCCGCAGCACGCTTGGTCTTCAACCAGACACATTTTCACATGTCTCCCCCCTTCTCCGCTCCCTCCATTGGCTCCCAGTTACTGCCCGCACAGAGTGCAAAACACTGACGTTGGCCTACAAAGCAACCAAAGGTATGGCACGCCCATATCTTCAAAGCCTGATCCAACTCTATACAACCCCTCCCGCTCTCTCAGATCAGCGAACACAGGGAAGCTGTCAGAACCTCCCAAACTATGGAATGAACTCCCCATTGCAATTAGAACTGCAGACGACTCCCAATCTTCTGCCGTAATCTGAAGATTCACCTCTTCAGGGGGCGGCCATAGCTGAGTGGTTAGTGAGCCCGCCTAGGGAGCCAGAGGCCCTGGTTACCGCAGGTACGATTCCAGGCCACGCCAGCATATGTGTCGATGAAATGAAATTTGTCCCTGAGCAAGACTCTTAACCCCTAATTGCTCACAGGCCCTCATTGGAAACAAGCCCGCAAGGACTTTCATGAACGTCCTGTTAAAAGGAATTATCCTTATCCACCTCAGCCCGTAGCACTTGCCCTAGCCTTGACGACCTCGCAGGCTTGTGCAAAGGCTAAAATGTAACTTACATAGCATGTTATTTAGACAGATGCCAGGTCATTGTTGACCTGGCATCCTATAGCGTGTATAGTTTCAATGTACAGGCTGATGATAGGTTATTAGTTTACGTATGTATTAGTTATTATCAGATTATTGATTTACTTATGTATTACTTTATTATTAGATTAGTATTTATATGCATTTGATGTATTATCTTGTGTTGTCCTTGCTCACTGTAAATCGCTCTGGATTAAGAGCGTCTGCTAAATGCCTAAATTGTAAATTGTACTACAATATATAACGTAGATATCAAGGGTTCATGTGTTCAGTAATTGTATATGCCTTTTAGGCATTATGTTTGTAATGTTGTAACGTAGGTTGTTGCCTGCCTGCCTGCCTTCCTTTCTTCCTTTTGTCCGTCCTTCCCAACCGTGTGAATCTGTTTTCTCAAGAACACATGTCATGACATTTGGCACAAATGAAATCCACTCGGACTCAAGAATGAACTGATTAGAAAAAGTTTGTCAAAGGTCAAAGTTCAAGGTCACTGACCGTCTTCTTGAGAGGAAGTGAGGAAAAATGAACAGAAGTCAGTCAAGTGCTGGAGACAGAGATCTAAACACATCATTGGCACAATTACTGTATTCAATTTTTGGGGGATATACGAGACATGGCCCATAGGGCAGGAGCCTATCTCCTGTTTCTGTAGCGTGAGGTGGTACAAGTACACCCCCTGGACATGATGCTAGTATGTCGCAGGAACTTACCCCCAATTCAACCCTTGATGCTGAGTGCCATGCAGGGAGGCACTGGGTCCCATTTTTATAGTCTTTGGTATGAAAGGGATGGCATTGAACCCTGACCTCCCAATCTCAGGGTGGACAATCTAACCACAAGGCCACTGAGCTGGTAAATACATACAATACTATTATATATATTAATATTACTTCAGCACAAAACAGCTTTTTCCAATTATGGATACATTAATATTGTGGTTGCCCCTGTATCCTGGATTCATCTAGCATCACCAGTAGCTGAATCACTTGAAATTAGACAAATAACATACAATATCACGTTAAAAAAGAGTCATCACTTCATTCCAGATGTTTGATTTGGAAATCTAACCTAATTTAACTTGATTGTATCTCAAATAATCGTCACCCATGCCACCGCCACCTTCGGAATAATGACAACCTGATAAAGTTAATAAGAAGTTTCTATATTTTCTTTCTTGTAAACAGCATTAACATTATGGATGAATAGATTAAATTGATTGCGTGATTTCCTTTTTGGTTTAATACTCATTCTGTTAGAAGGGAATTTTACATGACTCATACGAATACGGTTTATAAAAGACACGCCAAGCAACATTTGAGCTTACTACTTGTGGGGAGACGTACACAGAGAGGGCGGAGGAAAGAGCAAGAAGCAAAGTGAACAGAAAAGAGGGAGAGCGGTCACAGCCACATGCAGAAAGTCATCGAAAGAGGAAGTGTTCTTGAGGCAGGTTTGTGGCACATAACTATTTTAACACACACATACAGACAGGCTTGTAAACTAAATCCAGACAACAAGCATTGGGTCTTGATTGTAAATCATAGTCTTTAATGCCTTTCACAGTTCTGATTATTCTGCTTTACAGCTGTAAGGTGTATGGTTGATTGGGTGGTCATATCCAGTGTAATTTACCCATCACCTTGTGTTTTGGGCTTCTAGATTAATGTAGACTCATAATTGCTAAATATTTATTATCATGTTTTCTCAAATACATTATGTAGTTATCTAGTGAATGGAAAGATTATGAACTATTAGTTAAAGTCTGCTACAATGGATTCAGAATGGCAACACATTTAGAAAGAAAACAGGAAATGCATACACAATACAGGTGTTGTACATTTGGTTGTGTGATTTATTTGAAGGAAACAAAATGCTGGCTAAACAGCTAAATTAACAGCATTTGGCCCTTAAGAGACCTGTTATAAAAGAAGCTGTGGTAAATCTATTCTACACCATAATTGGTCCTTAAAGGAGTAGTTCACCCAAAAAAATGACTTATTTTCTATCAATTGCACACCCCATGAAGCCTTGAATTCAAGATTTTTTTGTCGCATTCCTAAGCTAATAATTTGATTCCTGTCTCCTACCGGAAATACACCCAGTCATCAAATTATTGGCTTAGGAATGCGACAAAAACAAAAAATCAAATCAAAATCCATGAATTCAAGGCTTCATGGGATGTGCAATTGATAGAAAATAAGTAATTTTTGGGGTGAACTTTTCCTTTAAAGAAAGCCCTCACTTGTTTGACACATAAACAAAAAGTCGTCTCTCATCCTTTTTTCCTTCCAAAATACATCCCATAATATGTTCATCGGATCAATAGGATCATCCTGAGTTTATAATAATGTTAATCTAGTGTATTGGATATTAGAATGCGTGAAGTTTGGAACAATAGTTCATCCCTCAAATGCAACTGTGATACTTGGATTTGTCACCTCCTACAGGCCTTTTAAATAACCTGACATTTTACCCACAGTATGTTTCCTCAACAATGGAAATGCCCAGCACTAAAGTGAGTGGGTGAGTGCTGAATAAACCATTGCATCTACTCCCACATTGAGGTTAATGCTAATCGTGATAGGGGTTATTCTCTGACAGACACCTAACATGTTAGCATTATCCTCACTCTGGGAGACAACACAACAGCTACAGACCAAGACGACTGCAGCTGGAAGAAGTAATCAACTGCAATTTCAATTATTCCCTGTTTTCGATTTTTGTTAGCACTGAAATAAACAAATAGCAACTTTTAATTGCATCCATGGCGAAGTATCAATATTGGAGATACAATCAGGGGGAGATGAAACAAATCATGGGAGTAGACATACTGTAGCTACCTCTCTGGAGCCAGTATTCTTTATAGGCCTACTATGCGAGACTCCAGAAGAAACAGATAACAAAAAACAGACATATTTTCTTTGAGTTGCTGTTGATCGCAAAGATGATTATATTTGTCTTGTAGGAATGTAAACCCCACTGTCCAACCATGGAGGGAGAGATTAAAAAGCATTAAGTAAATGATGGAAAGCATGGGAGCTAAACTGGAAATAAGGACTGATCTTTTCAACATTAAATGGGCACCAGTAATATCACAATTACCAAGTACACAACTCTGTATTCTCAGTGGAAAGGAGACGTTAAACTGGGGTAGCCTACAAGTCAAAGGAGTCCTGTATTCCCAAGGCACTTTGTGAATGTATAAGTGTTTAGATTGTGACTGTATATACAATGATGATGTAACTGAGACTTGTCCTGACCCTTTCTTTGTCGATATCCACAGTTTCCCAATTTCAAGAATTATACGGGTAAACATATGGGTGATTACATGAAGGGATGGTATCTATAGGTGCCAGTGTCTGTGATGCATCTACATAAACTGACACAAATTATGTATAAACGGACACAAATTCTGGTTGGTTGATGCAATGCTTAATATCTGTGATGTGATCTTTGTGTGTAAGTTCATTCTACATGACTGATGAATATGAAAATTAAAAAAGTCAAGTGCAATTTAGACTTAGGTGTTTGTACAGTTTAAAAAAAAACATACAGACACAATACACAGATGCCCAGGTCAATATACAAAAAAACACTTCATAACATAATGAAACTAGCCTAATACAGTAATTAAAAGCATAGATAGCAATGTTCACTAGAATTGAAACACTTTACATATTCAGAGGCATGGCATCTTGTCACCAGATCTTCTCCTGTAGGCGTAGGCGCTGTAACACTTGAAAGATGTCATATAGGAAATGAGGAAGTAAAAGACAGCATTGAATCAACTAGGTACCATACAACTATCTTGGTTTTATTTGGCTTAATGGGTTTTATCAAAAGAACAATCCCCAAGGAGTATTTCATTTTGGTACTTCTTTCCACTTGTGAAAGATTTACCTGCAAAAATGAATTTAGCTGCTACGCTATATTTATGCATTTAACTTTGATCAAGTCAGGGAGGGTTACATCAATTTCTGTTTTGAAACAATACCGTACATGCAATTCATTTGGTGAGGGCGTGAGGCTTGTTAACTTAAAGCCTCTGGTGCCCTAAAGTAACAAATTCCCAATTTGTCAGTGGCTATGGCATAACATTTATATATGGAAGATTATACTGTAGAACATTTTCTATGAGTAAATTACATGTAGACTTCTTGAAAGTATGAAGACGTTTACTTTTCACTTATGATCCAAGTACAAAGGTATTAGGGGTAAACTTAAGTGTTCTTATTGTCAACTTAAAAGTAGGCTACATTTTATAAATAAAGTGGGCCAAATTAGTCTTGGTGAGCCTGATGATATTAAAAGTAAAAGTAAACACAGTAGGCTACCTACTTTGTTGTTTTGGTGTGTTTGTCAAAAAGTTTAATTTAGATCGTAATCATTGCTACAGCATGTTTAACAGGGGTCTCCCCATCTCTCTATTTAGTAAACAGAAAATATAAAATGTTCAAGTTGGACACCAGTTTAATCCAATCAGGAGATTGGATGAAACTATTTATCAGCTTTATTAGTGTTCCATTTCCATTTTGTTTGTATTGCCTGTATTAGCTAGGTCCAGTTCCCTCTCCTGATAGGATAACAATTTTATTAGGACCTGAAAATGAATAAAACATGACAAACAAACCTGCAAATATGCACAGCTTGAGTTGCTCATCCTTCATGATGTGACAATGGCTCAGCTGTCAAAATGTGTGTCAATGCCTTATTACTTTATTTAAAAAGGCAAATTGAAGATAACTAAAGGACAGATTTGGAGATAAAAGGGTATGCTTATTGTAATGACACAGAGTGCAGGTGAACAGATCTACAGTTTAGTACAAATCCAAGGTTAAAGTCAGACGTCAGAGGACAGGAGAGTTCAGTTCATCACAGTTTAAATCCAACACGATGGAGTTATCCAAAATAAACGATGCAAGGTGACCAGGGCTAGGCTACCAATAATCAGTGGTGGAAAAAGTAGGCTACTCAAATGTTTTACTGAAGTAAAAGTATCAATACTGCAATGTAGAAATACTCTGTTTCAAGTAGGCTAAAAGTCCGGAATTCAAAATTTACTTGAGTAAAAGTACACAAGTATTGGTATCAAGATATACTTAAAGTACCCAAAGTAAAAGTAGGCCTACTCATTATGCAGAATGTCCCATTTAACCAGTTTTCAAATGTATAAAATTTACAACAATCTTTTGAAAATAGCAGACTCGCAATGTAGATCGGCTATTTTCAAATGGCCGGAATATGTATATAGGGCTGAAGTGGTTAATGTATTTTTTTGTATAATATAATCAAAATCTACAAAGTAAAACCAAAGTTTTCAAATAATTGTAGTGAAGTAAAAGTAGGCTACAATATTCCTCTGAGATGCAATGGAGTAGAAGTAGCCTATGTACCGACATTTTGAAATACTCCAGTAAAAATACATCAAAATTGTATAAGTAGCCTATAGTACTTGAGTAAATGTACTTAGTTACTTTACACCATTGCAAATGCTACCCGATTTTCTTCTGAAAACCGCCCACAGCCTTGTGGGTAGAGTGGGTTGGAACTGGGACAGTTGGGGTTAGTAGACTGGTGATGATGTGATTGTGCGTGACGTGTTGGACGTGACAGTCATGAATTAAGAGGGCTGTTTGCAGCTCTGCTTTTTGATGATCAAACGAAATGCTGATTGCATGTTCTGTCAGACGAAAATTACATGCTGTTTAATATGCATATTTAATACTGTATTTTCTGGCATAATCATTTTCCTGTCTGCCTTTAAATTATTTGTATATTATAGGAGGCAAAAATGTTTGTTTGGTCTTTTTTATTTATTTTTATAGAATACTTTAGGCTATGTTAATATTTTTGTTATAGACTATTCAATAAATTGTCAATAAATGAATGAATAAATAAATAAATAAAGTGAAAACCGATTAAAAGTCTTTTTTAAATAAATAAATAATTGTATTTATTAAAAAAAATAACACCCTGATACTGGAATTGTAGGTTTTCACAATGTTTGCCAACGTTTGACCAGTTTTTAGTTTGTTGATCACTTTTGATGCAATAATGCAGTATTTTTTTCATTTTCTTTAAGGTATTATCTTAAAAGTCCTTCAATTGTCACTTCACTATCATCTGCACTTCACTCCCCCCCCCCCCCCCCCCCCCCCGCACAATAAAAAGAAACCTGTTACCTGGGGGTCCCGAGCCACAGGTTGAGAACCATGGGCTACTGCACGGGATCCAATGGGCGGACCAGTGAGTGAGTCAGCTGGTAACTAATATAGCTCCACCGATTTTTGCAGCCTATACTTCATTACACTAATGCCTTTTTGCCAAATATGTACGAGAAGGTGGAAATGTTCATGCATTTGCCACAAAGAAGATTGCAACTTTAGGTAATTAAACTACCGTACACACTTCTGGAAAGTTCGAAAAGATGGAGCTGCAAAATAATTCGCTTATTTTAAATAAATGATATTTAATCATAGCCTATCTATGCGATCCATGTGATGGGGAGAGTTACATGGTGTTACCATTCTGTTGTTTGGTTGTCCATCCTTTGCTCCTGCCGTGCTGCTATACTGGAGTCTATCTACTGGAACAGCTCCAACACAAGGTAGGCTTATTGATCTGTCCCAATTTTTACATAATCGTCTATTCGCAATTATTATTATGTTGAATAATGTTCAAACATTTCGAAAATGAGTGGAAATAGCAGATCTACAAGCTCACAAGGCATTGTGAGGTGTTGTGAGCTTGTAGATCATCTATTTCCACTATCAATGTTTTTTTAACGTATAAAGTTATTAAATAGTAATCAGTAATTGCTTTGTATATTTAAGTTATTTGTCATTATGAGAATTAACCTTCATAAAATTGCATGACCTATAAATAGCATATTAACTAACAGGCTGTAGAATAGATGATATTCATTATTATGCTCATATTACAGGTGATATCTATGCCTGTTTTATTGGATATTTCTGTGCAATACCAGAGTCACAACACTATGTGGTTCCTTATTCTGTGATATCCTAAATGTACCAGGCCAAAAAATGTTAATGTTAATCAACATTCCCTTGTGTTCCTCCATATCCTCATACCTCTCTCTCTCTATCTCTCTATCTCTCTCTCTCTCTCTCTCTCTCTCTCTCGCACGCGCGCGCGCACACACAGATTCACTCCAGGTCAGGGTCTGGTCCTCTTTCCTCAGATTGGAGACAAGATGGACATTGTCTGCCCCCGAGTTGGGGCTTCATCTGGGGGGGAGGAGGAGTTCTACCGCGTGTACCTGGTGACTCGGAGTCAGATGCAGAGATGCATCGTTGACAAGACAGATGCACCTCTTCAGGCTCTTCTCAGCTGTGATAAGCCTCACAGGGATGTGAAGTTCACCTTTAAGTTCCAGGAGTTCAGCCCAAACCTCTGGGGTTTGGAGTTCCTCAAGGGAAGGGACTATTTTATTACCTGTGAGTTATGCACTCAGTTTCACCTCAAAGTGGTTCAGCTTCAAGTTGTAGATTTTGCAATATCCATCTCAAATCTTTTTGTGTACTGAAAGTGCAACATTGTCTTGCTTATAGCCTACACAAGGAAGAGCATTTGAATCTATGCTATTATCTGTTTTTCCACGAGCTGTATAATAAGCCATCATCTTTTGCTCCCTCCAATTTTATTAGTTCACACAAGAGTGTGAGCCTTGCTGTGGGGTCAATGCTGGTTAGCAAGAATCTTAATGCCAAGTGTTGCGTGAGAGATAAAGAGCAAGTCTTACCGTGGCGTGTATGGTGAAATCCTCAGTGTTAATTTAACTCAGAGAGTGTCCAAATGGAACAAAATTGTCCATTTGTACACTCTTCGAGTTATTGCCAGTCATACACAGTACCTTGTTCTGTTCTGACAGCACACATCGCAGTGGCATGGCAGTGGGATTCATTGAGCTTACATGCCCCAAATCACACAAGGCTCTTACAGCATCAGGCAGATTCGATGTGAGCTTTCAGCACAATGTCACTGGTAGACAGTGAGACATTGTTATCTGACCTAAATGGTCCTAATAGGTGTGTGTGTTTGTGTGTGTGTGTGTGTGTGTGTGTGTGTGTGTGTGTGTGTGTGTGTGTGTGTGTGTGTGTGTGTGTGTGTGTGTGTGTGTGTGTGTGTGTGTGTGTGTGTGTGTGTGTGTGTGTGTGTGTGTGTGTTTGTGAGTGTGTGTGTGTGTGTCACATAAATGCACAAACTGATGTGTGACAGTTTAGTAATTCCAATGCTTCAAGTTAAGGGGCTTTGAGCATTTGCATGTTTTAACCTGTGCTGATGTTATGATTTTGGTTGTGTTAATGTGTGCTTAGGCTACTTTGTGTTATGTATGCATGATGCTGTTAAGCATGAGAGAATTCTTTGCTGGAAAATTGAAAGCTATTCAGAAGGAAAATGTAATGATCTTGAGTACTGCTTACACATTCAATTCATTAATTCTTCTCCACCACCCCTCCTCTCTCTCGCTCTCTCTCTCTCTCTCTCTCTCTCTCTCTCTCTCTCTCTCTCTCTCTCTCTCTCTCTCTCTCTCTCTCTCTCTCTCTCTCTCTATCTATTTCTTTATCAGCTACTTCTACAGGCACCTTGCAAGGTCTGGATAATACTAATGGTGGGGTTTGTAGAACCAAATCCATGAAGCTGGTACTGAGAGTGGGCCAGAGTGAGTATTTGTGCGTGCGTGCGTGTGTGTGTGTGTGTGTGTGTGTGTGTGTGTGTGTGTGTGTGTGTGTGTGTGTGTGTGTGTGTGTGTGTGGTGTGTGTGTGTGTGTGTGTGTGTGTGTGTGTGTGTGTGTGTGTGTGTGTGTGTGTGTGTGTGTGTGTGTGTGTGTGTGTGTGTGTGTGTGTGTGTGTGTGCGTTCACCCATTTTCAACCTATCTTCATATAATAGATCCTCACTAATGCTTCTGATAAAATTGTGTCATTTTTTCCTGCTCAGTCTGTGTCTCATAGGAGGGCTGTGGACACTTCAGAAACCCATCTACCAGTGACATCATTGTTAGGAAGGTTTTTTTTCTTCTTCAATATTTAAATTGTATTTGTATTTGTATTAACGCGAGAACAATGGTTTCCATTATAGCATGCTAACTTTCCAGGAATAGAAAGCCTGTAGTTTCTATTAGTTTGAATTCCCCATCGATGATGTCACTGGTAGATGGGTTTCTGAACTATCTACAGCCCTCCTCTGAGACACAGAGTGAGTAGACAAAAATGGTGCCATATTATCATGAGCATTAGTGAGGACCAATTATATGAAGACAGGTTGAAAATGTGTGAAGTCGTCCTTTAATCAGAATGGAAGGGAAACCTTTGTTAGTCCTGTGGGGGAAATCCAGTTTCAGCTTCACCCAGCTGATGGCTGCTCATATGGTTCTGATGAGCATTCAGGTTGGGGGGGGGGGGGGGGGGTTAGTGGTTAAGTGACTTGCTCAGGGACACTTTATGACACATAGATGGACCAGGTGGAAAACCGGTGGCCTTCTGATTACCCCACGACCTCTTTACTCACTAAAGCTACGGGTAGTGACTCTTTCTGAAACGTGTTAGCAGCCTGATATAGCAGTGAGAAAGCACACCTGCTCTAAATTTGGTCAAAAGTAATATGTCAGTACTGTGCTTTGCTAAACACAATGATGTCTCTGTTAATATTGTATATCGCACAACAGTGTAATGTATTAACAATCATCCAGATGGCTTTTCATATGAATTATCTCAGATCCATAATTCAAATTGTTGGCAGCTTAAGACCATCACTTTAATATAGCACCGTTTTGAATATTTTTTATGTATTCACAATTTGATCTAATACCAATAATGCTTGAATGTGTGCACGCCTTCTGTATTACAAATCCAAGATGTACTCATATGGCGAGTAAGCCCACTAACAATGGTGTGAAAGTGGAATAGGATGACATCCCACTATTCTTGGAGCATCGTGGGATGGTGTGAATTAACATTAAGACTAACATCTTGTTGGTATTAGAATCTTGGCAGAGCTAGTGCTGAATGAGAGTGAAACAGAGGCTGGCTGACGAGGCTAGTGCTGAAGATGTGACCATGCCAGTATGCATCCCACCATTAACCATCCCGCCTTATTCCAGGTTCTTCTGATCCACCCTCAGAGCCCCAGGAGTCTCCGACCAGATTCCCACCCAAGCAGCCAAAGTTAAAGGTTAAAGAATCCCCCACAAGAACACATGATGGGAAAAGCAATAATGGTAAAGGAGAAAGAAAAATCTGACTGCATAGGTTTTAGTGCCTGCCCTATACACTTGCTATTTGAGGACAACTGTAATTTTAGTGGGTATGACACTGAATTACATCTATGAAATATAATATTTTTAGTTCATGGCTCTTGATCCATTAGCCATCCTGCTCAATTTCTAAAAGCTCTGACTCATGAACATTCGAGGTCACGCAATCTCATTGTCCACCCTCCCAATTTCCCCCTGACCTATAATATACCAAACCCTTATCTAAACCTAGTTGTACATGTAGGCTATGTCAAATGTGTCAGTGTCTAATGCTTACTGTCTAGTATTTTGTGTTGTCTATTTACTGTTTTTTGTTTTCTATTTGTATTTATACCTATACTTTTATACTTACTTATTATGGGTTTTATATAAAATGGTGTACCTTATTTTGTGATTTCACTATGATTTAATGGCATTGGCTTGTGAAGACCTGGGATTTGGTCCTATACACATAAAGGTTGAGTTTAATTGAGTTGAAGATCTTAATCTTGGGTCTTGGGTCTAAATGTAACTATCTCTAATGTAATGCCTAAACACAGCCATTATAACGTTATACTCTAACATTATGCCTAAGGAAAAGTCTTAATGAATCTTATCTACTGTTGCCTACAGACAGGAAAATTGATCCAATTCAGGGACACAGAGTGTATCCCAGCATGCAATGAGCAAAAGGCAAGGAGATACCCTGGACACATCCATCACAGTGCAAAAAACAACAACACTGTTTTTCTCACATTCATAGCTGTGGGCAGTTTAGACATGTTCATCCAACTGAATTCCATTTGTTGTCATGTGGGGGGAAACTGGAGTAGGCTTACCACACATACATCTAATGTATAACACTAATGCCTTAATAATATTTGCAGATCTTCAAGCTAAGAACGTGTCACAATGCAACATGTTGTTAGCATGAAGATCAGTTCTTGTCAGCCAGCTACACCGTTGCGATGGGCTATAAGTTACCACAGGGTAAACTTACCAGATATTTTACCACTGAATTTGTCACCTATAATGACACGCTCCAAAAGGGTGGAGGCTGGTGATGTCCTTGCTATGAGGCAGCAGTGCTAAACACCATGAATAGGTCCAAATAATACAATTCCAAAGACGGAAAACAACACTATCCAGACTGATATTATATTTATCATGTTTATCATTTAATTTCTATTTTGATTCTGTTTTTGGAAGTGATATTACTGCTATAACCTAAGAGCTGTGCATTTTCAGTGGATGGCTCCAGGCTTCGTGGCATCACAGATTAGATTACGGTCTCTATTTTCTTATTCGTGTTAACAAATACTGATGGAGGGTCATTGGGGTTTCCCATCCCCTCAGGTGAAGTAAAAGCAAAATGGTGATTGTGGATTCTTGAAAATGGTGTTTAACCGCGTAAGCCTTTTACGACGAATAGCGGAAATAGTAGATCTACAAGCTCACAATGTGTCTTTGGGAATGTATTACCTACTGTATAACGACATGCCCCATTCTCTGTTGTCTCTGCATGTTCTCACTCACTCACAGGGGAGGATGCCTCTGTCCCCAGTGATGGTACAGAACCGGGGTTATTCATAGGGGTCGTTTCTGGCGGTCTACTGCTGATCCTAGTCATCATAGTTCTGTTGGTTGTGTTGTGGAAGTGCCACCAGCGTCGCTGTGTTCCTGACGTCCAACAGTCTGCCTCCATGTCCCTCAACACATTGGCTGGGCCAAAGCGGGGCAGTGTCACCAGTGACAATAACGGTTCGGACCGCAGTGACGTTGTTTTCCCACTCCGGGCGTCTGACAGCATGTTCTGTCGTCATTACGAACCGGTGAACAGTGACTATGGGCCCCCTGTCTACATAGTTCAGGAGGTACCACCACAGAGTCCTACAAACATCTACTACAAGGTTTAATGGAGCTGTTTTGAAAGTAATCAAAACCGTAATGGAGCAGCAAGCTGGCAAGTGCTAAACAAGACTTCACCAAGACAAAACAAGGACTAGAATCTACATACTAGTCTAGTATGTACCAGTGTCCTGAATCTAAGCTGCTGGAAATGTGGATCGGCTGGGCCTCAGTACACAGCAAACATCAGTGTTAATAACTCTGAGAGGGTAAAATGTTACATTATCACTCTGGATAAACTGATAAATTAGTACTGATGATTTACTGTGTAGTACAGAGAGCTGTTATGTTGTATGGACAAACATATTCCAATGTTAAATATATCTTTGTGCCAGCCTACATACAAATTATTCATTTTACGTAGGCTGGTGGAGATTTTCCAGTCCCTAGAGAGAATACATTGGGAAGTTTTATGTCAGATATTTGCATGATGATACACATGACATCCACACGATTCAGGTTAAAAAGTAAAGTTGCCCTTTAATTCAGGTTTCTATTTATTTACTTTGTGAGAATGAGTGACTTTATCACTGACTTAGTTATAAGAGGATTACTTGCTAGAACTTAGATTTTATTTATCAAAGAAGCTGCCATATGGCAGCTACATTTTGTACAGAGAATATGTTTTCTTTTCATAAATGTATCTTATAAAGTAATTTCTCTATGAGAGACAGGTTCTCTATCAGCTACGTCTGTTAAAGAAATGACGTCCACGCACTTAGAAATACACGTTAAACATTATATGTTTTCACAGTTGGAGTTTATGAACTTTGTGTGAAATGTTGTTAATTATTTATTTGCAAATTATGATTTGCTTTCATTGAAATTCTTAAACTCTGACTTGTACTTTGCCTCCACAAAATCAAGACAAGTTTATTAACACTGGATTTTCTTTTCTTTGAGCTCTCTTTATGATAGAGTGGAGGAAAGAATATTAATTTTCTTACCATAGCAGGGCACCTAGACGTGTTTTGTTGCTCTTTTTGCCTGGTAAAAGAGATAACCATCTCAGTTGGACTCACCTGGTTAAATAATAGAGAACTATATAGTAAAGTAAAATGCTCTCTGGTAAATGGGGCATTTTATAGCACCTTTATCTAACAGTGCTTTACATTCACCCACCAACAGCAGACGAAACCATGCAAGGCACCAACCTGCAACTGGGGTTCAGTGTCTTGCTCAAGGATGCCCGGGATCGCACCCTGTGCCCCAGCCCTTAAGCAGGAAACCAGGTTCAAATCTGGGGTAGAAGAGTAAAGTTTCATAGTGCTGCTTTGAAACACTGGCAAAATGTTCTACACTACAGCAAAAAGTTAAAATTACATGTTTTTTATTGTTACATTGTAAATTATGATGCATACACAAAGTTGAGTACCAATTTTATTTTTAAACACAATATGCCATAGGATATTCCTTGTAAGGAATGACAAACTTGAAAGACTTCTTGTGAACATCTTCATCTTTATAATCTGATGGTTATTTTGAAGTTTGAGAATTGCTATGCTGTGAGTTTATCCCATGATACTATACTGTTTATTGGAATGTACATTTTGAAAAAAGAGATCCACAAAACAAGGTCATAGAAAGAAAATACACAGCACACTCAGAATTAGAAATATAGCCTACAGTAAAATCCTGTGTTCATTTATCCAATGACAACTCTGGAGTATTTGTACACTTAAGGAGTTTACATATACTTTTTTTTTAAATGTATTAAGTATTTAACAATTGGATTATTTTCATGTTCCTGTTGTGATTCTCTGTGTAATATCTGTGGGCAAATATGTGTCATGCTTCTTCATCCACATCATGTTTCACATTTTCAGGTTGTCAGCTTCCATGAGCTGTCAACACCACTAGGGACACTGCTGTTTCAAATAGCAAGTTACTGTACAAGACATGCTTGGTTTCTGCTTGGTCTGACTCCTCACCTGATATTGAGGAGTAGCCTATAATACATTTAAAACCTGCAATCAACTCAAATAGCTTTCTTTTAGTTTGTAGTGAACAGACACCCTCAAATCAACTCTTCCTGTGTCATCCTGTCATAACAAACAGGAGCATATGTTGTGAATGGATTAGTAGGCTACTTCTTTTACAGATTCAGGCGATATTAGTTACCACCTCTAGAATCGGGGAAGTTCACAATCAATACATCAATATTGCAGACAACACCAGACTACACTCAGTTGTATTTATTATATATATATATATATTATATTTATTCTATTAAACAACCAATCGGAAATTCTTGATAACTTTGTGCCATCTGTATAATAGCTGTGAGCATATCGTGAAGAAAAAAACAACAAATTAGACTCTGACTGTGACTCTGAAACATTAAAGAACTAATTCGTTGCATGTGTGTTTTTCCACCCCCATGCTTGAAGTCCATACTTGCTCTTGTGAGATGTTTTTGTCCTGTGTGAAGCTTCTCAGTTGAATGGACCATGGTAAGGCGAGGTGAGTTCAGTTGACCTCTAGGTCATAGAGAGACAATGGCAGCCAGGCTTCTTTAGGAAGAACAAAACAGAACCCCCAGGCTCCTGGCCCCTGTTGTGGGAGGAGCCTCGCCATGGTAGGACATTTTAGAGAAATGGGGCAGAAAAGAAGTAGAGTAGCATCACCAAGGGGAAGTTCTGTATTTCACGTCCAGGCTTGACTGTCTCAACCAGCCCCCTAAAACAGTGTTTAACGTAACACACTTTCTCAGGTGTTGCTTTCTCAGTTGTGTTTTACAGTCACACAGGGAAAACATAAAAACAAAAAAAAAAGACTCTGCACCACACTGTACTGTTCATATACAAATGACTACTTTTCCCATAGTGTTTTCTCTCATAATATTCTTTCTATCTGCGGAAAAAGTGCAACAAATATGCATTATCGATTCATTTTCCCAAACCAAGTGGCTCACGCTTGCAAAATAATTTTGTCTCGAAAGCATGGCTTTTTGAAAGTGAGGGGGTGAGGTCTCATAAGGACAGCCATAAGCTGCCTGTGACCCCATGGGAAGATGTGTGGTCTACAACCTCCCTCGTCCACCCACCCCCCACCACACTTCCAGAGGAACTAGCTTTGTGTGGGGGGTTGGGAGTCACAAGTGAGCTTTCCTACTCTCAACAGTGAGTGCTGTCAAAGAAAGACCCTAAGAACTGAAGTGGATATTGCTGTCAATAATCACATGAACCCTAGCATCCTGAAAATAGGTGAACATTTGGCAAAAATATAAGATCTACAAGCTCACGTTGTGGAATTAAATTCCTATTTTTTGGCAAAGAGATTTAGTGTAGTGTAGAGGGAGAAAAGGAGAGGTCCAAGTACAGACACCTTGGGGACCCCGTCAACAAAGTTTAAGTGGTTAAACTAGATTGTGTTGTGTTCTCATATCATTGTTCAAATGTATCAATGAGTTAGAGGAGACTGGCAAAAGAGCAGTGTCAACTAAATCACCATACCTACATTTAAGTAGGCCTCATGTCTCGCACCGACACCACCTTTGTCTAAAGGCATCATAGCAAGAGAAATGTCAAATACAAATTTTTTTAATCACCCGAATACAAATTATTCCCAATATTAAACATAAATAAATGCATTATTATATTACTTACTTACTTACTTATTAATTACTTACCACTGTAAGTTAATGCTTGATCTCCTTCTCCTCTCTGAAGATCGAGATACATAAAACAAAAAAATACCAATCATTTCAGTGGCTTTATGTGTTTTTTAAGTGTTTCCCTTTTCAGTTACAAAGCCACTATGTGCAAAGCATACTGATATCCTACTGTACTTAGTTTGACAGTACCCTCTGCTGGCCAGCAAACATACTGTATCTCACTTATGAACAGCTGGTAGCATTCAACAGATTCCAACAGATGATAACAAACCTGAGCCTCATATCGGAGCCATATTTATCACTCATCACAATTTTGACAGCTTAACAAACAAACAGCACATTTACATGTTTTTTTCTTATGGAGATACTCACTCAGTGATATTTTCAATTCACTTGTTTGGTACAGCATACAGTAAAATCCTCAGTGTTCATTTATCAGTTTGTTACTCTGAGATTGTACGACCAACTGGACCAGTTGATTACATTTGTACACCGTTAAGAGTTAGAGTAACACTGAGGATTTATAGAGCGCACACACCTGTAGTACTTTTCAACACAGCATATATGCATTATTGAAAACTATGGTAAACTGTGGCAAAGCATGTGAAATATGTGTGATGTCCCTTTACACAGATAAGGTCAAAACTGACATCCTTTTTAAGAGTGTTGAGTGTACATCTCTAAAATAAGTTAATGAGTTTTTTTTATCCTATCTTTGTTCATCTATCTTAGTTGTAATGAACATGAATTCAACTTCATACTCTGATTAGCAAGTACAAATGAGCGGGATTGTGAAAGGGAGACAAGCTGAGGAAACTGACGTTTTGTGACTTCAGAATCAGCATTTATATTGATTAAAGCACTGCTGTACTGTCTCCTATTCAGCAGGATACAATTAGTTGGTGCAAAAGTGGGAATTAATTCAGGGGATAACTAAAAGGTGGGGACATAGTGTAAAACCATGCATTAATTTAACCACTTAAGCCCTATAAAAAAAAATCTGGAAATGCAATCTACAAGCTCATGACATGTTGCATTGCGATGCATTGTGAGCTTGTAGATTAGCTATTATTGAAAATGTGTGAAGATTGTATTTTCTTTCTTTTTTTTTGCCTATACGTAAATGACATGCCAGAGTGAACGTGATGATTAACTTTAAGAGTGTATACACATCTAAACATGACTATAGATGTATACATGTATACATTTACACTGAGGATTGGTAAATTGCTGTTTCAACAATGATTTTGGAACTTTAATAAATCTCCAATGTGTATACTGCAGATTAATAATTTTTTGGGCATCTCTGCAGCATAGAAATATCACTGTCATTATTACAGCATATTGCTATGACAATCACACATATGTGGTATTTCATTTCCTTATTCCACCATCTATTTGTGCCAAAATTCCACTGAGTGAAGACATTGTCATGAAGATATCATCTACAATGCTTCCACCTCATAGTCAGTTTGCTTTTAAAAAAAAGAAGAAAAAAAGAAAAGAATGATTGCAGTTTCTCAACATTCAATCCAAATGTGTTTAATTCGTTAAACACATATCAATGGAATATAGATTCATTATAGAATTACATTTAATTGTGGCATAAAAGCACTTGGTATCTAAAGTCTTCACCTATATGTCTGAACAACATTCTTATTCACAAACACATACCAAGTGCACAGTTCAATATTTATAGTGAAAATGTTCAGATGAATGACTGAAAACAACAACATGAAAATGAACAATAACAAACAAAGTTAGGGAAATGGATTTTAATTAAATTTGGTTGAACACCCTTTTAGTGGCAATCATTTTTGAATTTCCTTCAATGTTTATCTGATTATTATATCATCTTTGGTTTTAGATTGTATCTTTCTTATAAAGTAGCTTTAACGTTTTACACCATGCAAACTATATTTTTAATAGCACTTCAGATACAACAAAGGTATGCATTGCTTAAATTAAATCAATACATCTCTGTGTAAAAACAACATATGAAAAGCAACAGGTTAGTTCATGGTTTTATTTGTGTTATGGTAGCCTGCCAAATTAGACTGGGTTGGCCAAATACCTCTAGGCTACAAATGTTTACTTTAATATCACAGCCTACCTAGTCCTAGATTCACACAAGTTTATATATATATATATATATATATATATATATATATATATATATATATATATATATATATATATATATATATATATATATATATATATATACATATATACATATATATATTTTTTATTTTTATATACATATATATAAACTTTTTTAAGGCTGTTGAAAACAGTAGTGAATGATCCTTCTTTTTCCCTCTCCTGTGGATCTTCTGCTCATGGATTGGCTCTCTCTCCTGGCAGACAGACAGGCAGCAGAGGGGTCGGATCGGAAGTACCGTAGTTTCTATATGCTAATCAGACAGAGGAGTTGGGGGTTGTAGCTACATATTTACGTTCAGTGGGAGCCGCCCTTCATTCACCCACATGGTTACCAACTGCTCGTGTTCGCGCCACTTTCGTAATCCCTTCAATGATTTTGCAGAAATATAGCGCTAGTCTTCATTTAATGCGAGATGGCCTCGGATTTTACTTTCCTTTTTATCCATTCGTTAAAAAAAAAAGTTTAGGGAACAGTTGGGTATATTTGTGTGTTTGTCGGCGGTAGAGTCCATGGCAGCCCATGCAAGTGAGCGAAGATGGTGGATTTCACTGGGTGAGTGTCTACCGAGCGCATGTTTATCGGCAAAGGAAGTCGATTTGTTGTGATTTTTCTCTTTGTGTTAACGTAGGAATCGCATGGGGTTTGACCCGCGTTCGCTTCTCCATCATCGTGTTTTGTTGTTATCCCGTAACATTTTATCCTTAAAATAAAACGACAGGCTGACGATAATAAAAAGCGGTGTAATAACGTGAGGCGCATGGCAGCCCCTCTGGTCCACCATTGAAGGGAATGAGGGAGATTTGAAACGCTCCTTCTCGCTCTCGCTCTGCTGCTTTTGGGAACTGTAGTTAAAACGATCACCCGGCCTGTAATTAACGGGTTACCTTCTCGCACGCCCGATCGTGGGTTAAATAAAAGCGAAGCGAGTTGTTATTGTGTTTAAAATCCGCTGCTGTAGTTCCGAGTGCATTGGTGTGTGAGTTAAAGTGCCCCCCCAGAACAAAGCAGCAGCACATGGGGCAGCTGTAGGCCGCGCGCTTCTTCTTCTTTAGCTGTTTGGGGCTAGTTAAGCGTCAAGTTATCATAATACCACCATTTTATTTAAAAGTCCTACAATGTCGTGCTTTCACGTGGTGTAAAAAACGCGGACGCGTTTCGCGTCGACACTTTCATGGTGTTGAGGATAACGCAACTATTTTTGACGAGCCAACGAAAGAGGCTCGTGCGACGAAGTATAACAAATTAGCCTTTTAGCTTAGCTTAGTTAGCCCCTCCGATAACTTGTGGCTGTTGTTCAGTGATGCTATTGCTGTGGGTAGAACGTAAAACACATGGTCCGCCCGTGTGTCGAGAATAGATAAACCATGAGGACGATTCTGGACGAATTAACCAGTACAATAAACTTAACAAGACATGTTTAACTTTCTCAATGTCGGCAGCATGACCAATGTACTTAAGTATTTTATTAAATGTCTAGCACTGTAGTTTGTTGTGGCTTGGTTAACGTGAAATCGCTCCACAACAAGTTAGCTCCACGAGCTAACTTGTTGGCTAACAGGCTAGCTAGCTAACGTAGCCTGGTAGCTAGCAAACAAGCACCGTCCCTGTGCGTGTTTGTTAGCTACCAGGCTATGTTGGCTAGCCTGTTAGCCAACAAGTAAGCTCGTTGCCACACTGGAGACAACACGCGCCGGCTCCCGCTGCCTTGGCTGGTTTACTGTAGTTAAGGTTAGTGTTTATACTGTTTACAACGATAAAGCGCTGCTCATTAGACGTGTTCCCCCCACAAAGTTACTGGCTTTAGCTCAGCTAGCGACCAGCGCAGCCTGCTGCTGAAACGCTACCTGAAGCCCAGTTTTCATTACATGGGTGACTGACAACCCTGCTTGCTACACCGCTGAGGATTTACAACACACTTATTTGTGTCAAAGGAACATTGCTCGTATTTTTATTGTAACACGCAACACCCATTTCGAACTTCATTTGATTTGACTGGTTTAATCGCGATTTATGCTAAAGGTTGGCGCACATCGAGGCGCCATGTTAAAAGACGATGGGGGAGGGGTGAACAACATTTCGGCCCCAGTGTGCTGTTCTGCGCATGCGCCCTGGTGCTGCGGGGGAACGCGGGCCACAAGCTGCGCAACTCATTCATGTTTTTTTCTCTCCGAGTGACCTCGTGCTATTTGAATAATTTACAGTCTATTCTATTTTAAATCGACTTAATTTCACATTGATATAATGATTCTATGTGCTTTAGTGAAAGTCGGGTTTAAATGTTTGCCATTGTAAAATGTATTATTTTCAAGAAGAGCTGTGGTGTTGGATTAGATTGTAACTAGTTGGAAATTAAATGTACAATTAAAATATTACTAGAATACAGGTGACTTGTACTTTTTTGTTGTGTAATGCATGTTTTTTTTTATTGGGTTTCAGGATACTTGTAGACAGAAGAGACCTGGACAAGACATGGCATCATGGACTCAACAAAGCTGTTTTTTATTTTTATGAAAGTATCTTTCACATGGTTGTTGGACTTGATGAAAAGATGCTACAGGTCATGGTATTGTCAAAGTGCTTACAGTGCAGGTAGTACTATGTAAACCTACTGCAGTGAAGGCACTTATAGCAATACCCTGACAATGATTTGCAACTTCTGGGATGTTATGCTTTGTCAGTTGAAGTACTGTCTTTGTGCTAAGGTGCATCTAGTGCAGATAGTGAAATAGACTAGCACCTACTGCCCTAAGTGCTCCTTCTGGCATAAGGGGCTGTGATATTCGCGACCTGATCAGTTTTGTTACTAATTTGGCATAAATTCTTGCAGTTCTCTGCTAGTTTTGCATAGTTGCACTACAAGAATAGATGAGTTGTGCAAATCTATGCAAAACTGATGGTGGCCTGCTTGCTCTCCACGTGTTTTAGAGTAGAGGATTTTGGGATGGCTGGGTGTCGCATGCACACCCTGATTCTGTAGTTTACATCATTAAAATCATTCCATATTTCCCTGCATTTAAAACCAGGATTTTTAGCCTGCGCTCACCTGATGGCCTCAAGTTTCAGCAGTGCTAAAGTGCTTATAGTGCAGGTAGTGTTTTTCTCCCATCTACTGCAATGTAAGCACTTGAAGTACTTCTAACTAAGTGCACCGTGTCTAGGTTGGGCTAACAAAAAGAAGAAAACAATGAGAGTGGCTCATTTTTCCTGGTCAGTTTTGCTGGTTTGCTTTCCGCTGTAACTGATGCTGTGCAAATCCATGCAAAACTGACTATGTTAATGACTTTCGCACTCACAAGGAGCATTGTGATTGGAAGTGGAATTGTGTATGGTTTTGATTTTGGCAAGATGTTTTTTTTTTGTATGGACACTACTGTTGTTTTACAAGAACATACTTGAGTGGATATCTGATGCATAGTGGTCCCATTCTACACAGGTAGGGATGAGTAGCAATGCTGTGTACCAGAGGTATTGCACTTGTCCCGGCCTGTGCAGGAGAGGAGATGAAGCTGCATCTGAAAGAAAAAAAATGCTCTGCTTAACAAGAGGTTTAATTAGCTTTGACCAATTGCTGTTTATGTGTTGTGAAATGTTGGAATATCAATGTGAAATGACTGTAATCTTGTAGTTTTAAATTGTATTAAATGTTCAAAGTAACTTTTTTCTGGAATTAATCATTTATACACCTGTTGACGTGTAGATTTGTTTTTATGTATATGCATGCATTTTGTTATACAAAAGTAATAATCCATCACTTTTAGAAGGTTACATTGTGTATATTTTAAAAGATAACATTAGGTGTGGCTAAAGGTCTGAGAAATGATGTTAGGTCAGGTGTCACTGATCAAATTTTGCTGTATTGGAAGGGAGGACTAGATCTTTAAATGTGACTGTACTGCAGCGAAAGACACTGGTTATTTTAGGCCTAATAGCAAAGTTGCTAGAAATCGCCATTATGCTGAAATGGATCTAGCAAAAACTTGATTGTTCCCCGAGGAGAATTGGGTTGTTGCAGCCACACAATGGACAACACTAGATTAAATGACTACAGCATGGCCAGTACAGTATTGAACTGAGTGTACAGATTAAAACAACCAGTTTGTAAGTAGCAGGCTATGTTCTTGTGTTGCAAGATAGAGTAAAAGTGCACATTTACACGGATATGCGTACTTTTTTTTTTTTTTTTAATACGGCAACTAATAAACCATTGAGTGGTAAAAGTTAAATGTTTGATAGCAAATTATCAAATTGCATGTCTAGGCGGACAGACATTTATCTCTCCACATCCAACTCGTATCACTCTTAATTCGTTAGTCGTAATGCTTCTGTTTTGCTGTGAATTAAAGTAATTAAAATGGACCAGAGTTGAAGTATTAAATATCACGTTAAATTCGGTCGCATTTTCAGACGTGGGCGTCTTAAGCAAGAGTTGGCTAGTAGTGTAGGCTACAAAATACATAGATTACATTTTCATGTGACTAATTGCCGTTCTCTGGCTGTAAAAATGTTATTTTACATTTGTAAACACGAGAGTAAAACGGACCTTTTACGATTTCAAATTAATGAGCTTAAACTAGATATATATATATACCTAACTAAGCACAGTATACTGGATGCTGACTACAATGCTTAAAATCCCAGATTGTTGCTTTAAAATATATGCATGATTTCTCTCACCCACTGGGGCTTACTTAGGACAATTGTAGTTTGTTAGATATTAAGGCTCCATGTGTAGTAGCTATGAGCCAAAGTGTCTCCTTCCGGTGAAGTGGATGAACTTTATGGTTTACAACTTCGTTAAACATGCAGTTGTAACGGGTTCCCTTTACAGAACCCAGTCCTTTACTATTTTACTTGTCTAGTACTTTAAAATTGAACACATGTAGGCTATTTATTGATTATACTTTTCTGTATGTCTGCTACGCCCCCCCCCCAACAAATCAAAACAAACAACAAAAAATCACATGGCACTCACAGGACCACAATGGAAATACGCAACGTTTTTTATTGTGTTTTTTCCTTTTGACAGATATGTAGGCCTTCAAATGATGTGGTCTTGTATGCATTTTATGTAAATAAAACCCAGTGGTGGGAAATGTACGCAATTTCTTAAGTAAAAGTATCTATACTGCAATGTAGAAATACTCTGTTACAAGTAAAAATATTGGTATCAAAAGTAACAAAGTAGGCCTACTCATTATGCAGAATGTCCCGTTTCACAAGTTTTCAAATGTATAAAATGTATACTAATCTTTTGAAAATAGCAGCTCTATAAGCTCACATAGTGAGCTTGTAAATAGGCTATTTTCAAATGGAAGAATTATATGTAGGGCTGAAGTAGTTAGTGTGTTTTGTAATGATAAAAATCTACAAAGTAACCAGTAGCCTAACTAAAGTTTTCAAATAATTGTATTGGAGTAAAAGTACAATATTTTCATCTGTGATGTAGTGGGGTAAAGTATTGAAAATTATAAATACTGATGAAAGTTTTTTTTTTAAACTTCAAAATTGTACTTAAGTACAGTACTTGAGTACTTAGTTACTTTACACCACTGATAAAAACAATACCATTTATAAGCGTAATGTTGTGTCATCTGAAGCACTTACCGACGTATCCACTAGATGGCGCTATGGAGCTGCAGGCCAAGTAGACAGCGAGGGGACTCAAAAAGCCCGCAGGTATGGAACCGGTAACCGAAGACTCGCCCCAAAACACGCTTGCCCCCATTTATTATGCGCGGACCGGCGGTTCTTGTATTCGTGTTTTACTGAGGATAAATAGTTAGGCATAGTTTGACTGAGGTTAAGTTTAGGAATAATATTAGGTTTTGGCATCGTTTTACTGAGGTTACGTTTAGGAATAAGGTTAGGTTTAGGCGTAGTTTACTGAGGTTACGTTTCGGAATACCAGGTGAATACTGCCGGCTTTGCCCCGGGGTGGGTGACTCTGTTTTGGGGCGAGCGTTTTGGTATTCATGGACCGCCTCAGCGCTCGACCAGACCAATTTGGAGAGCATGTCTTGACTCTGACAACACGCTGCACCAACTTTCCATATGACTGGAATGCAGAGATCTAACCTACTGAAGAATCTGGGATACTTTCCTTAACCACTCTATAATAGCCTATGGTGATCTGTGACATCGTAAATGTGGGACTCACCTGAGTAGCCTCTGAGCAATTAAATATGGTTTGAAAGAGCTTGATCATCGTCTTAAAACTATTTTTTTTTGTAAATCGGGATTTTATAATGGGTTTGCAAGAGTTGAACTGCATTTTGTTCCTGGCTTGTTGTTGCACTGGATTAAGTTTTGGAAGCCCAAGCAGCTGCGACGAAGTGCGCAAAGTTTTCCAGCTCAGGCAAATAGGACCGATTAAATTATTGCCTTTAAAGCCAAAATCAGGTATGGATATGGTGGATTGAATTGCAAAACTGCACCCCCAGGCTATACGTGAGACTGAGTTTAGCGTCACTCGATGTGTTACTGCGTAGTTCTCAACCTTTTCAGGTCGCGACCCCCAAAAGAATCATATTTGAACTGGGGCATTACATTTAGTTCGACTCGGTTCCACAGATAAATATAGTAAAAAAATAGCCGACCTACAAGCCCACAACGCCTCGCGTTGTGAGCTTGTAGATAGGCTATTTTCAACCTGTTTTTATAGTATAGTTTGTTGATTATTTTTTATTCAGTAATGGTCTTTTTTCATTTAATTTCTTCTTCTTTTTTGTATTAAAAACTTTTTAAACGTCCTTAAATTGTCACTTATACAGTCATCTGGGGACCCCCCCCAAAAAAAAAATCATGTGGGGACCCCCTGGGTCCCCCCCGCAGGTTGAGTACCTCTGTGTTACTGTAATATTGCAAGTCCGCAAATGAGATAGTCCATTTTTGATCCTATTTACCTGCCGCTATAGTGAGGACTTTCTTCTTCTTTTTACCTTTTTTGTGTAGATCAGTGATTTTCAACCCTTTTCATATCAACTTCCATTATTTATTGGGCATTTGAGCCACGGACCACCATTTGATGAGATTTTAGACACTCAGACCCAAGACTTAGAATATTTTGTTATGTTGGATAAGATTTTGTCCACAATTCCATGCTGTATCGATGTTATACCATTAGGAGAGATAATAACAGGCAAACATTGATGAAAATAACAACTCTTCTACATTCTCTAATTGTGTAGACTTCTTGTAAATTAAGTAATGCAGATGTTTAACAATAATCTAACTCTTGATAGTGTAAAATGAAACCAAATGGACTCTTATGGGTCCATTTGGTTTCATTTCACGCTCATAAGAGTCCATTTGGTTTCATTTTACACTCTCAAGAGATCTAAGATCTAATAAGGGTCAGGGTCCATTTGGTTACCAACTCTTACATCATTTAGCTGGGGACCACCTGGAACCCCCTGAAGGACCACTGGTGGTCCCCGGACCACTGGTTGAGAACCACTGGTAGATTGAAGAGTACCACTTACTGGGCAATATAACAATTTTGAAACCTATAGGCCTATAAACAAAAACATTTTTTTTTTCATATTAGACTGTTACTAGCTAGCATAGTATGAGTATAGTATTTATTTATTTGCTAGATTATAAATACCCCACATTTTGAATATGCGAGATACATTTTAGCTTAGGCTATTACAAATTACAAATAGGATTTATGTGATTAGTCTGAAAGTGTACATTTCGAACCTTTCATAATGGCACCAGCAACTATGATTTATCTTCAGCTTGAAGGTGAAGGTTGTCTTTCTGTGTTCATCCAGTGCACGTCATCATGTGCCAAAACATATCCCTGCATATATGATTGAGATACATTTCCATTCACCCCTACAACAGCAAATCAAGTTCAACAGTGATATTCTAGGCTAGCATCAGTATAAAGGCAAACATTTGCCTTACTTTATGTCAGTGGTTAATGGTCAACCTGTGGGTTGGGACCCACATGATGTTGTGGGGTCCTCAGATGACAGTGAAGTGACACTTTACAGACCTTTAAGACCTTTTTAACACCTAAAAAAGAAAGAAAGAAAAGAAAAAGACCATTACTGCATCAAAAGTAATATAAGAAAGAGGCAAGGTTGTCAGGTTGGGGGTTGGGGTCCCCAGTTCAAACATGATTATTTTTTGGGGGGTCGCGGCCTGAAAAGGTTGAAAACCACTGCTTTATGTAGCGGATGTGTCCAACAGTAGACCATCAGTTACACTGACTGTTGATAGTGGGAATTGCTGCTTAATGTGGTAAGAATATGCCCTACAACACATTTGGTGGGTGAGATGAAGAAGAAAAAACAACTCTATAGTGCTTTGGATTTCCAAAGCAGAGGATAAGTGGCTTGTGCAGGAATAATTGTGTGTGAAGTGAATCATTACACTTGCTGATCATTGCACATAATATACACCACAGAATAATGCTTATACGTTTGTATTGAATGGGTGTTTTCTCATTCTGTAATACTATTGTTTTTTCCAGAGAAGCATGAGTGAAAAAACAAACTTTGGCAAGTGTCCATTGCCAATGACCGACGGCTTTAAATGTCTGGACTTTTTGGGAAGATTTGGTTGATATGTGGTCGCATGCTGTCTAGCCTCTTCTCTTGGAAAGAAAAGCTATAACTGTAAAATATGCTGACTGCCAAACACAAGCCACTCCATTTTTACTTCATCACCCCTTCCTCTGCTGCTGTGAGGAAACATATCTGACGGACTGAAAACCCTCAAATGCCTCTTAAAGCTCTAAGTATCCCCTTGCAAGGCCATCATCATCACTCCCAACATTTTAAATGAACCTTAACGTCTGGGATTTAAATCTGGACGCTGTTTTGTTTGTGGCGGTGAAGTTGGAAAGGTGCTAGTGGGATCTCATTGTTTCAGATATTCAGTTGTATTCTTCCGAGTCCTCCTTGATCAAGGTATGGCCTGTCCTGTGCAAACACAGGACATGAACCTGTGCCTTCTAGTCTAGTTAAAAGGCAGTTCCTCTGCAACTGTACCACCCTGCTCCGGTGTTTACAGACCTTCCACTGGTTGGGACTTTTTTTTTTTTTTGAATTGTAGTGAGATCTGGATTAGTGGTTGCTCCCTCTTGAAGAGCCCATCATTTCTGCTTAAATCATAGTAGTTGTTGACGTATGTTTAGGGATGACCAGCTGAAAATGCAACCATCTCCAACAGCGACCCAGTTTTCTGCCACTAGACTGAACATGTTACTCCAAAATGCCTTGACTATCCTCCGATTTCATCGTGCCAGAAAAGCAACCCCACAGGCAGCATTACCCAACCTCCACTGTGTTTGACCATGGAGGTTTGGTATGGGTGAGGGGTGATCTTTCCTATGAACACACGTCATTTGGTCTTTTGTAAATATAGCACCGATCACGATCATCTGCCTACAGAAGGATTTACAGGTGTCTGTAGTACAGTAACCTTAGGAAAAGTTCAATTGGGCTTTCTTTTGTCTTTGTAGCAACGGGGTTTTCCTGTGCTGTCAATCATTATGTGTAAGCCTTAGTTCAATATGGGGTGGAAGGTGTGTGATAAAATCATTGTTTCTAGCCCTCAATCTCTTTGACAGCTGTATACGGAGCTTTTTCAATTTGTTAAACCAGCTGTCAATAGGGTCTTAAATTCTTTGCTTATGACCGTGTCTTAGCAGGTTGTTTAGTCCCATGCACCTAAACTTATGTTACTGAACTGATGATGAAGCTGGAATGCTTGTAGTATTCTAACCGTAAACAAAATAGAAATGCTTTTTTCAACTTTTGTTTCCTTCAACAATGGTTGGGCACTAATATGTTGGACCACTGAGTCAGAACGACCCTCAAATAAATAACTTATAATAAACTGCACCCTGTTAAGGTGAAAACAACAGGCCAGTCTGTCACCTTGAGAGAAAACGGTCTTTGATATTGACGTGGAAGTGATTCCGGGGAGCGTTTAGGTTAAAAAAAGCAAGACCCGTGTTGCTTTTATGTTTCCTTATCTAGAAAAGTTAGAATTCCTCAACATGTGCCATCACCAGCTCTGTTCCCACTGCACTGAACCTCAACATGGCGCTGATAGTGTCTTTGGCAACAGTTCTTTACACTTTGCCTCAGCATGTCTGAGAGGAGGAGCATTTTCAAAGTTTTGCATCCCCCCTTTAAGATGTTTTGATCGTCCCCTATGTGTGCAGATTGCTTACATTTCTATGCAGTGGAAAAATCTGAAACATCACTTGGTGAGGCGATAACATTTTGACTTTGATATCCTCTCAAATCTGTCTGTTTCAGTGTTTCAGCACTTGCATGACTTGTTCAGACTTGTGCAATTCTAAAAGATTACGGTACACCCAGTCCACTGCAACGCCATACAGTCTCTAGAGCCTGATTTAGTTTGTATTAGTTTTATTTCATTTTCGACGTCACCGTTGTACAGAGTATACATTAAGCATAGCTTTGTATATAGGAAATTCAAGAATGTGAAATACATAGACATATGTTTTGTTTGGCCACACAGTAAAATGTAACTCCAGATGGACCCGTAAGGACCGTAGCGGTCCATTTGGTGCACTTTGTACACCCGTCACAGATACAGTAAATTAATGGGATTTTACTGTTCAAATATCCCAAAGCTATTCAATTCAAATACTTCTATTCTATTCTACGCATGACTTAATGGGTTTGATTGTCACCAATACAGACATTTACGCCATCAAATTTTAAAGAATCCAAATGTGAATGACTCCTTTTGTACCCTATTTAAACGGCCATAACAGTGTTAATTTGAACTTTCTCTAAATGTATAATCAATATGTTTTGCCTTATAGTTTATCAGACACATACTTTGCCAATTTCCTGTTATTATTGTCTCCGCCAGGCCGAAGGTATGGGAGAGAGTATGTTTTACCCCCTGTCCGTCCGTCCGCGCGTGTGTGTGTGTGTGTGTGTGTCCGTCTGTCACCAGCTAATCTCCGGCACCGCCCATAGGCTAAGCTTTGCAGGACGTGCTGCAACCTGACCTGGCGGAGACCTGTGCTCCGAGGAGCACTTTTTCTAGTTATTTTTGATTCTAACAGCGTGGCCATAATGTGTCAAACTAATAAGTGATTACCTTTCATTGAAACTCAGGGTCAGACCTGCAGGTATGCATGTCCAAGAACTTGACCTGCTGCACTAAAAAGATGGAGGAGAAGTACCAAGTGGCAGCCAGGAGAGACCTCCAGAACGTTCTCCAGACCTCCAGTTCCAGCCTCAAGTTCCTCATCTCGCGCAATGTGGCTGCTTTTCAAGGTGAGGATTTATTTGTGTGTGTTTATACAAGTGCATGACTGTTTATAAAGATAATTGCATGTGTCCCAGCTGTTGTGTAGGTGTTTTGTATGTATGTCTGTCTGCCATCACGGTTTGGGATCATTGTTGGTGTAGTCAGAGTCATTGGCCAGTCAGTTGCTTGCGTTTGTGTTTGTGTGTGTGTGTGTGTGTGTGTGTGTGTGTGTGTGTGTGTGTGTGTATGTGTGTGTGTGCGTGTGCTTTTCATTGTGCACACACACTTGCGTGTGCACGTGTGTGCAGTGAGGCTACACTTCAGCACAAACAGAGCGGGTCTGTCTTCCTTCCAGGTCTGCCACTAACACTCTGATCATGAGATTAGATAGCTTGGCTGTGGTGGTAGGAGGCCCAGGAGGCCTTCTGTAGGGGGTGGATGAGTGATACTGAGGAGCACAAGTGTAGATAATATCATCTACGATAATATCATCTACACTTGTGGGCGATACCCAAATATGTCCTAACCAGAATAAAATATACGGGTATATATATTTTTTACAGATTAGGACACGTGAATAAGATAAGAAAACTGTGTAAATTATTTATAGCACCATTTTCTTATATTCCAAATGCTACAAAGTAATTATCCTGTCCAGATGCAAACATCTTTGTAAAAGTCTATATAGGCTCATATGCTGGAGAACTGAGCCCTCTTGCTCTGCGTTGTTTATCCACTTTAGATTTCTCAAATTTCTCCTAACTATAGTAATCTCAGATGATCATAATCATCACCATCGCCATCATCACCATCAGTATGATGCCTCCTACGTATTTGGTTTGCTTAGTTTGGGTTAAGCTATACACAGGCGTGCACGCCAAAGTGGTCATCAGCCCCCAAATTCCTTATGGTCTTAACCTCATTCCCTTTTTTTCAGTCTTCTCTCCATCCCGTAGCTCCTTAGCAATGAGTGACAGTAGGGTTGCAGGCGAAAACATGCCCCTGTCTGTGTGCTCTCCCTGCCTTGTGTAGGTTAGCTCACACAGTCAGGCCCGAGAGCTGTCATATGATATCTGAAATGGGTGGGCTTTGAATACAGAGCTTATGACTACATGCAGTCTGAGACGTATCATTAAGCCAATTCACTTTAACGATCTCTCTCGGTTTAAAGATATAGTGTTATCCTCCACCTACTGAACTCAGAAGATTTGTAGGAGAGTTGTGTATGCAGTGTTTTTTAACTCAGGTTTTACTGGGGCATAGCCCTGTGTTTGCTCTCTGATGTTTTCATGTGTCCACTCTGGAATTTGAATTCATGGTCAGAATCTTTGGTTGGAGTTTATAGAGCCTGTTGTCTCTCGTTGCACTCATACTAACAGCCAAACTGTGAGTTTGTGTATGCTATGTAGTGCAGGGGGATTTCGTTTCATTTCAATATTTGTTCCGCTCATGGAAATGCATAGCAATTCACATTCAAAACAACTCAATGAACACATTCCATGACCAAAAAGGAGCGGGAGGGAGAAAATCTTGTTCCTGCCCCTTACTCAAACGAAACTACGAAAAATAATTGAATGGTCTGTCAATGAAGGACATATTTAACCACATTAACCCTGTTGTCACTATTTTTGGGGAAATTCATAAATCTTTCAAAAGGTTTCATATTAGTAATGATGAAAAAGAAAAAAGCAGATCTACAAACTCTCAAAGTGTCTCAATGCAATGCGTTGTGAGTTTGTAGTTTTTTAGCTATTTGTACGATGACAGGCCGCACTTAAGTGGTTAACAACCAATACCAGTATTGGTTATTTATGTCTTTTCCATAAAAGCCTAAACATGCACCGGAAAATCCCGACAGTTTCAGTTTTCTAGGCTACAAAATAGACACTTTGGGGTAACAGTCAAACTGGTTTTATAGGAATGGGTTGCTGTTTGGAAGTACTGCAAAAAAAAAGAAGAAGACCAGCAGTCATGTAGTTTCACCACTGGATTGGCTGGCAGTGTGCATTCCTGCCAAACCAAACGGAATTCCTTGTCAGCAACTACTCCTGTTAGTGAACAAACATGGATGTCTTCCTCCACCATCTATGCTTTACAGTTTTACTGGCACTCAAAGCCCTTGCAGTAGCAATTGTGTGTCAATACAGTACTTAGATATGCAAAATAAATTCAAAGTGTTTGTGTTTGTGTTTGTGTTTGTGTTTGTGTTTGTGTTTGTGTGTGCGTGTGCGTGTGCGTGTGTGCGTGCGCGTGTGCATGCGTACGTGTGTGTGTGTGTGTGTGTATACTGTATGTGTGTGTGCCTGCAGTGCACTGACTGTTAAAGTTGTCCTGTGGGTGCAACATGACATGTAGCTAACTGCTGCATGAGAAATGACCATATCCACACAGCCAATACATAATCCATGGCCCTTTTATAAGACAGAAAAATGAAGAACTGTCTGCGGATAAAAGTTATTGTTAATTTGACAGATTCCTCGTGCAGTTTTACTGAATATAAAGCATTAGGAAAGGAAAGGAAGACATTTCCCCGATCCCATTCGTTCATAGCTTCACGCGATTATTATTGTGTTTGACGTAGACGCTTACTCAGTCATCATGCCAGTTGATTGATAGCAAGTCCTGGGTAGTGTTTGACTCCGGCTCTGCAGGGTTTCTGGGATAGCACAATTCGGTTGCCATGGATGAAAGGCAAACCTTAGTGGGAGAAAAAAGAACTCCCCTGAAGCCCCACTCAGCAGGCCACATATTTGTGCTTTGTGTGGACAATGTGCAGGAACCTTTAAGACACATGAAAGACAAATACTGTCTGGGGACACACACATGCTGACTGACCAAGAGAGATAGGAAAAAGGAGGTTATATGCTCAAAAGCATGAAAGGGCATCTGCTTGACAGTATCCCACCAGTATCTTAATTCAACTTTTTATTTTTATCACCCCAACTGCCCAGATATGTCTTGACTTTGATGGTTGTCCAGTTCATTTGAGGACAAGATATTGAAATGCTGTGGCACAGTGCTCAGAAATGCAAAAATGAGAGCAGTGTAGTATTTTTTTATTATTATTAAAGATTCATGTGTGTATGTTTTTTTTCTTCTTTCTTTTACATAATAGAGGAGATTCATGGTGGTGCTTTTCATTGTTACCCACTCATGATGAGCATTAACTGTGAGAGTTTTGTAAACCCCCCTTGGAGAACCACTTGGAGGAGCATTTTATAGACTAACTTAATATCTCTAGTGTCTGAGGCTGTTATCTGTCTTGTCTGTGTTCTCCCTCCCACCCTGCTCCCTCCTCTCTATTTCTCCATCGCTCTCTGCTCTTGTCCTGGCGCTGAATCACTGTCTCCAGCTGCATCAAATAAAGATGCCTAATTGAAGGCCTTGCACATAACAAATGGGCACATTAGCCTTCCCCTTTTAACTCCTGCTCCTTCCTGCCCATGGTTGTAATGCACAGCATACTGTATGTTCTCTCTGTTGTTTCTCAAATTAGAGTGCAGGCTGTCAATCGCCTGCAGACTACCAGTAAATGTTTTTGTTTTTGTCTTCACCCCCCATCGTTCCTACTAGCTCTCCCTCTTTCCTCCACCCCACTGCAGTGTGGTGTGGGTGTGAAAAATAATACAAACTCCTTTATCTTTCTTTCTTTCTTTCTTTCTTTCTTTCTTTCTTTCTTTCTAATATTTCTTCTTTCTTTCTTTCTAATATTTTGTATATTGTTGCTGTCATGTGAAAACCTTGTATATGCCCACAACAGGTACTTTTCAGGACATGGGGAAAAACGTTGCTTAAATATTATTATATATACCACTTTCAACCAGCCATCCCTATTTTGGGCACGTAATTATAGGTGAAAAGTTTAAAGTTCTCAAAACCTTTCAACAATAGCGAAAATAACAGATAAGCTCATGTTGTGAGCTTGTAGATCGGAATTCTTTGCTACTGTTACGCAATGCTGTGTGACTGACAAAGGAGAGCATTAATTTAAACTAAACAAAACTGCCCGACAGCAGCAATAATGTACTGTTTTTCAACGTGTTTTGTGGCTGCACTGGCTCTCTTCCATGGGAATTAGTGGAAGGAAACCTCAGGATGCCTCGTATCACACGAGAGAAGTCAAATAACAATCCACCCTCATTAATTCTGCATCGCTGAGACCTGCCTAGATGGGAAAGACACATTAAATGCATGAATTGTGTTTCTTTTATGTCGTCACTTGAACAGCGTAACAATTCTTTTGTACTTTGGTCTTAAGATCTGGGAGAGTGCTTTGCCAGGCATTTGTGTCCCTCCGTGCTTCCCATACATATGATGCCACACTTAGTTTCTCCTTATAATGGAGGGACGGAGCGTCTTCTTGACTAATTGCTTAGGCTCTGTAAAATCTGAATGGTTGCTTAGTACAATGCTATGTGGGTGGTTCCCCGCCTCCGCCAGTCTGCTTTCTGTCTTTCTATCTCTCATTGCCTCTTAATTTTGGTTCTCTCTCTCTCTCTCTCTCTCTCTCTCTCTCTCTCTCTCTCTCTCTCCCTCCCTCTCTCTCTCTCTCTCTCTCTCTCCCTCTCTTTCTCTCTGAAATAGGTCTAATTATCATTTATCGCTGAAGTGCCCTTGAGCAAGGCACTGAACCCCCAACTGCTCCATTGGACCTGCTCAGTGATTGTTCTGTGTACTGCCTGACATGATAATTATAATTAAAAGGTTTTTTAATTTCCCAACATTTCTCTAACAAGGACCCTCTAACAGTTAGAGGGTCCCTAACACTGATCCTTCAAGAAATGTTGGAAAAGTAATAGTGTGTTAGAGTACTCTTAACACACTATTACTATTTGAATTTGATGGTATATTCATATACAGATTTAAGGGTTGAATAATAAAAGAAGCACAATGCATTTTTCTTTGAGCAAGAAATTGTATTGAGGGGACAGGAAGGAACTGAGTTTGATTTGATGTTTTCAGTCAGTATGTTCGTTTTTATAGTGTTTAGTTGCAACATTCTTTTACTAATTTGTCTACTCAAGTTTAGACGTTAGGGCAGTTTCTGTGTAGCCAATTGTGTTGTGCTAAAGCTTTAATTCAGTGAAGATTTCTCTTAAAACAATAGATAAAAGGCAATACAAAGTATAAATTGAGTAAATTGTGTGTGGTAGTTGTGGTGGAGGTACTGTACAGTATATGAGGTACTCTTTAAAGAAGTTTGGATTCATTAAGTCTGTTGATTCAAATTCAGTTCTTGTCATGCCAGTCTCCATAAGGAAAACTCATTTTGTTTCTCCTTAATGACACTTTAAAACAAGGGGCATGTCTGTCTCAGTGTCTTCCTTGTAATTTTGGTATTCTTATTACAGTGTTGTTGGGAATGAACTAAACAGGAATGTTAACTGGGAATTTAAAGTGTCACATTTCTTTGTTAATTGCTTTTTGGATGGTAAATTTGCAACTTGTGAAAACCATTGTAAGTATTGGTGTGTGGATTAGTATGGAATGGATCACTTAAACATAACGATTGTTGCAAGTTTTACTCATGCCTGTTTATTATATGAGCTCTGCTTAAGAAGCCTGAATTTAAGACACACAAGGTTGGCTCAATAGTAAAAAGAAACTGATGCATGTTGTGAAAAGTGGATGGAATGCTATGGGCAAGTAATCCTACCCTTCTTTCTGATTTCACAGGTCAAATTGTTATGTGATTTATTTACATATTCACCGTAGTGTGTCTTAGGAGAAATTCAGATCGCTCCGATTTCTCTCTGCAACATTGTAATGCTTAATGTATGCTCCGTCGTACTTGCATCTGGGAACCATTGTTGTTTTGCAGAAAATAAATCTAGCTTAAACGTTTTCATTTCATAGCGAGTCTTTGGTCTGAACTGAACATGAGATGGTACATTTTGAACAAAGACGGATACTGAGATGTGACCAACCTAAAATAGTACTGCACCACTGACTACAGTAACGCAGTGTTCTCTTCCAGTAAAGTTTCTATATTGGTCACAAATTGGCTACTTGCCTCAGTTAGGGAAAGTATGTTGCCTTTTATAGGACTCCACTTTTACATACATGTTGATGTTGGTTTCCTTATATTGTAATTTTTTGGGTGGTATATTTATTTTTAGCTCAACTAGCAGCAGAGCTCTAAGCATGGCAATGTCAGTCATCCAACACTTTTGTCCCAAACAACATATCTCAAAAACTATTGGCTGGATTGCCATGGAATTTGCTGTGCACCTTCATGCTCCCGGATAATAACGCCTACTGATTTTGACCCCATGCCCGCAGGAAACTTGTCTGTTCAACGCTTTGTTCCCAAACACAATTATCTTGAAAACTACTACCTGGGGTGCTAGGAGCAAGCAGGACTTTTAGACTCTTGTTCCCCTTGTTTTTACTTGTTGTGACACCAATACCCAATTCTACAGCGTTAATGACATGGATTTATTGGTTTATCATAATGCATTTTTTTTGTGCCTAGAAAGAATAGATTGAAATTAACATTCAAATTAGTTTTTCATGCCACTATTTTGTAAAGATTTATGCATGCCTTATTAATTTGTTCACACTAACCTCTGTAGAGGTAGCCTATGCATTTTCAGCAATGATTTATATCAGGGACAGATTATATGCGTAAGCTTTCCACAACACCATAAAGCTGACTTGCTATGATATACTGTATGTCTTACATTTGAGAACATATTAACAAGGTGCTGTATTAGCAGCACTGTTCTGGCTCCAGGGGTGTTTCACCTCTATTTGTGACCCCCTCTGAGAGAATAAATCCATCTTAGCTTTTGTTGCAGAGGGGAGAGTGGTGCCAGTGATGGTGGCGGGGATGAAGGGATAATGAAGTGTTTGCCAGATCAAATTGCTGAAGTCAGTGGATATGTTGGCATCTTTGAATTTAATGATTTCAACCCATTCTGCTTCCTAATCACGTTTTGGTGGTCCGGATAAGCTCTTGGTCTTTGAAACAACGGTTAATAATGATTCTAAATGGCACTGTCAACTTGCCAGGTCTGCATAGACGATTAGTACTGCACAGATATCAGTGTACACATAACATATTTTCAGTGACGTGATTGTTAGATTTTATAGTGTTTCACACAGCTGGCCTTGAAATCCATTCTAACCTGCTCTCTGGTCTTTTGTGTGAAATGCGGACCTTTCATTTAGTCAACACTCTTTGTCCATCAGGTCTACAGCCGTGCCTCCTTTGTTGTCACTTCTTACAAGAGGAGTGTGTGTGTGTGTGTGTGCGCGCGTGCGTGCGTGTGTGTGTGCGTGTGTGTGTGTGTGTGTGTGCGTGCGTGTGTGTGTGTGTGTGTGTGTGAGTGTGTGTGTGTGTGTGTGTGTGTGTGTGAGCGACTGCCCACCAGAGCTTGGGCCTCCTCGAGATTCCCACAGAAATGGGCATGGCTTTGTGATTCGAGCCCGGACAGTTGATCCAAGGGAGGACAGAGAGCAAAAAAGGAAGGAGCGAAAGAATGAGAGACTGATGGAGAGAAAGTTGGGCGGTTGCCAGACTCTATTGAAAGTCTTTCCACAGCGTTTGAAGTTAGAGGATGAGGATTTAGAGTGAAGCTTGGATTATTCAGAGTCAATACCCTGCAACAATCCGGCCATTTGGGCTGCTGCAGTGAAACAATGTCGCCAGTCTAACCACAACAAGTCTGTTTTTCTCCTCTGCCAGCAGCTACTGTATTAGACGTACTAGCTAGCTTAGCTCTTTCTAATCCTGGGACCATTCTTTTGAGCTAATTACATGTATGTGGTCATGCTTTCTTTTACAAGGCTTTGTGGAGGGTGGACATTGACTTGTTTTGCTTACTTATTTTTAGTTTTTTTTTCACTCAAAAATAAGCACACACACACACACACACACACACACACACACACACGCATAACATGTTTACTTACAGCTGGTTCCTACAGTTCAGTTCACACTCTAGTGTAAATATTGAACTCTTTCCTTAGAGTGTGGGTGGACAGAGGAGTGAGCACATATGCCCAGTTGCCTACAGCATGAATGTATGTATGTATGTGTATGTATGTATGTATGTATGTATGTGTATGTATGTATGTATGTATGTATGTATGTATGTATGTATGTATGTATGTATGTATGTATGTATGTATGTATGTATGTATGTATGTATGTATGTATGTGTGTGCCTGCACGCGCGTGTGTGTATGCATGCGTGCGTTAGTGCCCCTGTCATGTGTTGCCTTTTTTTGCATGTGTTTATGTTTCTTAGGGGACACATGTCAGAAATCGCACGCACGCACGCACGCACGCACGCACGCACGCACGCACGCACGCACGCACGCACGCACGCACGCACGCACGCACGCACGCACGCACGCACACACACACACACACACACACACACACACACACAGCCTACTCTGCTGTACTGCATACACATGAGCTCTAAAAATACAATCACTTGTCAGCACTTTACATTGTGTGTCTCGCTTGTGCCCATTTGAAATGGAGATTTATTGCTGCTGGCTGTCGTCTTCCGGCCATACTCAAGATTAGATTATACACAGCAGCACGCTGATACATAGGAACTCTGTCTTTATTTCTATTTGTGCTTTTCCCTTTAAGAGATTTACTTTACACATTGTGCTTAGCTGTGCAGTGAATTGAAGTGTATGGTAATCAAATATCTCATGTCATGTCTGTGCAGAGAGATTCTGACTGTGTAGCGTTGCTGTCTGGTAGAAATCTTGTATCTACATATTTCAACGTTTTAAATGTTTTTTCACGATTTTCTTTTGTAAATGAAGAGTATTAACAAGAGCTTGTGAATAAATAATAATTGATCACAGGTTCTTTATTTCATTTAAAAAGTTACAACATACAAAGTTTACACCCGACAGCGACAATATGTATTATATTTATCAGTAGCGATGACAGGCTGGTGTTTCGAGCGATCTCAACAACACAGTGCTCATAATAATGTCATCTACAAAGCAAAATCCCGAGTGTTCATTTCATTGAGAAGGCTCTACTATTTACTCTAAGGGTCAATCTTTACACAAAATCCTATTAGTAACACTAGATCAAATCACTGCTGAAGATGAATAAACTGTTACTAGTGAAAACATAACAGAACATGGCAGTTTGATGAAAGTATATATTATTTCTACACTTAACAAGAACATAGGAACAACCACTTATACCTTGTCTCAGTTCAATCTTTTCCTTTTAGTTTCTGTTTTCAGTTCACCTGTACCGTAAGCATATTACTTTATGTGGAAACGTGGGACCATCTTGTAATACAGGTTTCTCCGTTTTACCGTGGCTGTCTGGAGAACAGAAATCACTTATTCTGTCAGCCCTGAAGGAAGGAAGCATTTCCTAAGTAAGGAAGGAGTCTCCGGGGGATTAGGGTGTAGTCGTCTAGGCGATGAAATCCTAAACACACCAAGCCCACGGTCTGCTTCTTCCCTCTCTCCACCAGCTTCCCTTTTCTCCTGTCTTCTCAGACATCGTGTCCCTCTCATGGCAGATATAATGACATAATTGTCCTCTTTTAGCATTAGCATCCGGGGCACAAGTGACAGATGTGGTGTATTTTGTTATTGCACCAGCCCTGCAGGTTCTTCAGAATAACGCGTAGTTCAGACTTCATCGTACGACTTCGTGCTCGCCGAAAATAAACTGATTTTCAAGTGAAAGTTTCACTTGAAGATCAGGATTATTTATTTATTTTTGGCAAGCCAGACAAAACTTGGCGAAGTATATATCAGGCTTCGAGACAGACAAATTTGTCCCTTGGAAATATCTTGCATTTTCCCCTTCAGCTGGTTCTTCTGAGGTTATTTCCAACTCAACATAACATGGGACTCGTACATGCACAGCGACTACGGTGGCTGACTGTAATTAGAAATTAACCCATTAAGACCTGAGAAGATTCTAGAAATGTCTTCTAAATCCCCCCAAAAAATTGAAAAAAAACCCCACTTTTTTTTTCTCTCGATTTTTCAAAAATAGCAGATCTACAAGCTCATAGCGCGGCACTCGGTGCCGCGCTATGAGCTTGTATATCTGCTATTTTTGAATAGCCTAAAGAAATCTAAAAGTGACACAGATGCGTTCCAGGTATCAATGGGTTAAATTTTCATCAACAAAGCAGTGCACCTCTTTTGTAGGTTGGTCATTGGAGACAAATTAGACAGCTGTAGGGTATCCATTTGAATATAATGTCATTATCCAATTCATCAAAGTAATCACTGACGCACTGTGTTCCTCGGGCCTTCTATTCAAGTCTTGACAGCCCTCTTGACTCCCTCACTAGTGGCTGGCTGGTAACAGCTCCCCGAGGGCAGCCATAGGAATCCCTGAACAACTTCACACAGAGTCGCCTTTGAAAGCCTGTGAAAGGTTTATTATGACATTACGATTTGACTTTGACTCTGGCACTTAAAGCTGTGGCAGATCTCTCTCTCTCTCTCTCTCTCTCTCTCTCTCTCTCTCTCTCTCTCTCTCTCTCTCTCTCTCTCTCTCTCTCTCCCTCCCTCTCTCTCTCTGTTTTTGACTGGGGTAAGCAGTCCTACATTTAGCTGGCAAAAAAGGGGCGTTCCTATAAAATGTGGGCATTGCACCTTTCATTAAGCCGTCAAAAAAAGGGTGTTTCTTCAAAATGTGGGCATTTCACCTTTTTGATGATTGGTTTGATATCCCTTCCCAAGTTCCCATGTTCTGAAGGGGCAGTCAGAGAGTTCCCATGCTCTGGAGGGACGGTCAAAGATTTCGATATGGCAGGCAGAGTGCCGTAAAGTTAGAAGATGCACATTTCACTGAACAGGATAATAACAGCATTGATGTCATGAGATGTGGGAAGATCGTCTGCAGGCCTTCAAAAACATTGTATATCTCAGGTATGTATGCTTGCATAGCTTTAGCATATAGACCTTAGCAAGAATCAGAATCAGAATCAGCTTTATTGTCACATCACAGGTTTACAGAAGTAAAAAAGTGGGTGAAATTCGTTTTCGTGCATAGTTCCCATCGTATCGTTATTTCCATAGAAAAAAAGAAAGGGAAGAAGAAGAAGAAGGGGGGGCGGGGGCAAGGGGGTAAGGAGATCAAGCAAGAGAACAAAAAAACTAGTTACATGGTATTTGAGATAAGATATAAAGGTGCAGCATAGCAGCAGATGTATACTGTGCATGATATACTTATGGACGTTAGCAAAATGTTGACCGCATAATCCACATAAGGTAGACTGACAGTGGTATAATCCATAGGTCCATGAGGAAGAACAAAGAAAAGAAAAGTCAAGTCACTTGTCCCTGGTATTATCCACAGGTAGGTCCAAGGAAGAGCAAAGGTCTGAGACCAGCCTGACGACACCGTCTGTCATCAGGCTGTTGAACAAGGCTCATGCCTGACGGCAGCCGGGTGAAAGCTGTTCAAGAACCTGGTGGTGCTGCTCTTGATACTGCGGTAGGCCCCCTTGCCCGGCCGCGCTTTTTGTAGGGGGTTGAACAGTTTGTGACTTGGGTGGTGCTTGTCCTTGATGATGCGCTGGCCTTTGACTACACACCGCTTTTTGTACAGTTCCTGGAGCGCGGGGTGCTCGGTGTCCTACTCCGAACTTCTTCAGGCGGCAGAGCCAGTACAGTCGCTGCTGAGCCTTTTTCCTCATGTGTGGTGTGTGTCTCCCATTTTGAACTTGCTGACCGTTCCCACTGCAGCGCCATTGATGAGGATGGGCACATGAGCTCTCCACGGCCTCCTGAAGTCCGCGATCAGCTCCTTGGTCTTGTCAACGTTAAGGGCGAGGTTGTTCTCCCGGCACCAAAGTGCCAGTGAGTTGATCTAATCTCTATAGTCAGACTTGTCATTGTTGACGATTTGACCTATCACTGTCCACGTACTTTATGCACGCAGTCATACGTGTATAGGGAGTAGAGGAGAGGGCTCAGCACGCATCCCTGGGGGTGCTCCAGTGTTGAGGGTGAAGGGGTCGGATTTGATGCTGCCAATTCTCACCACCTGATGTTTGAACAGGAAGTCTTGTATCCAGTCGCACATGCTTGGGTGTAGCCCTAGGTCTCGGAGATTTGTGTCAAGTTTTGCTGGGACAATGGTGTGGAATGCTGAGCTGTAGTCCACAAACAGCATACGTACATAATTGCCCTTCAGCAGCTTGTTGTCCACGTGCGAGAGGACGGTGTGGAGAGCCATGGCAATAGCGTCATCGGTGGATCTGTTTTTGCGGTAGGCAAACTGCCACTGGAGCAGATGTATTCCCTCACCAGCTTCTCAAAGCATTTCCTGACTATCGGGGTGAGAGCGACAGGTCTCCAGTAGTTCAGGCATGTCACTTTGGCCTTTTTGGGAATGGGCACAATGGTTGACATTTTGAACCCAGCAGGAACCACAGCCTAGGAGAGGGAGAGGTTGAAGATGTCAGCGAAAACACCCGCCAGCCAGAGCACGTGAGCGGAGCGGAGCGGAGCGGGTGGAAATGCCGCTCGGCGCTCCAGGGGGCTGGTTTCACGCTTGCTATTCGCTCACGTTGACTCCCCCCGCGCTCCGCTCCCCGTCGCTCACGTTGATTTGCGCACCTCTCGCTCCATGCTCCGCTCAAACAGTAAAAATAAATAAATAAAAATAAAGTAGAAATTCTAATTAAATCTCGGTGCGCTGTGCACTGCTGGATGTCTGTGTGTCTCTGAGTCCGTGCGACCGGGCATGCTCAAACAGTTCGGTGCGCGGCCCCCGCCGGGTCGGCTTGGAGCGGCAGGCGGTCCTCGCTCTGAGTAGCGCTCCAACCTTTTTATAAACCAGCTCCGCGCTCACGTCAAAATCGCGTCGCTCCGTTCCGCTCACATGCTCTGCCGCCAGCTGGTCTGTACATGTACAGCTTGTATGCTTTAAGGACCTGGCCTTGAATCCCACCAGGTCCCACCGCCTTCTGGATGTTGACCCGTGTGAAGTGCGCACGTCGTCCTCCGAGATGGTTAGAGGGCTGGTCTACTCTGTTGGTGCTGCTGATGGCCCCGCTTGGCTGCTGCGGTTGGAGCTGGTCTCGAACTGGCCGTAGTAGGTGTTCAGTTCATTGGGGAGGGAGGCAGGCGGGTTCACTTCACTTCTGTTTTTTGCCACGTCCCCCTGATGTCGCCACTATTTCCATCTTTGCAGTGTAGGCCTTTTTCGCTTTCCTGATGGCGCTGTTTAGGGCTGCGCGCGTTTCCACGTTGCCGGATCTGAAACCAGCGTTGATGCAATGCTAGTGTGCTACCATTATAATCTGGTTCACAGTGGCACAGCGCTCCTCAGAGCGTACACAGGCGCCTTTTGTTGGCCGGTACTTTTTGGCTTAAAGCAGTGGCAACAGCGCCGAACAAACGGTCCAGCGCCACAGTCATAATTGAATTTATGTAAAAAAAAATGTGTTTATTTATTTTAGTTTCTTCCTCTGTGTGAGGGAGATGAATCTGCTGAAACTGTCAGGTGAACAACAGCTACATGTCAGTGTATACATTCTATTATTATTATTCATTATTTATTATTTTACAGCCTATAGTTAATTATTATTGTTTGGTTTAATATTTCAATATCTTGCTACTGAAAAGGGGCCCATTTCAATTCATTTTACTTTAACTTTTGCTGTATGCTACTACATTTGTGCATGGTGTTGGTTTATTTTCTAATCTTGTATAAACCTTGAAGTCCAACAATCAATACTAGTGGTGCTGCTGTGCACCGGTCAGCCTGCCCCATTCGGGCAGCCTGTCAGCTTTGCAATGGAGATGGCCTCAGTGGTGTGTTCTACCGTGTTACGCTACATACATAGTATACCGTCCAAGAAACAGTGAAAGAAATTGTATACCGTCCAGTAACCATCCGAGGAAGCGTATCTGATATGCAGGAGAAGGGACTGGGGGGCAGCAAGAATGTAGACTTCAGTTCAAATAGCCTTTTTCATGTGATAATGTGGCGTCCGAGGTGATGCGTGGCTATTGTCGTCGAGTTGATAATGACCACTGGCCATTGGAGTTTCGAAGTAATTCACACATTAACTTAACAATAGAGCGGTTATTTAATTTGGTGACCACGCGTGCGCGTATTTACACGTGCACATGCAGTGCGAGTGGGAATAATTATGGTATACCCTCCGATAAAAACCTAGAACACAACCACTGGATGGCCTGCTTGATGGTGCACCTCAAAATCATAAGCCTGCAGTGTTTTGAGCCACTGGCCAAGCTGTCCTTCAGGCTCTTTGAAATTTAGGAGCCCTCTCTGAGATAGCACCCTTCCTGAGAGTCCAGGCCCCTGTCACTGGCGCCCATGTCCATGATGAACGGGCCAGGTTGGAATATGCCTGGATGGAGATTCCAGTGAATGCCTCCTGTAAGGCTGCATGGCATACCTGTTCTTTATGTGTCACCCAGTGTAAGGGGCTGCGAGCTGCGAAGTCTTGCATGAACCTACGATAAATGAAAGCTGCGCAGATCTCTGGTGTTCTGTGGGACTGGCCAGATTTTTATGGCAGTGACTTTAGTTGGGTCAGTCATGACCCCTTCCCCGCTCAACAGCAGTGGCTATCAGGGACCCCCGGTACTGCCAGCGGCAATAGCACCTCGTCAGTGAAGCGGTGAGACTCTGGGAAGGCCAGTAATAGCCAGGGTTGAGGAATACTCTTTCAGTGTTCTCGCAGGTCCGCATTGTGACGTGTCACTGCCTGTAGGCTGCTCCTGCCGGCTCACTTGGGCTGCGCAACCACCTTCTGGCTAGTAAGAGATTCCGCCATAGTCAGTGCTAACTTTCTCGGACTTTCCCTAGATGCCGAGAATTTCGGTTTTCTAGGTCGACAACATGATGGGAATTATCATTCTTTTCAATGTACTACTGAATCATTCAGTACATTTCACTAAAAAGTATTGTTCAAATTATTCGTTCACCAGTTTGTTCAGTATTTAGTCCAATGAGGATAGAGGAATGGTGGAACGTCTAAGCCAATCAAAATGTGGCTTTTGCAACTGTAATGACTGAACAGATCTATTCAGGAAGTGACCAAGTTCATTTCGAAGAACTAATACGTTTGAATGAATGAAACACTAGTCAGTCTGCTGAGTGTAGGCTTACCCTGAATGTCTCTTTGTGTATTCTTTATGTCAACTCAACTCAACTCTCACATCACAGGTTTACAGGTTTAAAAAGTGTGTGAAATTCTTTGACATACAAGCACCATCATTGCAGTTCTAAGAAAGGTGGAAAGAGTTAGAGAAAGAAAGAAACAGTCAAATAGATCAGAAATCAACATTGCCGTGTGAAATGGTTGCCCGTACACCAGAAAACACTCAGTAACACAGTAAAACACAGTACTTTGAAAGCTGGGTATTTAGTTTGATGCTGCTTTCTTACACACTTGTGGAAAAGCAGAGTGCCATCTATTACTGTGAGGTTTTTCACCTCATCTTAAACTCTTTTTCACCAACACCAATACTCTCTGTTTCACCAACACCCCTGCACTCTGTTTTTCCAACGCCCCCACAAATCTATCATTGTGCCTGAGTTCTGTTTTCACGTGTATGAACAGACTTAAGCACACACACACACAACATGCATGTTGTGTGTGTCTGATGCACGTGGGCCAACCACCACCACGTACGCACGCACACACACACACACATGCGCACGCGCACACGGCCACACGCACACGCACACGCACACACACACACACACACACAAAAGCTTCTCTCTTACAAGATTACAAGAAGCACTTGTGCCTCGCTTTCTTGACCCACCCACCTTCTTTCCCTGAACAGCATATTAAAGGCCATGTCAGCCATCGCAGTGGAACTCTGAGCTCTTTGAAGTATTGGAGAGCTGCATTGAGATCCTCAAATATTGACTTTTAAGCCTTCAGAAGGAACGCGAGGGCCAGGCAGAGAGAGACAGAGACAACAAAAAGAGACAGTTTGTGATAGAAAGAGATAAATTGAGACGCGAGGCATCTGCCACACATCAGGTGACTCTCGTCAGACCTGCTTCATCATCAGCAGTGGTGTACTGCTTAAGTACTGTACTTAAGTACAGGTCTATTTGAAAATAGACGTTTGCGACGCGTTGTAAGCTTGTAGATCTGCTACTTTCAAAAAACATTTTTGGATACCATTACTTTTGTACTTTGACTTAAGTAAGATTTTTTATGCTGCACTTTTACTTGTAAGGAAGTATTTTTACACTGTGGTATTGTTACTTTTACTTAAGTACAAAGTACAAAATCGACCAACAAACAACATTTGAAGTCATATGTCATAGATGTGTTATATATTATGTCATAGATGACTGATGTCACAGGCTGGTAACTTGAAGTCCGAGATCCACATTGGAGCCAGCCACGCTTTTCCATTTAGATTCTGAGATCCACAGAATCTCCTATTTTGCTAATTAATTGGTGTAGTATAAAGGTAGTTATTGATTGCATTCAAGACAACAACAACAACTAGCTATACCGTTTGCTAAACAACGAACGTGTGGACCTTAAACGTAACACTCATACATAGCTTTACTTAGTTCACTTTTTCTTCCCAACTGAAAGCAACCATGAATAAATCACGGTCCTGTGCCCTGAGTTAACCCTCCCTTCTTTGAGACACACTCCTGCAAAACCTCTGTGTAGATGACTGTTTTCAGTTATAAAACAATGAGTGCCTTTTTGAAGATGGAAGGAACAAAAAATCGATCCTTCGGCCTTTTATTTTCTTACAGGCACTGCTGTTTGCTTACTAGTGAGAGAGTCCCCTGCTGTACTGTATGTGGTGCTGTTGTTGGCAAGGAGAGGGGGGACAGACCAATAAAGATACAAAAGGTCTAAAGTCTTGGCTGACACGTGACTGCTGGCTTTGGCAGTGTACACTTCCCAAACTATCTATTTCATTCTGTCCTTCTCCTTCACGCACACCAGCATGCATGCAAACATACGCATATGTGCGCGCGCACACACACACACAGACACAAACATACACACGAGCACACACACACACACACACAGTCTCACTTGTTGACCACTGGCTGATTTACACAGTAGATCAGAGCCGGCAGGTATAAACAGGGGGTCTTTCATACTCACTCTGCTGCTAAACCAGCACTGGTTACCAGAGTGTGTGTGTGTGTGTGTGTGTGTGTGTGTGTGCGCGTGTGCGCGTGTGCGTGTGTGCGTGTGTGTGTGTGTTTGGCCACAAGTGTATGATGCAGTACATTCCCTCTCTATTATTTTTAACTGTGGTGTGGTCCAGACATGGTGGTCATTTTGTTGCCAGGTTGGGAACCTGAGTATGACATAAGTTCAAAATGGCCATTCTATGTGTCTGTCTCTTCTTCTACCCTTTCTTGATATTTTCTTTCTCTATTTTTCTCTCTTTCTCCCTTGTTGTGTGATACTCTCTAGCATAGCAATAGCATGAACATAGTACAATTTTCGTCTTGAGACTATCACCTGGCCAAGGATTTCTTTAATCAAGCACAGCTGTAAAATGATGTTTGCTTACATTTTTCTCTCACGTCTCAAACACAAGCCAATACCACAAGTAAGACGCGCGAACGCGGGAAGCGAACGCCAAATAAAATAAATAATATATATTAATAATAATATAATAATAATAATGTTATTTAAAAAAAAAGTAACCATTAAAAAAATATATAAAAAACACAAAAAAAATCTGCGTTAAAAGGAGCATCTTAGAAAAATACAAATTCACCAAAAAAACGTTTAATGTTTTTGAACAATTCAACAAAGTGTTTGAAGTGCCTGTTTCACCCACTTCCGGGGGGCGGAGCCAAAATCCAAGCCCGTAGACCCTCACTTAGGGGGGGTAGAAAAAGTTTCGGAGCGATTCGGGCACTTTTCATTTAACATGGGTTTTCAATGGGGAGTTTTTATGAGCCTTCTCCGGGGCGTGGCTTCCGGGGGAAGGGGCGGGCTTAAACGCAACCTTGACAGGTGTGTTCAGTTTTCAAAGACCTTTCATTTGATGTATGGTACGTCTATATTGGACATTTACTTGGCTGCACACAGGCAGTGCACACAATACTGCACACAGACAGAGATACACACAAGCCGAGCACGGTGTCATAGTAAGCTCCACTTGCTCCTTCCGCTGCGTTCGCAATAAGTAGGAAGAGAAAGGGCTGTTCATATACATAATAATTAGTGATGATAAAAAAGGCATTATGACTGCCTGTAGCATCGCCTATCGCTGCCTCTCATACATGCTGTAAAAGGTTTCTTTTTTATTTCTACATACAGATATGTAGAGTTTGTTAAGGGGCTGTTAGGCTAACTCAGTCTCTGACCCAGCTCCAAGTTGGCACAATCATGCCATGAGCTAAAAAGATAAATAGATAGATAGATACTTTATTTGTCCTTGCGGAAATTCATTTTGTGCCAAGCAGCCATCAGGATACAAAAAATCACAACACATAACATAATTACAAAATACATACAAACTAGACAAGGCCACCAGTCATGGTTCAAGAGGCATCACATTACATTTTATGCACAGAACTGAGATGGGGCCTGTTTGTTCAGGAGTCCTATACTTGTAGGGACAAATGATCTTGAAGCCCTAGCCTGCAACATTGGCACTGTGTACCGTCGTCCTGATGGTAAAAGGTGGTATTGACTGTATAACGGGTGCGTTCTATCCCTAGCAATAGCTCTCCCCTTCCTAAGCACCCGGGTCTCATACATTGCTGCCATAATCTCATGTCGTACCCCAGCTATCTTGCTGGATACATTGATGATTTTATGGAGTTTGTTCTTATTAACCAATGATAATGAGCCATACCAGGAAACAAAAAAATATACCTATTTAATGCCAATCAAATTCACAAAATCACCCTAATTTATTACCACCTATGGTGTTCAAAGAGTTAAACTATGCTCACTTGGATTTTGAGGTCAGCCATTCTTTTAGCTTAGTCTTAGAGATGCTGATACAAATGTAAAAAAAGATGAAGCAGTCACACACTCATAGCCTCGTTATAATAAAAGATGTGTGTACTGTGCAGGGGACATGCAAATATTCATAGAGAAGTTGGGACTTCAACTTCAAATTCAACCTTCTTGTTACGTCACACGTTTACAGGTGTATTAAGGTAAAGGTATTAAGTTATATTTTGTAAAAGCTCCCATCATTTGCAGTTTTCCTTAAAGGGAAGAAGAATAGAAATAACAAGAACGAAAGAACAAGAACAATATTGAAATATCACTGATATGATTGCAGTGAGATATGATCATGGATATATATATAGTACAAATATAAGCAGGTCAGATATATATAAAAAAAAGACAATGGTATGAGGGAGATAAAATAGCAGCTAAATAAAATAAAACATATGGTAACAGATAGACTAGGGGATAAACAGCTTAGTTCAAATACACTGTATTTGTCTATGTACTATGTCAGAGGAAGGGTTTTAATTCTAGAGAGATGTTGTACCCCTCTTCAGATGCTCGGTATACAACTGAAAAGAAAACACACTACATAGTACAAATTCGGCTTCAGTTTGACACAACGAAGAGCCTTCTTTATTTAAAAACAAGAAACAATGAAGTGTGGGCTGACTCACTGTGTGTTCCTCCTCTGGTGTACTGCATACTTGGTTGGTGACTATACCTTCCATACCATCCTGTGAAGAACTGACTTCCATTGTGTGATTGAAGTCATAGAGGCCCTGACTCATTCTGTCTGTAGATGCAGACTGTTTTCTGTGGCCTATCAGATGTCACTGGATGGATCTCTCTTGTGGTTCACAGCCATTCAAAGCAGATGAATCACGTTAATAAAAGCCATGTTTGCGTTCCTCTGAGGTTGACTTGTTGGCATCAGAATGCTTTGAACCTGCAAGTACAGAAGCACCAAAGGTTTTTAGGTTTTTAATGACATCAAACACATTATAGTGTTCTTGTCATGTGCATCTCAACAAGCTCTCTTAATGTTTTCATCCCTCCCTCTGCTTGTAATATACAAGCCTCTGCTTGTATATGTTACAAGCAGAAATCAGCTTGCACAGTGTTGCCGGGGTTATTGCACTGACAATGCATCACTTTGCGACGCATCAATCATCATGTTCAGGTTTCGGTACCCAGCATTGGCCGGGTTATTACGTGAGTGAAATACCCTCCCCCCTCCCTCTCTCTCTAGAGAGAGAGATAGAGAGAGAGAGAGAGAGAGAGAGAGAGACTCACTCTTGATACTTTGCTGTCTATTTGAAGGGGCCTTCAGCTAAATATTCACCTTCCTTCTCATTTGCTCAGTCAAGCTGCTGACTGACCCAATGCCTCAGTGACACATATCTCCCTCATATGTTTCAACAAGCATACATACAAGCGACCATGTGTGCGCAAGTGAGCACACACACGCACGCACGCACGCACACACACACACACACACACACACACACACACACACACACACACACACACACACACACACACACACACCACACACACACACACACACACACACACACACACACACACACACACACACACACACACACACACACACACACACACACACACACGCAGATCACTCACAGATGGGAACAGTCTGGGAATGCAGAACGAGCAGAATAGGCTATGTGCAGGTAAAGCTTGGAGGCTTTAACTAATAAATCCATGTAGAGATCTGATCCTCAGTGTTGGTTAGTGATGTGTTATGGCCTACGTTTTGCAGCTTCCTAACAATTTAAACTGGTTATTTACCTAATGCCTTAATGATTAATGACAACTTCCTTTTACAATGACAGTGGATGGCCACACTCTGCCACTTTCCAGAAAGGAAATGTATGTTGTGCCAATCCACCTTTACACCCAAAAAGCACATTGTAGTAGGATATCAGCTGATTAAAGCCACATACATGAATGAGACTTTTGTGATAAAAGTTAAACCTACATTTCTATGTTGGAAATTGTAAGTGCCACTCTGCCACACAAACCTTTGTTTGTGTGAGGATTTATCTATTTACCGAATGCATGAAGAAAAGTTATGCCTCACACTGATCAATGTACTATTTATAGTCCTAGTCCACATCAATACTTTACATGAATGCGCCACTAAATACAACCATGCTACAATGAAAGATGTCGCCCTCTGGTGGAAAAAAACTGTATTCCACGCCTGTCTTCGAAGAGTGCATCTAAACTGGGACATGAATCATGAGAATGTTCCTTTTTCCATTTATTTGCTTATTACCAGAAGCCTTGACCTTACCATAACTCACCACTGGATGAATTGCTTCTGTTAGTTAACTGGATCATCCTTCAGTATGGAAAATGAGAGCTGAGGCAATTAAGGAAGAAAGGAAGACAATTGGAGAGGATTGAAAAGCCTTTTAGACATGGAGGGGAATGCTCAGCTACTGTAGAATGAAATCGAAAGGGCTTTGGGATTGTTGTGAAATTACCTAATACGTCTGAATTATGGCCAAGATTCCAAGCATTAAAACATCAGCTGTCAGTTTATTAGGTATGATCTAGCATCGTACCATGTAATGGGGTTAGGGGGTTGTAGATTGATGTATATTCTAGAAGACCCTTTTAGTGTGATTGATACTGTCTCCCTAATTGAAAGCCATAGATGTTTTAGGTAGTCCCTTAACAATTGCATTTTAGGATCATCTCTCCAGACAAATTGGTTCAGATGTCATTGTTCCAGTAAATGAAGTCACAATGTAACCATATAAATGCTCAACGTCTTTAATGGATTTTCTAATGTTGGCTATTTTTATACCGTTTCAGTTGTTATATATTTTGACCAACCAACCAACAGTCACGCACGCACCCACGTACGCACGAACACAAATTTCCCTGATGAGCCAGTGTCAGTGAGCTGTCGACAGAGAACAGATGCTGCTAGGGTTGGACAGCTCTTCATGAGGGGTGTATAGTAGACATCACTGAACAGTTTCCCATCAATAAGGATAAGATGCAGCCTGCAGGACCAGATTTCTTTAAAATTCATCATACATTATTTATACAGTGGCAACTCGCAACAAGTTGTCTCAAGACACTTTACTTATAGAGCATGCCAAGACCATACTCTTACAGAGAGAGACTCAACACTTCCCAGATGCAATGAGCAATTGATTGATTGAATATTTTTATCAGGCAGAAATGTAAAAAACAGTACAAGTAGAGTCAAAACACTTTGTCTAAAAGGTACGTCCAAAAAAAGTCCTTGCGGTCTTGTTTCCATTGGGGTTCCTGGTATTACTGTGGCAATTCTGTCACACAATATGAGCCTAGTAACACTGCTCCTTCTCAGGGACAGCTGCAGGTAATGCCACTGGGTCAATGGAGCCATAAGTCCATATACTACTACTTTTTTTTTATCCTACATTTTTATCCCACGATTTTGTAACCCCATTTTTTACACCCAGTGCCAATTGTCTATGTAATCCTGGGCACTACACTCCCTCTGCCAACCTAGGGAGGCCAGGGCCGAGCTCATGCCTCCTTCAATGCATGAGAGCCAACTGACCTTCTTGTCACCTGACAGGGGAGAGGTTCCCTGGTTGGACGTAGCGTGTGGAAGGAACACGTTATTCCAACCAGTTCCTTTCCCCTCCATCAGGCGCCCCGGCTGGCCAGGGGGAGGCACTATACTACTACTTCTTAGCACTGCCCACCCTGCACATCATCTCATCTGTATGAGAGAAAACAGTTTCCTGTCTTTCTTTTTGTCATATATCTTTAGGTTTACCCTTCTTGGTAAGTAAAGATGGCAGAACAGAGACACACAAACACACGTGTGAGACAGTTACCTGGTGGTATAAGAGGACATTCAGCTACCTAGCAAGCTCCAACAGTTATTCTTTAGTCTTCTGTGTTGAATAAAGGATAAACATATGGCTTGACCGTGTATGAGCAATGTGCACGATTGTGGACAATATGTTAGGCATAGTCAGTGGTAGGGTCTATAATGTGAATTCCTGGAATGAAATGTTCATCTGCAATTTTCTGTAGTGGTCCTAGTAATATTAGTTTAAAGTATACTGTAGTAAAGTAGCAAATCACATGACTGGTGATTGCTTAAGCTACTTTTGCTTTAAAAAACGGAATACTTAAAGGTAGGGTAAGTGATATTTTTTGGTTAAAACAAAAAGTATTTTGTTAAAAGGTTAAAATACTATATTCTGATAGTAATCATTGCTATAGAGTGTTTTTTCAGTAACAGATGTCTCCCTGTCTCTCCAGCTCTTTAATAAACAGAAAATACATTTTTCGGTAGGTGTCAAAATCTCAGCCAATCAGGAGAAAGTACCCATTTTTAAGCTTAATTTGTATAGTGTTCCAGTTCCAATTTTGCATGCTCATTTCTTAGTGTCATCACTTCCAATTTCACTTGTTTAATCTGTATCCTGATTGAGTTCTCTGTCCTGGTTGGATAAAATTGGAAATGAAACTGAAACTGAAACGAAAATGCATTTTCTGTTTAATAAAGAGGTGGAGAGACAAGGAGACTCCTAATACTGAACAAACACTCTATAGCAATGAGTACTATCAGAATATAGAGCTATTTAACAATTATTTTAACCAACGCAAATCACTTACCCTACCTTTAACACTTGAATACACAGCCATAAGATTGTATGAGCTAGTTTTCAAGATTAGACCACACAACTATTTCTAATTCATAGTCACAAATTACTTTGACCTGCACAGTACCCAAATCACCAAATTACGCCAGTGAATTAAGTAACATTAAGTGAGACTGCATCATCTTTGTTGTATTTTGCTCTTCGTGTAGTAATTTAAGGGCTTGGAGCGCCGAAGCTTTGTTGGTTACAGCCTGCTGCACCCTCGCCCAACTGGGGATTAGTTCCTCATACGAGACAGAGGCTTCAACTGGGACATACTACTCCCCTTTGGAGTTATATCCTGTATTTAAAACATATCTCTGGTCGATCATAAAAAATAAAAACGAAGACAAATATGCTTAATATATGGGTTCAGGTTCTTTCAGATTAGTCTACGAGGAATTCCTTGAGGAATTTAATTGAATATCGTGGACCCATCAAACCAACGTCTTCAGCCATGCATCGATCAACCGGGGGTCCACAACATGCCAGCAACACTGTCCAAAAGTATGATTATCTTAATGACAATAATGCAATCACTTCTTGTATAGGGGGTATACTCACATATCACACTGATTTCAGTTGTCAGCTACAGACAACAAGCGCCTATCTCTACCACTCTAAGCTGGGTGGTGGCTTTTAAGGTGAAAATTACGATTAAATTGGATACAGCATGGTTTACTTCTAAGAGTCGTCTTTAGGGTACAATTAAAGAGGAATGTTTGGCTCACTTAAAAACAATGAGATTAAGAGTTTTTGGTTATAAGTACTGTGATACACTTCACTGTCCCCTCATCTAGTACCTTTGCTCATCTCCCACCCCCACCTTCTGTATCTTTCTCTTTTTCTCTATTATGTCCTGAGGCTCACCCTGGGGTCTGACTGCTGGTGCAAGTCTGCAAGCTATTTACCTCCACACTTCCTCTTTTGGTGCAAAGTAATTTATTAATACTGCTGAGACAGCTTAACTGGTCTTCGTGTTGGTGTTCCTCCATTAATGCACAAAGTACCATACCAGCATAGATACATATCACTGTCTAATCACAGGTTCAGTCATATATCGTACATTATATATGTAGGGTAGGGTAAGTGATTTTCTTTGGTTAAAATACGTGTTAAATAGCTCTATGTTCTGATGGTAATCATTGCTATAGAGTGTTTGTTCAGTAACAGGACTCTCCATGTCTCTCCAGCTCTTTATTAAACAGAAAATGCATTTTCAATTCATACCATTTTTTCCAATCAGGATAGAGAACTCAGATAGTATATAGATTAAACTAGTGAAAAAGTCTCAAACAAGTTTCAGAACTGAAATGAATGGATTCCAGTGGCTTCCTCGAAACTCTAACAAACCACAGACAGAATGCTTTGGAAAATGGTTGGCAGTAATGTGAAGTACACACTGTGAGGTGTACTCAGTGGGCTAAAGATGACCACCAATATGGTCCTTTAAGACCGTTGTTCTCAAAACTTTTCCTGTCAAGGACCAAGAAATTATTGTGTATTTGGCTACAGACCCCCATCGGAAAATATTTTGTGCCATGGACTCCCGCACAAGATTTGTGTAGCTAAAATGTTTCAAAAAATTGTTTCTTTTTTAAATAGCAGATCTAGAAGCTTACAACTTGTGAGCTTGTAGAGCAGCTATTTTCAAATACAGTAGCTGATGTATACGGTTAAAGTGGTTGCACTGGTTTGATGCTACATAAACACATTTATCTGGGGACCCCCTGGAACCCCCCCAAGGACCCCTTGGGAGAACCACTGCTTTAAGACAGTGCAACTATTGTTCACTTTCCGTTTCCTTCTGATAGGAAGTGTTACCTGTTTGTGTGGCAGCCAATCCATACCAGTGAAGATTTCCTGTTACCCTTTCGTTGCACTCCTGATGATTATTTTTTTGTCTGTTGTTGTTAACCAAACTCTGCCGGTGACTTCATGACATTATTCTTCAAAAGAGAATGCAAAGGGAAGAAAGACAGAACGAAACAGTAAAAAAAGTGGTTATCACCCAATTATTCTTTGTGCAGTTTGACAGTTGGGATTAATTTACTTCCACAAAGGCAAACCACCCCAGAAGCACGCACTGTAATCCCTGTGTGACCCCTCACTCCCCCTGTAATGTTCACACACATCGAATGGTTGATAATAATCCATCCATGTAGGGGTGTAAAGTAGCTCAAGTACTGTACTTAAGTACAATTTTGAGGTATTTGTTTTACTTTACTTGAGTATTTCCAAATTTCAGTACTTACTGACTTACTTCTACTCCACTACATCTCAGAGGTAAATATTGTACTGCAATTATTTGAAAACTTAGTAGTTACAAAACATACATTAACCACTTCAGCCCTATATACATTTCGTCCATTTGAAAATAGCCGATCTACAACCTTGTGAGCACAGACACAAGCTCACAGCTTGTGAGCTTGTAGATCTGCTATTGTCAATACATTTATAGATTTGAAAGCTTGGGAAATGGGACCTTCTGCATAATGAGTACTTTTACTTTTGGTACTTTAAGTACATTTTGATACCAATACTATTGTACTTGTACTCAAGTAAATTTTGAATTCCGGACTTTTTACTTGTAACAGAGTATTTCTACATTGCAGTATTGATACTTTTACTTAAGTAAAAATAATTTCGTACTTTTTCCACCACTGCATGTAGTTTATTTGTCATCTCACTTATATATTTCCCTCTGTCTTTAATGTTGCCAACTGTTCTTTAGGCGGTAGTGGTTTGTTTCTCTCTTGTGCCTGTGACTATTTCAGTGTGGTTTCTATCTCTCTTATTCCTGAATGTTTCTCTCACTCCCTAATCATCCCCCTTCTCTTGGACACTCTCCTTCAAAAGAATATATTTTTCGTTTTATTTAATATTTACCAGGTATTGCTCTGTTGGAGGACACAATCTTGTCTCTCCTGCTGGTGCCTTGGTGTGTAAAAAGTTCTGTCTGCTTGAGGTTGGACTGCCTGCAGGCATGCCCGTTCTATCCTCTGTTGAGCCTTCGAGATCCTCTCACCAGGGGGGCATTCGGTCACGGTCAATCTCTCCGAGTCACTGCATACACTGTCAAATCTGGAGTGTCAATTTAATTTAGAATTTTCCCCTTATGGGTCTATTTTTTACACATTCATAGTTTAACCCGTTAAGACCGGGAACGCATCTGTGTAATTTTTTGATTTTAGAAAAAAAAAGCATTATTTTACACTTTGGCTATTCGAAAATAGCAGATATACAAGCGCATAGCGCGGCACCGAGTGCCGTGCTACAAGCTTGTAGATCTGCTATTTTTGAATTTTGTTGAAAATGTGTGAAAATCTGTAAATATATGTATTCTTTTGAAGCAATTTTTTTTAACTCAAATCTTTGCTTCTGGGGGGTCCCTGGAACAAAATATTTTGAGATGGGGGGGTCCGCGGCCAGATACATATAATTTTGGGGGTCCTTGACAACTATGAAAAAGTTTGAGAACCACTGATATAGCAACACACGTTTTTTTTAGAAAACTGTTGGGATTTAGTATTCTGTGCTCTGTATTTTACTGCGTATTCTAATTCTTTACTGCGTAAAATACAGTTCTCAACATCTTAAACCCCCTACTGAGTGGCGCCCCTCCTCAGACCCCCCTATAGGCGGCTCTGAGCTTTCACCCTGGCCACTGCCCTACAACCCATGACAAGCACATGATGGTGTGGGAATTGCCATGGCTTTTGGTTTTAACACTGCAGAAGAAAATGCATGAGACATTCTGCTTTGTGCTATTACGATGCAGTTGTCCCCCCCCTCCCCAGGTTTACCATAATACTATGGCAAACCTGGTCACCATAATGTAGTTAAACAAATTAATTTACAGTATTTTGTTTAACCCCTATGTTAATGAAATGACATTGGGCAAGAATTAGAATCCGTTTATTGGCCAATGGCCAGTATACAAGGAATTTGACTTGGTCCATTGCTCTCAGACACATAGAAGTAAAAAAAACTATGTATGTGTGCAACAGGTAAGGGTGAAAAGTATCAAATATAAGTAAGAAGTATGGTATTTAAAAAGTGAGAAGAGAAGTGCATTGTAGCAGGTCACTCAGAGGAATGTTCATCATGTCTATTCCAACATTCTGTCGTCTAATCTCCATCCCAAATCAGCTTTACACTTGGTCCAGATTTGCTGGTGGCCAGTGGGAATATATTCTCTGATCCTGCCTCTGAGTAGCTCTCATAGTCCTGCTGTGAACATTAACGCTGCCTGCTGCTGAATGTTGGATCTTTATCCTCCACTGGTTTTTGTGCTCGTGCACACAGACACACACACCCACACACAGAGCCGGATATTGCCTATAGAGGTGAATACACTCCTGTGGAAATATGCTTGTGCGCCTTATGTGGCTGATGCAGTTGCCTGTATTTTTTTTCTTTTGACCTGATATTCACACAAAAACATCTTCAGAAGCAGTCTGTCTTTTTTTGTGTCAAATGCAGGTCCGCAAAAACTTGCCAGGCAGACTTATTTCAAGTTGTTAGTAATAGCTTGAGCCTTCCCTCAAGAGTGCATTTGTTGGATGTTGAACTTGAAAGTGAAGCTCTCTTCTTGGGAAAGCAAAGTGTTTGTGTGGATGTGAGCGCACCGGCAAGGCACACATAACAAGAGAGCAGAGGGGGTGACTGGGCGAATGTACTTTCCTGTGAAGACTGACTGTACGAAGGCCGGTTTATCTCCATCTCCTTTCTCATCTGTCTCTCAGCCTTTTCTCTCTTCAGACCCTCTTTTCATAGCATCTGCCACCAGCCCTCTCCCCTGCCCATGCTGGCTAGGAATGAAGATGTCAGGATTCGCCGCTACAGGCAATTTCTCCTTTCCATCTCCTCCACAGCAGGCGCAACACAGGGGGCTGCAGGCTTCTCTTCTCTTCTCTTCTCTTCTCTTCTCTTCTCTTCTCTTCTCTTCTCTTCTCTTCTCTTCTCTTCTCGAGAAGAGAGTGCCGCGCTACGAGCTTGTAGATCTGCTATTTTTGAAAAATTGTGAAAATGTGTGCAAATCTTTGAATATATATATATTCTTTTAAAGCAAACATTTGTAACTCAGATCTTTGCTTCCGGTGGTCCCTGGAACAAAATATTTTGAGATGGGGGTCGGCGGCCAAATACGTATCATTTTGGGGGTCCTTGACATGAAAAAGTTTGAGAACCACTGATATAAACATTTTTCAGAAAACTGTTAGGATTCAGAAGACATTTGTAGAATCGGCTTGAGGTCTTAATGGGTTAGGTTAGGAAGCGATTAAGCAATGGAGAGAATACATTTGAGTAGTCTAAGCACCCCATTGATGCCCTATCCCCTTCCACTCCCCGCTCCACAGATACCTTTGAGCTTCTGATGAAGAGGGCAGAGAATCACACCAACACCCTCCTCCAGGAGTCCTACCGTCACATGGCGGGTCAGGCCTCAGGCCCCGTGAGGGAGCTGTTCACCGACATCAGTCTCTTTCTGCTGGGTTCGGAGCTCAGTGTGGATGACCTGGTGCAGCGGTTCTTCGGCGCTCTCTTTCCGTTGGTCTACAACCACCTGATCAACCCCGGCCTGACTGACATCGCACCAGGTTATGCGGAATGCGTACGGTCGTCAAGCCGCGACTTGAAGCCCTTCGGTGCAACGCCCGGCATCCTGGCCAATCAAATCGCTCGTTCCGGAGTTTCGGGGAAGCTCCTGCTGCAGTCGCTGCACCTGGGCATCGAGGTTATCAACACCACTGACCACCTACAGTTCAGCCGTGAGTGCAGGCGTGCCCTGCTCAAGATGCAGTATTGTCCTCACTGCCAGGTATGAAGACGTGTCACATGCATTCTGTACGATAACGAATAAAAGATATTACCAGGTTTTCCCCGTTTAAATGTGATCCTATACTGTGATTTTTTTGTCCACAGGGCCTAACCCAGTCTAAGCCCTGCATGGGCTACTGCCTCAATGTCATGCGTGGCTGTCTGGCAAGCATGGCAGAGATTGATGCCCATTGGAGAGAGTTCGTCCGCTCACTGGAAGGCTTGTCGGCGCGAATGCAGGGAGCACACGACTTAGAGCAAGTACTTCTGGGAGTTCACATGCTGCTTCATGACGCCGTTGCACATGCTCAGAAGAATGGGCCCCGCCTCTCAGCACAGGTCAAATGTTTCATTTTCAGAGTTGCAGTTTTTTGTCATCTGTTAAATATTGATGTGGAGGGAGACTTTTTATTTAGTCTCTGTTGTTGGCAGATAAAATGTGTTATTGTGGGAATAAAGCTCTGTGTAGGCCAGCAGTTCAAGTGGTGATATGTCCATTCCATACTGTCAGAGAGGTATGTGGTGTAGTGTCCATGCATAAATGGCTTGAAATTGCATATATTACACAACAACTGGCTGGCTAAACTCAAGCAGACTAGGGCTCTCCATAAATACATCCCTGTGGGAAGCTGAAAGCCAGTCAGAGACTCAGTGGTCAAGCTACCAGCCAGAGCAGGACTCAGATCCAGACCCAGTCTGCAGCAAAGATTGTGCATTGGCATTGCTCATCCCACAAAACTGCAGTTGGATAGAACAGACATTCCACGTACTGTCTGACTTGGTAATTCGCCTACAGGGTAAAATGTTGGTTATGGAATTGCTATGGTGTTGTGAACCTGAGCAATACAGTGTTGTGGGCTTTGTGGACTACATAAGGTATTATGATTCTCAGTAGATGTTTGGGCAGAAAAAAAGAACAAAAAGGTTGAGACCTAAAATAGTGGTCTATATGTGATTTTCAGATGCTCGCTTAGGTGAGAATTATGACACATTATATTTTCTAGGGTGAGGTATATATATATATATATATATATATATATATATATACTATATTAAAATTGGGTAATGGGAGGGAACTGCCGGCAGAGCACCACCCCATCATTATGACTCAGACGTAACCATAAACAAACCCGATACGGCCATAGGCCCCGTCACTATGACTCAACAGGGTTCCCACGGGCATGAAATTCCTGGAAATATTTTGAAAATGTTTGGAATTCAGATTCAAACCCTGGTCATCACGCTCACAAGAAACATAATGGTCTGTGTATACAGCATATGCATTTGTGTGCAGTTTATTTACAGTCAGTGGTTCTATCCAAATCCAGTTCTATGGCTCATCCACTCTTTTCTTGGCCTCATCTTCCAATAAATGCGCAAAATCTCTGTACGTACATCTGTAGTTCATGTATCTAGAGAACCGTTCGACCGACCGACTTCAAATCCGGCGTCAAGTTGGTCGGATAGGCGGTTGTCCAGAACCGCTGATACGCCCATTGTACATAAGACTCTGGCAGTGGCCCAAATAAGCCAATTGATTGGCTGCCATGGCAACCCCAGTCTAAGCTTGATTTGGCAAATTCCCCAGACCTGTCGAATTCTCCACACCTGCCATTATTTTGATTTGTTAGTCAGTCCACTTTTTACAGTCAGTTCGCACTCTTCAGACATTCTCCACACATTCTCCACAGACATTTACCACTGCACAAGGAATTTCTATATAGGCACTGAAGGGTGCGGCAGGCATTTGTATCGTTCCCAACTTGCATCGTTCCCGAGTAGGCCGGTACCGAACGGGCACCGGTCTAGTTTATTTAAATGAAGTCTTGTCTATAGACCCAAATAGAATTATGTTTTTATATTTAGCATTTCCAACTATAGTCTCTAGAATATCTGATTAAATGTATACCACATAAAATGGCATAAAACACTTCAGAATTAATTCTTTATAATGTGCTATATATTGCACAATTCATAGATCATCATAAAACAACTGTCTTGTCTGCTCAGGAAAGGACTACTGCTCAATCTTTGCTGCACTGATAATGTACTTTGGCTCTGTAGCTCCATCTAGTGGATGGCCACTCTCACTACTACTTGGACCGCTGAATATAGGGTGCCGTTCATATCGTTTAGATGATGACACAGTTGGCCTAACTTTGGTGACACAGATCTGTGACTCACCCTCCAACCATAAGGCAGAGATTAAATACGACATGTGAGACCACACTTATTGCTGTCCCATAAAACTAAATTCTGATGTTTCTTTCCTTTGTGCTCTGTGTGTAACAGGTACATAAATTGTGTGGACCCCCAACCAGAAAACCTGCACAGGCTGTCAGTGTACAGAATGGCATCCGCAGAGAATCCATCCCTCTTAAAGCTACCCTCCCAGAGACAGGGGACTCCCTTGCTGTCAAGAGGAAGTAAGTAGAGCAAAAACGTTCCCTCTTTCACAGGTATTGTGGGGTTGGGAGCGGGACTCTTATTGTGCTTATTTGATTTTCAAATTTCCAAATGAGATCAACAGCTTATTATAGCACCAGCAGCAGCCTCTAATTCTTTAATGCTGGTTGTGTGTGCTTTTTGCAGGGAGTTTCTGAACAGTCTGCGCCTCTACCGTACATACTATGGCGGCCTGTCAGATCAGCTGTGTGTGAGTGAGCTGGCCTCTGGGGATGGACTCTCCTGCTGGAATGGAGCTGATATTGTCAAGAGGTTAGATTGGAAAACGCTTAACATCAATTACTTTTTGGCAGAGACAATTTTACACTTTACCTCCCATACTGAGGCTAATAACTAGTCTAAGAGACACTCAAAAAACAACACACACACACACACACACACACACACACACACACACACACACACACACACACACACACACACACACACACACACACACACGCACACACGCACACAAGCACACACACATTCCCCTGCTCGTATATCCTGCCACCACAAATTAGCTGACACTGATGGAGAATTCATCCATAGATCTTTGATACAAATGAGTGTGTGAGGAGCCGACAAGCAAGCCTCTTTCATAGTATTAGATGGCAGCCTTGTCTCCGTTGCATCACAGCATCTCTGCCTTAAGCCCGATTCATACTTTGTGGCTTGACGGTGTTGCTCGTCGAAAATAGACGACCCACAAGCTCACAGCGCGGCGTGAATGTGACCCGTTGTGAACTTGTAGGTCTGCTATTTTCTCTGTGCGATACCGTGGTGCGGCTGATCATAGATTTGGCTTTACCTGTGCTGTCATCACTCAAGGACCTCCTCATATATCCTCAGTCGGTGGTATTTCCTCCTAAGTGTCAGCTGCTGTCAGCGCTGTTGGAATGACAGGTGGGCCTATATTTCAAAGTGAGTGGGGTTTGGAGTCACCATATTGGGTTAGGGTCCACCAGTAAAAGATGACAGGTCTATTGATATGGCTTTCACAGCTGTTATATGAAGGAGGGGGTGGGCAAGGTCTGTAGTGTCACTCCCGCCCTTCTCAAAAGTCAGATGAATTTGCAGGACACTATTCTACTTGATACCGGGTGAAATCTAGAGTGTTTATTTTAGAGTGACTCTCAGAGTCAAACACTCTGGATTTGACTGTACTACACAACTGTTGGCAAAAAAATCTATGAAATATTTCATATTTTCTTCGCGATTATTCTATCGATTACTATATCGGCCGCTACCGATACGTGTGATATATATCAGTGCATCCCTATTTAAAAGTAATTTCTTATTAAAAAGATTTTCGATCAGAACTACACTGTATCCATACAGAGCAGAGACATACAGCATAGAATTCCATAAATTAGAAAATAAATGTTTAAGAAGTAGTGAAACTAGCCGATCTACAAGCTCACAATGCGTCGCATGCATTGCCATGCGTTGTGAGCTTGTAGATCTGCTATTTTCTCTAGCTTGTGTCCTGGGGAGACATCAAATTTCTCTTTTGGGTCTAGAGCTAAAAGGTTTGGGAACCACTGGCATAGACATTATGTCAGAATCCCCCCAGAACAAAGTTCCACAGTATTCACAGTACACAAATGCCTATAATGTGCAAATAATGACACTATGTGTAAATAAGTACACGATAGTACACAGTATGTCAGTTGTTCTCGTTGTTTAACCCATTAAGACCGGGAAAGTGTCAAATCTGTGTCATTTTTTCTTTGGCTATTCAAAAATAGCAGATATACAAGCTCGCTATGAGCTTGTAGATCTGCTATTTATTTTTTGATCATGGAAAATTTGTGAAAATCTTTGAATATATATATATATATATGTATTAAAGCAAACTGTCCAGAAGTCTGGGCTTCTGGGGGTCCCTGGAACAACATATTTTGAGATGGGGGTCTGCGGCCAAATACATACATTTTGGGGGTCCTTGACATGGAAAAGTTGGAGCACCACTCATATAGCAACATACATAGGATTTAGAAAACATTTTTAGATACAGTATGTATTTGGCCGTGGACCCCCATCTCAAAATGCTTTGTTCCAGGGACCCCCAGAAGCAAAGATTTGAGTTGCAAATGTTCGCTTTAAAAAATATATATATATTCAAAGATTTGCACACATTTTCATGATTTTTCAAAAGAAATAGCAGATTTACAAGCTGTGCTATGAGCTTGTATAGCTGCTATTTTTGAATAGTCAAAGAAATCTAAAAATGACACAGATGCGTTCCCAGATTGAATGGGTTATTTTATCCTCGTTGTCTTCCTGCTGAGGAGTGATTTTCCATTACCAAGGGATGAGCCCACGCGGTGGGGAGAACAGAGACGTTGTGTAGAACCTGAAGGAGAACTGCAGAGGCAGGTTAGCAGGCAGCAAACTGTCCATCATCTCTGCACAGGCGTCCCAGGGAGTTTGTTTTATAGACTAGTGGGCTGTGTCTTAGTTCTACAACTTTCCTTCCTCTAGGCATCCTTCCTTCGTAAGGCAGTAACATGAAAGAGGCACATTGTCTCGGGGCAGGTGTTCATGTTGTGCCTCTGACAACTTTTATTTGTTTAGGCCAATTATGCTGAATTTATACTCCATCGTACGGCGATGTCGTGCCTTACGACAGCTATACGAGCTCACATCGTGTCGCACCGTGACGCATCGCAACACGTCGTGAGCTACCACATGCTTGACACTCCGCCGTACGCCGGTGTCACGCGGCAAAAATAGCAGATCTACAAGTGCAGCGCTTGTAGAGCTGCTATTTTGTGTAGGCTTTTGGCATCACCAAGATCAGTGGGGAAAAAAATAAAAACGAAAACATGAGGAGACGATTGAGATGCGTTCCTGTGGCTTAGTTGATTTCCTGTCGAGCTACAGCTCTGTTGATTTCTATTAGCCCAGAAGCCTACATTACAGGCTTGACGTCGACACAGGCTCAGACGAAGGCAATAAATAACCTCCTGCCTGCAGGTCATAACCCGACACCCACAGGGAGAGAGTGGAATAAAACACACTGCCGGATGACGGCTGATTTACAGAAGCATGCAGAGGCTTCAGAGACCTGAAACGATTGGTTCAGACTCAGAGTGTGTGTGTGTGTGTGTGTGTGTGTGTGTGTGTGTGTGTGTGTGTGTGTGTGTGTGTGTGTGTGTGTGTGTGCGTGTGCGTGTGTGTGTGTTTTGTTTTGTTTTTGTCCATGCCCGTGTGGATGCCTTTATAGTAGCTCTTTGTGTGCACTGCAGCAAATTGTTTTAGGTTCTTAAAGTCGTATTGAGTCTGCACCAGAGCTTAGTATTTGTTTTTCTTAATAAAGGGGACGAAAAGAAAACATGCCACAGGAGCCAGAGGGATTAAGGTAGATCTAATGCACATCCACATCTCGGTCCACGGTAAACAAAGAGATAAAGAACAATCAGATAAGATCAAAGACAAGAGAGCAAACCCAGTAAAACCCATAGTGTTCATTTAACTCTGAGAGTGTAATGTTTATTTATGGGAGGAACACGTTCTGTTTGAGTTTGACTTTCATGCCTTCGTTGAGCAGACAAAAGGACATATTAAAAGGTCTAAATGTCCTCTGGACTGGACAGTTGTAGAGATGACATGAAATGTGGATGACCTTTTGGTTTAGGGACGATGTCCCTGTCAGAGCAGAAAGGTTAGCACATTCCCACATGTTCACGTCCACCTCTGCCATGGATACACATGGAATAGCTGGCAGGTCGCCATCAGCTGCCTACTCTATCACCACGCGCGCAGGCACAGACACACATGCACGCACAGTAGCACACACGATTGTACACTTAAATCCTGAGTGTAGTGTTTTTGTATTTGTACACTCAGAGTTAAGTTAACCCTTTTTTTTTACTGTGTAGGATAGGCCAGACTTGAAACCACTATTTCATCAACCATATTTTTTCTATCATGTGTCATGGTATTTGAGTCATGGGAACCAGGGTACATGGGTCCTAATTCGCTGCTAGCACAGTTAGCACATATTTAGTTGACAGTTACCTCGCTTCCTGCATGAGAGCAAGCTGGCAGCTGCAGTTCAGAATGACGTTAACTGATATTAGTCCCCTTCCTGCGCCCTCAGCCAATGAGAGGCCCCCACGCCATCACCAGAAGGGATGTATGGTGTCGTTAAAAAGCCACAGCCTCAACAAGTGTGATGGTATGTTTTATTCATGATGATCTCTGGTGGGGGGGCCCTGTAATTCATCCCCACCTGCAATCTGTCTCGCGGCTGGTAGCACACACCAGGTGTTTGGTGGTCTGTTTATATTTTCAAAGTGCCTCTTTCTAATTGGGTACAACACATTTTTTATTTTCATTTCCCTGATAATAAGGTAACTGACCTTGCGTGCCATTTGAATTTAATATGCAATCTGCTGCTCAGGAGATGAAAACATTCGATATGTCTCTTAGAGGGCCTACGGAGAGAGAGTGGTCTGCATGTGGCCTTTTGGTTTAATGACCCACCCTTTAACACTGAATTGACTGTCTGAGCCTTCCATTGTATTTCATGACTATAGACCGATACAATGCATATTATTCAGCCTCTGTGACCAGATATTTATTCAGTGAATATGGGTCAGCTTCATGTTGTATTCTGCTCTGTTCAGTTCAGTTTTGTTCCATTCTATCCCATTCCACTCTACTGTACTATACTGTACTGTACTCTACTGCTCTGCTCTGCTCTACTCTGCACTACTCTACTCTACTCTACTCTACTCTACTCTACTCTACTCTACTCTACTCTACTCTACTCTACTCTACTCTACCCTACTCTACTCTACCCTACTCTACTCTACTCTACTCTACTCCATTTTGTTCTATTTTATTCTGTTCTGTTTTGTTCTATTTCAATCTACTTTATTCTATACTATTATGTTCTGTTTTGTTCTATTCTATTTTATTCTCCTCTGTTTTGTTTTTGTGCTGTTATGATTCCTTGCGGAGGTAATTTAGATTGGTTTAATTGAAGTGACAGCTTTTAAGCTCCTGCTAATAGCAATCAATTGAAGATGCAGCAAGAGCTTAAGATTACCTCTTAGTTAATCTCATGCCATGGGGAGCATACTTAATTTGACGGTGTCCTCCAGGGAGCCTGTGCTCCAACAGAGTACACTACATTGAATTCTATAGCCCAGCATATTCATGATATTAATAAGTTTGTGGTAATAAATAAGAAATGTTTTTCTTGTAGACCTGTGGTGCACAACATAGTCATTGCTTAATCCCAACAAACTTGTTGGCTAGTTTAAAGTTTAAAATTTGATTTATAGTTACTGCAGATTACTGCAGTCATTTTTATGTGTGATTCTGCCTAAAAGTTCATTTAGGGTTGTAGTACCTGTTTCTCACCAGCAAGGGGCACTCAATACATTTTGTTACATCAATTTACCAAGCCACTTTTACTGGCCATTCGAGATGATGCACTGTTGTAATTTAAAAAGGAGAAGAATAACCCTTTATTAAGCAGACCCAGTCGCATATATAATGCATTACTGTCCTCTTTGTCACCCTCAATAGAGTGAGTGTGTAAGTAAGTGAGAAAATGCGCTTGACATAGAGAAATACACTTTTATTCAAATAAGAATGTTAGCTATACCTCAAAATGACATAAAAAACTCATAATCATCTAGTCCTATACATACTCAGCTAAGATTTTTAAACACACTGGGAAACAAATGTGAAATTCCTGTCTCTTGTCCTGGGACCAGGCTCATAGAAATGCAGTGCTACCTTTGCCATAAGAACTGATGTGGGGAAATAGGCTTACAACTCATTTTGGACTCCTGATCCATTGTTTAAAAAACAGTGCGGTAAAAACAACAAGAAGCACCCTAAGTCCATAGAAAGCTAGAGAGAGAGAGAGAGAGAGAGAGAGAGAGAGAGAGAGAGAGAGAGAGAGAGAGAGAGAGAGAGAGAGAGAGAGAGAGAGGGGGGGGGCAGATTGTCAGAATGCGAAGCAGATTGCTGTGTTTCCTTTTTAGAGAGAGAGAGAGAGAGAGAGAGAGAGAGAGAGAGAGAAGAGGAGACGGGGAGGAAAGGAAAGGAGAGGAGAGCGGATGTTCTTGAAGACAGAGCTCTACTGTACTGCGACAGCTGCCCACTGCAGATAACCACAAAACCGCTGGAGCACTTGAGGTCTGGGAGCTGCATGGCTAGAGTTCCACTCCAACATGACCTTATATCCGTCTGGGTTTAGACCTTGGGCTTGGTCAGAGTACCACTCCCTGACGATTAGTCCAAGTGACAGAGAGGAGACCCTGTGTGGCTGACTGAGCGCAGTTCAAAAGCACTCCTGTTGCATATGCCTGTGTGTGTGTGTGTGTGTGTGTGGAGTACCGGGCCATTTTGTTATTGCACATCATTGCACTGAACGCGAAAATCATATTTGATTTATTAGTTCTCAGATTTGCTGTCGACGTTCCAGGTGATGGCTCAGTGACTCCTAGCCTCGGCCAGGGAGAGCAGCCTGGTTTAAGTGCAGTCACACTTTGAAATGGCTGAAGAGGAGATGTTATTGTGCGACGCGTGTTTGTGTGAGTGATGTGTGTTTTCGTCTTCCTGCCTCTGTGTTTCAGTGAGCATAATCCATTCGCTTCACAAGTACATAATTCCCCCCACCCTGTGTTGGAACTCTCTGTCCCCAGCATCTGGAGCAGATTGTGGCTCTGTAGTTTGCCATGCAGGTCACTGGACATTCATATCACATGCCTTATTGTCTTACTGACAGGGGTGTGCACTGGTCGCTTCACGCAACACCACGGCATCCCGGCAGTTTTTTTGGGCAGGATCACGCGCATGCACGCACATGCACACACATGCACAGAAGATGTGTCCTCACTCCTCACATACACGGTATATAAGCAATACAGAATTTTGGCTACAGTACTGCTGCTGCCAGTATCCTATCTGCACGCAACAAGAATGTCTCAGCCACCGTCGAAGAAGAGAAAGATACTCGTTCAAAGCAAACTTTTTAGTTTCAGCTGCTATAATTCAAGGCATTCCTTGAGAAGATTTACAAAGGATACAATTAAGCTACAAACAAGTCATTTCCTATACAAACATTAAAATAGCGTTCCGCCAGTTAAACAAATCACCATTACACCCCTGCTTACTGATGAACTGTTGTGTGAACACACCCTCACCCTGGTGTGATATCATTCTGACTTGTTGACTATGCACACTGTCTGGTCCCCACAGAGCACTTCCCTCAGTACTCAGATATAACTCAGTCCATTGAAAATAGGCAGAGTGGTGGAAAGAATTTTGAGTGTGTGTGTGCAGACAAAAAGTGGGAGCAGAGGTGCAGCATTCAGCGAGAAAGCGAAAAACAGATCTTTTTTGAGAATTAAGCCATTTAGAAATACTGCCACAAAGTTATAAAGATCAGAGACCGACTAACAATCCAATATAATAGGCACAGGCGTGTACTAATACTGTAGCTGTATTTCACCCTTTTTCTGGCAAAAAGCCCTAATTGTAAACCAGAGCCAGTATTTCTACATTATTATAGTCATCTGAAAAAACACCTCCAGATTTTTTGAGCCGTCACCTCTAATTAGTAGCCTCTTTTACTGAGAGTACTTTTCCTTTATTAAGGCCCCATTGTCTTCCCTATACAAAATAGGGGAGACAATGGTTTGAAGGCTTTGTGTGGATTCAACCCTTAAGCCACCTCTGAGCTCCAGTCTGAAGTCTTGCCTTTTTGCTGAAGGGATTTGTGGCTTAATTTAATATTGAATATGCATAACTACATAACAGCCAAATCCACTTTTCAGCTTCTGAATAGACACGTTTTTTTTTTGTATCCGCAAGGATGGTGCCTGGAAACAAAGGCCCTGATATCTTTACATCATGCTGTTGGTTTATCTCATAGACACAGGCATGCCTGGGACGATGAGTGCGGTATACCAACCTGTCTGTTCCTTTGATTTTCAATGCATTTTGTTAACAAAACATGTTTTTCCGTTTGCTGCCACAAAGTGAAAACTGTAGTAGACATGAACTATTCATTAGTGCTGCGATTTGTTTTCTTTCTTTAAGCACTTTAAGCCTCGAGTGCATTCCGCTTGCGTTCGTGGTTTGCATTTGGGATATCAACAGTTAGAAAACTATCTGTAATTCTCTCTCTCTGAGGCATGCTTTATTATTCAGTAGGTTTTAACACATTTCTAGCCAGGTACAGCCAGTAAATTTAGATTTTAATGTCTTAATCAAAGTAGTCTGACGTTCACTGGAGACCCATCCGTGCTTTGTTGGGGAACTTGTCCCCACAGAAGGCTCTTCAACACCTTTTTATAAGCAGAAAGCCTACCTTTTAGCTCCTGACCCAAACGGAAGCATGGGTGTAAATATGCTCTCATTAATCTCACCTACACACTGTAAGAGGTCCAAGTCTCGAGGCTCCCAGAGAATTAATTTAAAACGGCACATTCATTTCTGGGACGCAAACACAAAATGTCTTGGACAGCAGTGAGGCCCCGCTCTGGGATGCCCTGAGATCAGACCTTGTTCTTTCATCGTTGCCCTCCTCTAATGTTGTCCTGCAGTTTCTATGGAAACAGAACCTGCCTGGTAAAAAAAAAAGAAAAAGAAAAAAAGTTTCACCTTCTTGGAGCCTGCCCTTTACCTGACAGCCAAGATAAACGAGCAGGGTCCTGGGAGGAAGGCAACACAAACATGCATCTCTGCTCAGTGGCCCATGCTCATTGGCTCTCTGCTGGAACCCCTTATTTACCTTAACCCATTTAGACCGAGAACGCATCTGTCATTTCACATTTTAACCACTTTAACCATCATCTTATACTTTGGCTATTCAAAAATAGCAGATATACAAGCTCATAGCGCGGCACCGAGTGCCGCGCTATGAGCTTGTAGATCTGCTATTTTATGAAAAATCATGAAAATTTGTGCAAATCTTTGAATTTATATATATTTTTAAAGCGAACATTTGTAACTCAAATCTTTGGTTCTGGGGATTCTACATTTTACAAAATGATAAGTATTTGGCCACGGACCCCCATCTCAAAATATGTTGTTCTAGGGACCCCCCAGAAGCAAAGATTTGAGTTACAAATCGCTTTTAAAAATAAATAAATATATATATTAAAAGATTTGCACAGATTTTCAAGATAAAAAAAAAATAGCAGATCTACAAGCTCATAGTGCGGCACTCAGTGCCGCGCTATGAGCTTGTATATCTGCTATTTTTGAATAGCCAAGGTATAAAATGATGGTTAAAGTGGTTACACAGATGCGTTCCCGGTCTTAATGGGTTAATGCTGAGAGGTGGCGGGAACGGGGGAGGACTGAGTGCACGCGGAGGAAGGCGTGTGAGGGGGATTGTGATTACCTCCCATCAACAACCTTGAACCGTGCCGCAGTAAAGACAAGAAAGGGAAGAAAACTCCCTCTTTCCAGGCCCCATAATGCACCTGCTTCAGATGATGTCATATGTCACCTTCAGCTAATGAAGGTGATGATGACATGCATGAGCGGAGCATACGTTCACCATCTGCTCCGATCCACCATTGCTGGAGTAGCGTCCCATGGCTCCTCAGAGAGGAGTCGATGCACGTTCGTGCAAACTGTATGCCGAACTGTTCCCTCGCCACATGTGGGAGTCCACCTGCACAGCCTGCAACCAGATGAATGTGTGTGACTTTATTCATATGTTCACGCCACAAGCAACTCCAACAACGAACCTCAGAGAGGCCATTTATTTTATGCTAGCTGAGCGAACCGACACAAGCTGGCTGATGTGACTGTAGCCATCACTTTAGTTTGTGTCGAAAAGTTGGCTGCAGTTTAACTGTTGAGCACCATCGCCTGTCAACAGCCAAACATTTAACTAATGTTGATGAATACGGTCTTGACCTGCTTGGCTTGTTTCATTTGGATGCAATGTATTATAATCAATATAGCTCTGGTTTATTGTTGAGGGACAGGCCATACCCTAATATAAATATGACATAAACGTACAGTAAATGCTAATTGTGATATGTGCTCATTTTGTCATGTCCTTTTCTCTTGCTAAGTCAGGAGGGCATCCAGTAGTCATTTTGTAGATTTTATATAATGTTACTATTACATTCTATTGCATGTCCTTTGATTAGCTACTCCAAGCCTGAAGCTACTACTGATGATTTATCATGATCGCTTCAAGAAATATGAATATATTTCAAATAAGTAGACCAGTGTGAAATCCAATTTTGTGGAGGCAATTTCGTGTAGTTTTAGTTTTAGTTTTGTAATCATTATATAGTTGATATGAATTTAATGAATAATTACCCTATAGTACCAGTGTACCAGTGGACCACGTCGTCACGCTCATTGGTGGATCGGCGGTGCAACATAGGTTTGAGGGCCGCGTACCGGCCTGAACTCTAGTATAGTATGTGAACATAAAAAGTACACAGGCAGACGGGCAGACACATACAGAGATCTCCTAAAAGTGACACAGACAGACATACAGAAATCTCCATATATGGGCATAAAAGGGACACAGACAGACAGAAGGGTACAGCGGATACTCTGACAACGTGTACAACAGGAATTGCATAACTGGATGGGGCATGCATTTCTAACTTGAATCGTTCCCAACTTCCTGGTGTCAATTAACAAACACATTTACAGGATTAGTTATCAATGAAATTCGATTATACCTGCATATACGGTATAGACCTATTTCTTTATTTGAACACATTTCTGTTACCTACTGTCACAGAAGATCACACAATGCATTGTGAGCTTGTATCTGCAAAATTTTTTTGCAGACACAAGTCACAGTAAGTAACAGAAAAAGACAGTTTGCCTTAACCACTTCCAACCTGTCACCCATATTTTGGGCACGTCATTATAGGCAATTTTCAAACAATAAATAGCAGATACAAGCTTGGCCTCTAGGGAGTGTGCAAGCAAAGATTCATGCAGATTGGTGCAGTTATAGGTAAAAAAGTGAATTGGCCTGTTATAGCGCCACCATGAGGCTGATTTGAAAACATTCAATTTTTTTCCTCGGCCTAGTGTGAATGTGTGTGCAACATTTCCCAGAAATCGCATGCTGCATTCATGATTTGAGGCATGTTGTTCAAAACAGACCAATCCTGCAAACTTTGGAAGCCAGTCTTACCCAATCAGGATGGATCTGTCTTGATCACATGATTATAGAGATACTGTGTACCGATTTGCGACTAATATTAAAAAAAATGTTTTACAAAATTCGGCCTCCTGGTGGCGCTATAAAAGGTAGATGTGAAAAAGCATCCAGGGAGTGTGTGTGCAAAGTGTCGCTGCCATCGGGCCAACGGTGCCGGAGATTAGCTGCTCGCAAACAGATGGACACACGGACGGACACGCGGACACACAGACGGACAGACGGACAGGGTGCAAAACATAGCCTCTGCCACGCCTTCGGCCTGGCGGAGACAATTTATACAGCTATATTAGAATAATTCCTATAAACTAAAGTGATGATGTTCCTGCTGTCTTGGAACACACTTGCATTTTCAACATGTGTGATGCCCAATCTCAGTCACAAAAATAACTCTGTAGTTTGAATAATTATGCGGCTTTCAGTTTAAATCCTTGTTGAGTAAGCATACAGTATCACTGAATCACTGCATGTTTGCATTACAGTTTGTTTATCAGAATAGTCTGACATGTTAAACATGCCCCTGAGAACATGTACCTGACAAATCAAATCTGTAGGCGTACATGATTTAACAAACACATTTACATGGTTTCTCCCCCTGTGCACTTGGAATACTAAGGACTGAAATTTTTCTCAGACAAGTGACAACCAGTGACAAGCCCTTTAGCTCAATAGACATAGTTCCAGGTTGTTGTTGTGCTGCGTTTGACTCACTGTTGTTCACACACAGCGGTGCCTGTCACCATATGAAGCAGACCCCATCAAACTGTAATGAAGCACACACACATCATACAGTGTTAAATATCCCTGTGTTACAAACACCTGCAGCTAATGTTAATGAAATTGGCTGCCAACAGTGGGGTACATGCTGCCTATGCAGCATTCTAATTGAACACCAACAACACTATCAGCCTACACAGCAAAATCGGACGTATTAATTTAACTCTGAAAGTGTAAAGAAAATGATTCGTTGATTATATAGAATCTAGATTTATATTAGTTGACAAATCTGTGTAGAATTGTGTGACCAGTCCTTTCAGGTTGGTGAGGTTGAGAGCTGAACATTCTGATTTTGATTTCACAATGGCTATAGTGACTGAATTATAACAGTTATAGATTGAATGAATGAGTTACAGGTATATAGAGTTTACAAGAGATGTGCATGGAAAAAATGCATAAAAAACTAGAAAAGTGTGCTCCTCGGAGCACAGGTTTCCGCCGGGTTGCCTACCCAGTAGTGATGCGCGGGCCGACCCGTAGCCCGCAGGTCCCGCGAGTTGAACCGCGGGGCGGGCGGACCGGTAATAGATTATCGTGGGGGGCAGGCGAAGCGGGTCAACCCACGGAAGAATAGAAAACCACCAAAACACACCACCTCTCTCTCCCGCACGCGCTCTCTCTCTCTCGCAGATTATGAAAAAACCTGACCTGACTACTACTCGGAGCCCGCAGACTTTGGAAGGCAAATGCTGGAAAATATAATCTGGCACAAATGGCCATGGCTATATGGAGAATTGCAGGAGGTGCATTATCCAAAGAATCCAGGGGAAAAAACATTGTGATATTGTGTGGCGGTGTTACCCGTTAAACATTTTGCCGACTCCCTTATTTGCGCCTGGAGGTGTGGCTGATGGGTGTGTAGTTGTTCTATCCGTGAAAATTGGAACCGTGCCCACGCGTGTATGGAAAAGCGCATTGCGGCTCCTCAGACCACCCGCAATGCCAAATCCATTTGGTTGTTTACAAGAGCGCGCAGGGCGCACATTGGGCATGCATGCAAGATCCCAGAGCTGATCTGAAAGACTCTGAATATTTTACTCAACAATGTATGTGGAATTTCAAAGTCTTATTCCTTCATTAATCCTATGAAATAAAATTCAAGTTTGCTGTCTGTCTCTGTATAGCTACAGTAAACGTATTGCGGACATTTTGCTGATAGCCAGAGTCAAACAACATTCAGAAGTCTTCCTCCCCCCTAATTCTCAGCAAATCTCTGTGAATCAAATTTACTATGATCAGCACAATGTGAGAGTGTCAATTCCTTGTGTCAATTGTGTTTATTTAAGTTTATTTTAGTCTATTCAAAGTGCTGTGCAGTGGCATTCGTTCCAAACCACACCCTTAGTTTGATTAATTCATTGCACAGGAAATAAGGAACGGATTGCAATAACATAACATTCTCTATAATCAGTAACATGTGGGTGGTACTTCTGTGTATCAAATATGATTTTATTCAAAGACAATCAAAGACTAGAGCGTAGACAATGGACCCACGGAGACTGGCGGAGACAATGACTATACTAACACAGTCTTGGTGGACTAAGACCAAACTGACTGATGAATCGATTAATTGGCTTTCGGGGGGACAGCCCTAGTAAAAATGGACAAGTATGGGTTTAAATGAACACTCGGGATTTTACTGTGTACTACACCATGCAATGTAAGAAATTCCCCTTTTCATGTTGCACTCACTGATGAAAATCTAATAAAAAAAAGACTAGTTCAAATGATTTTCTGCATCATCACACACACTGCTGAGTGTCATGGCATCCTCCTATAATTCTAGTAACCCCTCCCCATGGGCGGCAAAAGCCCATGGGGAGGGGTGTACGCCGCGACGGGACCCGCGGGGGGGAGGAGGGGGGGGCGCCACGGCGGGACGCACGGGGGGGGGGGGGGGGGGGGGGCACCGCGCAACAGGACGTGCAATAACCCCAAGTTTGCAACTACTTTCGCCTGCGCCCTTCACCGGGTATGGTCTAGTGTGATATAATTTATGATAAAAAGTGGTTAGTTCCATCGATGGTCTTTGGTGTGTTGTAATAAATAAAAGCTGTTGGATGTTTCTCAAGACCACCCCCCATTTCCCAGGCGTTGAAAATGTTATCACTGCTCTACAGCAGGAGGTTATGAACGTTTGGATTGACAGGTCCTTCTCTTCCGCTCTTGGGGGGACAGTCAAAAGACAAACATTGGTGATTGAGGATGAACGTTAGATAACATTAGATGACCTTTGAGAGCAGTTGAACCTATCACTCTCTGTAGGGCCACTCCCCTCCCCTTGTTTTGACACCCACTCTCTCTCTCTTTCTCTCTCTCTCTCTCTCTCTCCCTCTCTCTCTCTCTCTCTCTCTCTCTCTCTCTCTCTCTCTCTCTCTCTCTCTCTCTCTCTCTCTCTCTCTCTCTCTCTCTCTCTCTCTCTCTCTCTCTCTCTCTCTCTCTCTCTCTCTTTCTCTCTAGTGAGTGGAATTTCTGTGAGTTGGCAGCCTTGTATCTGATCCTGGGGTAATTTACTGGTAGCGATAAGGAAGTGGTGCTTGCAGTCTTTTGTTATACTTGTTTCTGACAGGGAAAACCGAAGCCTGTAGAGACCAAATTGGATTTAAAATTTAGACTGCAGATAGGAGGGGAAACACACAGGCTTATCATCCAACTTCCAACAATCTTAAAAGTGAGCAGAGAGACAAACCTGTCTAACCCAACTGCTGGTTAAATTCAACTGGTCTCCTTATTCAACCATTAGCCATCATGTGTGGGAACGTGGGAATGGAGTAACATAATTTATGTTAATGAGTTGTCAGAGACCTTGACCCAACAAGAAATTACTGCTTATATTTACGATTCTGGGTGCTACCATGTTTTCATAACCATTTATCATATGTCTCTACCAATCACACCTTACATATTTTGTGTTTGTGTTTATGGGATTCACCAATAGAAGACAATCAGCATCGGCCGATTTGGGCTAAAGCTGAACCAATTTGGTCTGATTCAGTGGTGGACAGTAACTAAATACATTTACTTGAGTACTGTACATTTCTAGGAATGTTGAAAAATATATTATGAATTAACCTACCTTAACACATCAGGTGCCAGCATTTTTTCATAACAACTTACGTTGGGTGCCAGCATTCTCCCCATTGACTGCGCTTTGCTGTTTAAAGCTCTAGACTCCACGAGGAGCAAATCCATGTAAAAAAAAACATCCATTCATGTTGCGCGATGACCCTGGCTACAGCCTGGAACGATAACATTTCACTCGCGAGTTACAATGGGGGGGGATCGCGCATCGCGCATGACCGGTTTTCCCCACCGGAAACAGATTCGGAGATATAGGTGTTTTAAAGAAGGAAATAGACAGGAAGTGGATGGCAGCCATGTTTTTTTTTCCGGTGATCTATCTGGCCTATCCTTCTCAAGATCACAAAGGGTACTCCCAGAGCTGCTCTAGCCCCGCCCGTGTGGAGAAAAACGAAAAAAACAAAAAGACATATTTCACGGTCTGGACCGTGTTCGGCACCGGACCGCTACTCTGCGCAAACACGGTTCAGACCGTGTTTGGCACCCGATGTGTTAAGACCTATTTACTACTTAGTACTTTTGAATACTTGAGTATTTACTTGAGTATACACTTTTTCCATCACTGGTCAGATTGTATTTTTATGGTTGACAAGCAACACATGAAGAGAAGATGGTTGACAAGCAGAAATCCAGCATTGTTCATAGTCCTGAAGTTCCTTATGATTTTGCTTAAATCTCAAGATACGCATGTCTGAAATGCAAGTACTAAGCCATTTTTGTGCTTGCTTTTAAGCAAAAAATGTCATAACAATCGGCATTGGCAACTATTGACTGAAAATAATTGGATATTGTTATTACCGGTAGCTTAATTTAAAAAGAAGACAACATCTAATAACGGCCTTATTGTGGCCAGCTTGTGAAGTAAAAATTGTGAAAACTATTACACAAAATTGTTAGAATAAATATGTGCTTCTTTGGCCTACTGGCAGTGTGCATAAGAGATCTGCCGCTGATCGGTTCAGTGGTTTGGTAGATTAGCTCCGGACAAACAGAGACAGACAGACAGACAGCCTCCTTCAGAGCCACACTGGAGAAGAAAAAAAGCTGGAAAAAAAACTCACCAGTGCATCCCTAATGTGTGTGTGTTCGTTCTAGTGTGCATGTGTCTGTCTGTGCTTGTACTTCTACTGCCTATTACATTTTATTTATTTTTTGTTTGTATTAGCCTAGGAATACATGCTGGAAATAATTTATCTTCGTGCTACACATATTCATGTGCATGCATGCTTGCAGTCAAGCCGTGTCTTTTTCCCCTCTCAGCCACGTAGAAAGGCAGGGCAGTCAGACAGGGTCATTGCCTCAGGGGGTGTCTTAGAGAAATGCGTCGTTGCTGTGGGCTAGGAGAAATATGAAAGAGACCCTAAATCAAGACACAGAGTCCCATGAATCATGTCAGCTGCAGAGCCAAAGAAGAGGGATGAGGCCATCTGTAGCAGCATATGAATGGCTAACTGACTCACATTGCTGTTGACACAAGCTCAAGAAGTGTGAAGAGGTTGCGCAGATTAGTGCTGCTGGCTGCCGCATAGCGTGTTGCCACCCTGAAGGTATTCAGAGTGAGCGAACCCAAAAATAAGCCTGACGGTTGATACATCAGCCTGACACTCAACCTTCAGTGTTAGCCTGACAGCCTGGCAGGCTGCATTGTTAGCTGACAGGAAGTGTCAGTTAACAACACGGTCATAACAGCTAAAAATTTGGAAAACAAAGTGCTTTGTATTAGCTTCCTGACCTTCGTATGGATCATAGCCTTTTTGCTGGGTTCCTTGCAGTGTCCCTGTAATGTATAGGCAAGCATAAAAAGGTATAGTTCCTTAGAGTTGTGTCATCATGAGATGTTGTGTTTTCAAACCTGGGCTTTTACCGCATTGGGAAACCTTAAATCTCGGCCAAAGGGAAATTCTCCTGGTAAAGGGAAACATTTTACTTCTGGGCTACAGGCATGGCTACTCTGACACCACCCCTCACTAATCAAGAAACCCGATCCAGGTCTGGTTATCCTGGTATGCCACTCAGGCAAAGGGGAATCCCCCCATCCCATGGGAGATATTAGGTACTCCGCTATGGGTATTGACTGGCACCTTCACTTCTCTCACACCTGAATGCTACTTGCACTGTTCCCTATGGCCACTTCCAATTAACTAATTAACCCCGTCCAAACACAACTGAATCTCTATATCTGAATATATAAAAGGATTAATACACATGAATTACTACTCAAGTGCAAGTTAATATGCCCTCTAGAATCGAAGTGACAGCGTGAGATGAAAAGAGGTGAAATGTACCTTGCGGCACAGGTAAATTAGGTCCTCTGAGAGAAGGTTTGAATCTTAACCAAACTGCCTGCAGCAATTCTCTAAAGTTTGTGCTGGAACAACATGACAGAAAATCAACTGAATTTTGTGTTGGCGGTGGTTCAATGTACTGTGCATGGATTTTGACCAATGCAAACTTTTCTTTTGCCATTACTAATGGGTTTTCCATTTTTTGTTTGTTGACCATTAGTTCATTGTCATTGGTTAAATGAAATAGCCTTTCTGACCATTTTTTACCCAGGGATAAAGATTACCACGCCTCTGGCCAATGCCAGAGGCGTGGTATAAATGTGAAATATACCTCTGAAACAAATTCATACTAGAAATGTGTGATCCGTAGACTGCAAATCTACACCAGGAGCCATATCCTACCTCCCTCTATCTTTCTGTCTGTCTGGGGCATGATGTGATGGCAACGTTTTGGGGTTGTGCACATATATGACAAGGCACGGGGCACTGGGGGGGATATAGGTCATCCTCAGACGAGCAGTCCAGCAGAGCATCCAGTTCCAGTTCAGTACTTTGTGCCCCTGCATCTTTCTATAGTACATCCTCGTACGTTGGTGTGGGATGCCCTCGTGATTGTGTGTTGGCTCCCACAGCACCAGTTTGCCAGCTGGGAGCTCCCGGTGTCTGTAGCAGTAACTGGCTTGCCTCGTTCTCCTGGATGCCATACCTTCTCACTCACGCGTTGGTAAACCCCCATACAGATGCTTGTTGTCTGCGCCAGGCCGAAAGGCATGGCGAGAGAGTATGTTTTACCCCCAGTCCGTCCGTCCGTCCGTCCGTCCGTCCGTCCGTCCGTGTGTGTGTGTGTCCTGTCCGTGTGTTACCAGCTAATCTCCGGCACCGTTGGCCCCGGTCGCTGCGAAACTGTGCACACACACTCCCTCGATGCCAATTCAACTCTGCCCCAAATTTTTCACTTGGGCCTGTTATTACTCCTATACAGATTTTATCCAAACGTCATGCAAATTGGTACACAGTATCTCTATAGTCATGTGATCAACCCGGATCTGTCCGATTTCCCATATTCCATCATCATTCCATTGGCTAAGGTTGGCTTCCAAAGTTTGCAGGATTGGTCCGTTTTGAACAAAATGCCTCAAATTATGCACGCAGCTTGGAATTTCCGTGAAATTTCACACGCACATTCCCACTAGGCCAAGGAAGAAATGCCACCCTTTTCACATTGGCCTGTTATAGCGCCACCAGCAGGTCTAATTTATCAAAACACATTTTTGGAACAAAATGCCTCAAATCATGAATGCAGTGTCCCATTGCTGTGAAAGGCCTAAGAATAAATGGCACCCTTTTCACATTGGCCTATTATAGCGCCACCAGGAGGCCACAATAACGTACCTGACCTGGCGGAGACCTGTGCTCCGAGGAGCACTTTTTCTAGTTGATAATGTGCTCACTCTTGTTTAAGTTTAGTACCCTTCCCATCCCGGGGACTTCTGCGAGGTAGGCTATAGGGGTCCAGCATTCACAGTCATATAGGGGAACAAACTCTATAAATCATAAATATTGAGTTTCATATGGACCGCAGGTATTTATTCCTCAGCTCCATCCACCATCAGGTGTGTGCCTGGAAGATTTCGGAAGCGGGTGAACCAGCAGGTCCCTCTCTCTTCCAGGCTGATGCCTGCAACCTGTCCCTCCTTTGACCTTTTGAGCCCAGTCATCTCATTTCTGACCCTCCATGACTCCCCCCAGACTGTTGTTTGCCCGGAGCTGCCTCCACTCTCTGTACCCTCTTCATCATCTCCACCCCCTTGATCTGGTCGTATAAAGCCAGAGTTATACTTGGTTTTCGGCATTGTGTCTACAAGCTCACGCTGCGACGCGCTGTGAGCTTGAAGGTCTGCTATTTTTGGTGTGCGACACTGGTGCGCAACCAAGTATAACTCAGGCTTAAACGTCTGACGTGAGCGTAAACTGAACATTGCATAAAGCTGACTTAAGCCAAGAATCTTTTTTCAGGAATGCTCCATGTAGTTGTTTTCAAGCTCCTATTCATGTGTTTTCAATGGGGTTTATGTAGTTTTACAAATATTGTGCAACAATGTCATGATTAAATATCATGGTTAAATTACATTGTACATTATCACACAATTACATTTCACTGTGATAATTAAATACTGACACATGAAATTGTGATTTACCTCTGACATCAACAGTTAACAAGGATCCATTTTATAGTTTGTTTTAATGGGAATAATACCAAATTGTCCATTTTGTGCTGTCCAGTTGAAATTAATTTAAATATTTTGCTTCATTAAGTGGGTGTAAAACATAATAAATTGCAAAAGCCTGCTAAATTGTGAGCAGCAGCACAGATAATGTGGTCAAACAGAAAGAGAAAGAGGAGTAATTGTCGCTCACCGTGTGGGGAGTTCAAGAAGTCTTAAGAGGTGTAAGGGCTAAGGACTGCAGTTTTCTTGTATTACCCTCTTGTGATTGTCCATAGAAAGATGAGTGTGCTGAGATACCATGTGGAAACATAAACACAGATAAGGCCGTCAGAGGATGGAGAGAGAAGCTGTGTGATCATCCAACTGTAAAATTGACTTGGAATCAATATGGCTGTATATACTCTATCCAAGTTTACTGTCTGTGAACAAAAAGATTGGACATATGGACATCAATGTGAAATGGAATAAAAGGTGTTAAAGAGTGAGCTTCTTTAACTCTTGCATCCAAACACTCTAAGCTGAATTATTAACCAGGTGAATAATTAACCACTTTAAACCTTGTGTCCCTATTTTGTGTACTATGTGATTAAATGCGAAAATGTTACCCCTATTTTCACTATTTTTGCATGTTGTAGGGCTTTTAACACATCGACCGCCAGAGGTTAATCTCATAATGTACTCACCAGTGCCAAGGTGTTTTTGTTGTTTTTTTCATGTCGCCATAGATCTTGTTGAAATCCTTAAGATTGAGCCGTACACGGTCTGTTTACATCCGCGACATCCCACTGTATCTCCCAGTGAAAACCACGTGTCAAACGGGGTATCCATGTTGCAGTTAGAGCGGATTACGTTAAACAGTGAAATGCGAGGAGAAAAAACTACAGGAAGAGAATTGAGTTTCAGTTTCGTCTGTAGAACGAGGGCGGACGTGATCGTCAAAACCGGATCCCAAATAATTCCGTTTCCGGTCATCAAACCGGAAACGGAAGTGGATAAAAAAAAATCCGAAAGTGCACCCGGAAATTTTTAGCGCGAAAAGACCGTGGACCGTAGGGCTACGGTCTCGGCGCTTAACAGTTGGATTTAACGGACCGTAGGACTACGTTCTTGGCGGTTAATGTGTTAACACAACTGCGTAATACAGTTAAAAGAGTGGACATGGGAATAGAACACTCTAAGGGGCAGTTTTCCTTCAAAATCACAGGATTACCAAAAACATTTGACCTTCAGTGTTGCTATACAGTAAATGTACATTGTATGTTTTAGTTCACATGCTTAATCAATAATGCCGTGTTATAGACTTAAGTGTTATACTGTAAAGAAGTGTTATCAGGGTTAGAAATGATACAATATAATCATGCAACCATAACTAAGAATAAATGGAAATGAATGATGTTTTGAATCTGTTCCAACACGTTAAAATATAAGTCTGTTTTTTTATCACAAAATTCCAGTTACTAGACTGGTGCCCATTGGGAACCGGCCTACTCGGGAACGATCTATGTTGGGAATGATGCAAATAGGGAATGCATGTGCCACCCTGTTATGCAATACCTGTTATACCCGTTGTCAGCGTACCCGTTGCAACTGTCTGTCTGTCTGTCTGTCTGTGTGCCTTTTGTGCCCATACGGAAAGGTCCTTGTGCAGTGGTAAATGTCTGTGGACTGGAGAATGTGTGGAGAATGTCTGAAGAGTGCAAACTGATGGTGAAAAGAGGACTGATTAGCTAATCAAATGGCAAGTGTGGAGAATTTGACAGGCGTGGGGAATTTTCCAAATCAATCTATTGGCTGGGGTTGCCATGGCAATCAATTGTCTCATTTGGGCCATGGCCAGAGCCGTTTCTGGCGGTTCTGGACAACCGCCTATACGAAAGACTCGCCGCTGTGCACTGCTCTCCCTAGGGGTCATCGGCGACACACGTGCCGAATTTGAAGTCAAACGGTTGAGCGGTTCTCGAGATGCGTGATTTACGTAGTACAGAGAGTCTGTGCGTTTATTGTAAGATACATGTAATATTTGCAGTCTTAAGATAGTCCCTTGTTTACTCTGTATACATGCTTCAGCTGATTAAAACTCCTAATATTTAGGATGGGTTAACTTAATACCGATCAAAGCTGAAATGCCACATCATGGATAACGACAATTGCATATATGCCGATCTATTTGTATTATGGTTATTGTGTTGAGAGGACATCTTTAAATGTTGACATTCTGATTTCTTGGCCCCGTTGGATTGTATTTTGACAGATTGACAGATGAGAAACTTAACAACTTATCAACATGATGGAAACAACTAAGAAAATAGGGCTGAGGAAAAACAACTCCTCAATGTGAACAAGGTGTACAATAATGTTGTGATTTCCTGACAAAGAACATTTTTATACTTTCAGAGTTGAATTAAAACTCTCAAAGTCAGTGTCAGTCAGTGTACTGTAGGCTTTTGATAGATTTGGTCTTATTAAATCAGAATGCTGCATAGGCAGAGCAGCTTGTACCCCGCTGTTAGGCAGCCTATTTCATTAACATTTCCTGCAGGAGTTTGATTTTAGATTTTCATTATATAGAATAGAATAGAACTTCAAGGCTGGAAAATTATTTAATTTGACATTACATACAGTAATATACAATACAGTAATATACAAAAAGTATTCAAAATGTTCTCCACACTGCTGCCAAACTATCCTGACAATCATCTTGTCTTATTAAAGGACCACTTCACCCACCCATTCTCAACCTATCTTCATATAATTGCTCCTCACTATTGCTCATTATAATATGACACTATTTCTGTTCACTCACTCTGTATCTCAGGTGGGCTGTAGACAGTTCAGAAATCTGCCCACCCGTGACATCATTGGTAGTCGGTAGACAGGTTTGGTCATTTCAAACAAGATTTCAAACGTTTTCTTTTTTTTTGTATTAATGCAAGAACAATGACTTCTATTTCAGCATGTTAACTTTCCAGTAAGAGAAAGGCTGTAGTTTCTGTTAGCTTGGAATGCCCATCGATGATGTCACTGGTAGGCAGGTTTCTGAACTGTCCACAGCCCACCAATGAGACAATGAGAGAATAGACAGAAATTGTGCCATCTTATAATGAGCATTATTAAGGATGCAATTATATGAAGATAAGGTTGCAACGTGCTCCTTTAAGTACTATACTGTTAGGTTAGCATTTTGGACAAATTACCTTCTACAAGTTATATTTAGCCAGGTAGAACAAAAGGTATTGCAGTTTTGATAGTACATCGCATTCGTTCTTTTAGTGTCAATATATCCAAATCCATACAGTATTATTAAAATTGAGCATGCTTCCAACAAGACTGACAGAAACCCTTTCTAGAACATCCTGTGCCAAAGCTTTTCCTTTTTCCTAATTAAGAACAACATCTGCTTGGCCTTCTTAAAACAATCAGCGCTGATGCTGTGAAGGATCAATTGTCCACATTAATTAGTAAACAGCTGGACCAACATGTACCCCTGGAGCATGGAAACCTGCTCAATGTATTTGTGTGCCTTCATAGTCTCTGCTTAGAGAAAATAAACCAACCAAGGCCATGTCATCTACATATTGTTGCTGCCGGGCAGAAATCTTGTATGTCCACATCTTTCTATGTTTTTTTCATAGAATAACACGTTGCAAGTTTGTAGATCTACTATTTTAGATTGTATTTATTTATTTATTTTGCATGTGCCCAAAATAGGGACACTAGGTCAAAAAGGGTTAATTAAGTCTGTCTATGGGTTTTATACTATAAAGAATACATCACATGGATGCACCTCATGCACATCATCAGTGTTGTTGTAGCCTGGGGTCATTGGGTGTTTCGGGTCATACATACACCCTCGCCCAGGTGACCCAGCCGGGGTTGATCAAGCCCCAACTTACATCCCAGGTAGCTACCCACGGTCAGTCCTATAGGGAAAGACAGGGCCACTCAGTCCGCCTCTCCGGAACTACTCTGCCTGAACATGGCACGTGCTCTGGCACGTGGAGGGACTAGGCTCTGTGGGTGGCCTCCTGGCCGGGCTCCTCCTTCGTCTCACCATCAATATGTATGAATGAAAAGTATTAACCAGAGCTTGTGACTAAATGATAATTACATCGGATCCATTGGAACACAGGTTATTTTGTCCATTTGCTGAAAAGTAACAGTTTTGGGCATACAGTACAAGGTTTCTGCCTAACAGCAACGATATACTATAGTATCCTATATTCAAATTGCAGAGAAGGTGTACTCACAGGGGACGGTGGACGATACAAACGTCACATCTGTAGCCTTACTCTGATCCGCACCAAACTACCACACAAACACTGTTCAGGGGTCTGCCATGAGAATAGTCACATCAGTGTGGTCCCTGAGGGCCTGACAGTGTAACAAATTGGCCCTTACAGGGTCCATTCGTTTCCATGTGTACACTGCACACTGGATTTTACAGTATAGATTACAGAGATAAAAAACAAAACAAAAATCCTATCTAATGGCGGTCTATCACCTAATGCTTATCAAAGTGGGGTCCTTGAAATTAAAAAAGTTGAGAATCACTGATATAAAGAAACCCGTCACCAGTTGACGTCTGCTTGTTTTGCAAGTTGGAAAACATTTTTTTTTTCTTTTTACGTTTTTGAGATAACAGGGATAACTATTATTTCTTAACTCATTATTTGAAACTCTGGCAACATTTAATATGCATATTTGACATTGTAATATTATTAGTATAATAATATTTTCTGTCATATGTATGACAGAAAATAATTTATGAATAAGTAAAATAGTTGCCCATCCACCACATCACATTGGTTATATAATATAAATGTAAAACAGCAAAGATTAAGTTATTGTTGACATGGATCTCTTATCTTTGGGTAGAGTGGCACTCTGGGAGAGGATACAAATGAACTGGGGCATAAACACTGACAAATTACATTGTAAATTGTTAGTTAAATATCCTTATGTTTACCAGTTGGAGGAGGGGGGGCATCTATCCCCATGCCTTATTAGCATCTATTTGTGTTCACCTGGCTCCACTCCTGAGGGGGCTCGATGAATGATCATGAAACAGTGATATGTTGTGCCCGGAAGCCCAATCAGTGGTGAAGTGTTTAGCTTTAGACACTTCTGCTTCTACTGTTTAACCCATTCAATCCGGGAACGCATCTGTGTCATTTTAAGATTTATTTGGCTATTCAAAAATAGCAGATATACAACCTCATAGCGCGGAAATCATGAAAATGTGTGCAAATCTTTGAACATATATTTTTTTAAAGCGAACATTTGTAACTCAAATCTTTGCTTCTGGAACTCCCTGGAACAAAAATATTTTGAGACGGGGGTCGGCTGCCAAATACATAGCATTTTGGGGGTCTTTGACATGAAAAAGTTTGAGCACCACTGATATTATGGGCACATACGTTTTTCAGAAAACCGTTAGGATTTAGAAGACATTTGTAGAATCCCCCAAATGTTCAAGATTTTTCTAAAATAGCAGATCTACAAGCTTGTAGTGCGGCACTCGGTGCCGCGCTATGAGCTTGTATATCTGCTATTTTTGAATAGCCAAAGAAATCTAAAAATGACACAGATTCTTTCCCGGTCTGAATGGGCTAATGAAGGTGGCCTTTTAGGCTTTTCCCCCCCCTTTTTGATTACCTTTTGGTATGCTAGGAGAGTCTGTAGAGAGACAGGAAAGCTAGGGCAGAGAGATGGGAGTTACTGACGGGAGTTGGATTTGATTTTTTGGTCCTCGTGACTCAGAAAGGGTACTTTTTGATTTGTTTATGCATGCAAGTCCTCATGAATTCATAACCATCCTCTTAATGTTTTTCTCTTCATCCCAAGGAGCAGGCATTGAAATTGGACAAGCTTGGTCAATTTATATGGATGAAGATGGCAGAGACAGAAAGGGAAAGTGTTTTCCATTCGTCCGTGTGATGATGTTGATAATCGGCACTAGACTGAATCCAAGGCTTGGGAATGGGAACATGTATATCTCTGTGGGATGTATTATGTTTTGCAGGGATAGAACGTTGCAAGCAAAATGTACCTTTTGGGAGGATTGAATGCCTTGGAATTTAAACCTAAAAGGAACACTATATTTGGTTCGGCATGTTGACCATTAGTGACATTATAAAAGGCACTAGGAAGTCAGGCTATTACCACATGATTAATTTCAGACATTATTACGTCAATGGACCATTAGCGTCTGTAAATATTGCACCTTTTTACTGTCTGGTATTATGAGGCCGCTGTAGATCAAAGTTTTACATCTGTCCTCATAAAATACCACAACATTGTGGAAAGAGATGATATTTAAGAGGAGTTAGAAAAGTGGCATTTATATTTTAGTACTTTTAACATCTTCATGACAATTGTTTAGCAGATGTAATAGCCTAAATAAACACACAACCACTGCAGTAACAGACTGTTGCTACTAACTAATTTCTGTTTGCTTATTTTATATTGGGCCTTTTACATTAAGCCAGCAAACAGTACCAATGACATCTCAGGTGGTATGTAATGCAGTACCACACTTTGAAGAGAGAGACAGCACAGTTTGGATGTTATAAGTAGCCTAGTATGTTCTAAGTTCTAAGCTGATTATCAAGTTGGTTTCTCTCTGTGATTAACTGGTTCATAGCTTAAATTTGGCTGATGCATGAATGCTGTAGAAAATGTGTGCAATTGTAATTTACTAGATTTACGCTACACTGCCTTCAAATCCAGTTCTATATTGCTCTGATCAGAGCAATGGTCACCATGTTATGGCCATTTTAGATGTTTGAACCTGCTGTAACACTGCTGTAGTGCCCCACATGCATGCAATTTATTTATTTAATTTGGTTTGACTATTGTCATGGCAGATCCCTGAACAGCATTTCTGCCATGTTTGGTGATGATTGGAGCAACAACGCTTTGCCTGTGGCCCTCGGGGGACCCTGACGTGGTCCCTGGTGTGACTATTGTCATGACAGACCCCAGAACAGTGTTTGTGTCAAGTTTAGTGCTAATTGGAGCATGCACTTGCAGCACCCTGGTCCACTGGCACATGATGCGTTCGGGAGGTAGGGGCAAATACATTATCAGAGTGTGGGAGAAATTGCAATTTCACCCACTTCCGGTGGTTGGATCGACTTCCGTTCTTTACTGTTGGATTCCTTGTACCCAAAAATGGGGAGGTAGGCAGAGTTTTGGGTCTCTACAACCACCTGGTAAAACCGAAAGTGAACAGATCCACTTCCGGGTTGCACCTTGAACTCCACACCCCTCAGAGAATGGGTCGTGAAGTTTCAAGGTAATCCAACAAACCGGAAGTAGGAAATAAACCGGAAGTGGCAATTTTTTTTAAAATTGGAATTGGGTGAGACCACCCATACTGGAGTTATGGCTGTTTAAATCCAGCCAATAGGAATGCAAAGGGGTCGGGGCTTCAGCAATTACAGCCCCTGGTGTGGCTATTCTAATGGCAGATCCCTGACCAGTGTTGGTGAACTTGGTGCGGATCGGAGCAACGGTGCGCCTTGCAGGTCCGGATGTTACGTTTGTGACCACCGTCCACGGTCCATGGCAATTTTGATATAGGATAACACAACAATTTTTATGTGAGAAAATAAGATACATGACATCACACACAGACTCAATGGAAGTCAGGGTTTCCCCTAGGTAATTTTTGGGCTGGCCATCTTGACCGACAGGATTATATTTTACTGGCCAAAGAATAATTTATATATTATAATTAACGTCACATGCGTGTTTGCAGATAGGCTACATGCACACAACTGATAATTACACCTCGTTACATTAGCACTGCGCTTCTTTCCACTTTATCACAGATGCAATCTGTTCCTGTTTTTATAGTTACCTGAATAATATCTATCTACTCCATCATGCAGAGGTGTCGCTTGCCAAAAAAGAACTGAATAAAGTGGGCGTGATAACAGCTTGCGTGACTCCGTCTCACAGTATAAACAAATTAATGTATGTTTTGGGCTGTACATCTCATTCAACCTTAATATGCAAAACCTACAGCTTTTGTTTTGTTAATGTTAATTATGTCATCATGAATGATGGCGCAAGGAAGGTTGATTACTTAGTTTACTTGCTTGCATAATATCCACGACCCATACGACTTTGGGTCCCTGTTTTATTATCGTCAATTGGGTCCGGCTTGGTTCAGATTCTATTACCTTGGAAACGCGGTTTTGTTTATCATAACAATCAAGCGAACCAAGAAGACCCATACTCAGCGCTGATTAGGAGGAGGAGACGCAGGCAGCTGTGTAAAGCTTGATTTGTGCTTCGCCGTATGACGGTGATGTTGCATATCCAAAATAGCTGACATACAAGCTCACGTTGTGAGATTGTAGGTCTGATATTTTCAATGCACGGCACCATCGTACGAAAATAGGCTGATCTATCAGATAACTGCAGCGCACAGCAACAGCAGGCTGCTGGGAAATAAACCATTATGATAGGTTTTAATGGTTGTAAACTATCTTTTGCAATCATGCAATGTTGTGTTACTTAATCCAAATAATAATATTAAAAATAGGCTTAAATTATAAAAGAAGCTTCAAATGGACAGCATGTGTGCAGTGTGTGCCTGGGTTGCACTAGGCTGCACCAGCGCTCCTGTTTTCGTGTATAGAGGGGCGGGTGTATAGAGGCGCAGAGAGATTGCGCCTGATCCCATTGGTTCACCGATCTGTCCGTCAACCCCCGCCCCGTTAACACAACATTACGAGCGACGCCCACTGCACTCTGGTTGGTTGGGGAAATGAAACACTTCCTATACCGGGTACACCGACGCGTTCCTCCAGGCTTTTATTTTTTAGCAAAACTAAACAATAAAAGTCTGGAGATCGAGGCTAGGGTTGCACTGACTGCAACACTGACCATATGAAAAGTTGAAAACTTCATTCATTGAGCACATACTGTACGTATGGGACACACACATTGACGAAATGTCCCAGTTTTGCCTCTACACAATGCAAAGACAAAAGTTATTTCATTTAGACCCATAGGGGGTTCCACAAATGTGACAAATGTCACTGTGTGTTGCCGATTTTGTTTTTGGGAGTCATGTGACAATGAGTGTGAAACTGCATTTTGATAATTCTATATTGTTTGCTTGTTGGCTTCCAAAAATAGTGTGAGGGACCTATTTTTATTTTTTACAGTTGCAATACAAATTAAATGAATACATTTCCCAGAGATCTCACCAGTAGCAAAAGTTTTTGCTGCATGCACAAATCTGTCTCAGCACTCCCGTCTTGAGAGCCAACTACCAGCAATTTAGTAAAAAAATTATGTACAGTTGCCTGACACAAAATGACCATTACCCACCAACCAACTATCAGACCATGTTAATTACAACTGCTGCCTTGCCCTTCAGCTCGCCTTGCCTTGGCATCAGTCAATATAGCTTCAAGGTTCAGGGCTTCCTAGTAATTGGAACAAACATGGCAGTAGCCATGTTTGAAGCGAAATCTTTGCCAGCAGCAGTATTGATTACTGTTTTGTCATTTTGTCACGGCTTTCAGTAAAGGCACACACCTTCTGCATACCCATACTAGCCTTGTAATTGGGATTATGATAAGCCTTTATTCAAAGACAGGCTGTCACTACCTCACTGTCTAAGAAACTTTTGTTGTGATGAATTTTAATGAATGAAAGTGACATCAGTATGTCTCACCAAATTAGCCCTTGGCAAAAGCTTACAGGTTGTGGACTCTAAACAGCACTTATCAAGTTCAAGAAAGAGCTGATATAAGCTTAAATTTTAATTCATAATTTCACTGAATTGTCCTATCACTGTGAATTAGTCATGCCACCCTTATTACCAGCTCAGCTCTGGATAATTGAATGAAACAAGATGTAGTTTGTTTTATTTATGGGTCCTTTGTTTGATGCATTAACAGTTGCATGTGTTCCATTGTTGTCTTGCCTGAAGGTTTGTCTGGCCTTTTGAGCTCATGAGAACAGGCTGTTTGAAGGAGCCGATTTGCTCAGTGACAACCACAAAACAGTTGTTGTTGCCTTCAAAGCCATCAACCATCGTGTCCAATTCTGCAGCATATATTATTATTGATATTACCCTTCACCTTCAACACTTTGTATAGACCTAAGCTGAAAGGGGGGGGGGGACACCCCCCCACATACATTTATTATGAGTAGTTGGGGGCCCCACAACAACTCCAGGACCAGCTTGCAGCTATTCAGATATACTGTACAAATTGTCATGTCAAGAACATGAGCACTTTTTAATGGCTGGCTGAAAGGTGAAGTCGCAGTGCATATCATCTCTGTGCTCTGTACTGGGGTTTGGCAAAAAAGTTACATAATGTCTAATAATTTAGAAGGATGTCCGGAAGGAAGTGGTGTTCTTTTTGGGGGGTTTATCATCTCTGAACAACCACTAGAGTACTGTAAATTAGGATATGACTGCACTAATAGGAACTCATACTCAGCATTATTTGTTGTAGAAGTTCAAGTTTGGCAAAAATGGATAATCAGCCCAAAAAGAAAAGGGGAAAGCCCATCAAAAAGGTGATGATTGAAAATTTCAATCTATGACTCGGTAGCAGTGAGAGCAGAGATGAGATGCAAACCAAGCATCCCTTTGGGAAGAGGATATGGATTAAAGGATACTGCTGCTGTCTCCACGGAGACACAGGCAATCACACAGCTGTTTGATATCCTCATGTAGGTTGTGGTTTGGTGCTAAGCTTTGTACTCACTGTGGAGAATTAAATGATGAGTATGATTAATGTTTTTTCTTTTAATCTTTGACACCTGGACACGTGGACAGGCCTACATTTTCTGGTGCCGTTGAGCCCCACGAGAATCTTTGTATTGCACTGCAGACGACCAGTAGCATGTTAGAGACGTTATTATGGCTGTGATTATGGTTGGGGTTCCCAATGGCATAGTGAAACATATTGCTTTCAGAGAGAGAGAGAGAGAGAGAGAGAGAGAGAGAGAGAGAGAGAGAGAGAGAAGAGAGAGAGAGAGAGAGAGAGAGAGAGAGAGAGAGAGGAGAGAGAGAGAGAGAGAGAGAGAGAGAGAGAGAGAGAGAGAGAGAGAGAGAGATGCATGGTGCATGATAAGAAGTTTGTATGCACACATGCATGTTCATTTGATTTGATTTGATCCTCTTGTTTTGCAACATTCTGTCATTTAAATAAGATAGTAACAAATCTCTCATATTTATAGACTGGCCCGACACATTTTCATTGGGTGAAATTGGGCACAGATGGCTCTGATGTAATCTCTTCAGTCTGGTATTAATCATGATGTAGAGGACCAATGCAAAAGACTGCAGTGAAGGTCACAAAGAGGTTGATTTCTCTATATATTCATTCCATAAGACTATATGTCTCAAATTAATAGGCGGATATTGAGAGTATAAAAAGATTCTTCAAGTACAAATGAATAAATAGTAAACATTGATATCCCTATTTGCTATTACTTATATCTGCATGTTTATAAGAGGTAGACAAACACATTTGTTTTGTAATCAATTTAAAAACAGAACCAAGGATAATTTAAATTCCAGTGTACAGTATATCAATAATTTCAGTTTACACTCACACATTTCAGTGTCCTGTGGGTATTTGTCATTTAATCTTGTTTATTGTATTAACAACAGCGGGTATGCTGCGATGTGAATTCAAATATTGCGTTTTTATGAGTTCAGAATGTTGTTTATCACAGTGATTTTTATGTTTCTCAAGGATACTGGTATAAAGACTTTTATTCTGACCGGATGTCAATTTGAGGTTGTTATTTGATTTCGTTTAGTTTTGACTGATTGCTGGTACATTTCTCATGATGATGCTTTTGCATTATTGAGGTCATATGAACGCACTCATGTATCTCCTTTTGTCTCATATGTCTTCTTCACACAGTTACACCCTGCGAGTGGTGGGCAATGGGATCAAGGCTCAGACTGCAAACCCCGAAGTTAAAGTGAAGGGAACAGACCCTGTTATAAATCAGATCATAGATAAACTGAAACACATCAATCAGGTAAGACACTTGTCTTTATGTCTCTCTCTCTGGCCCATTCTCCCCCTTTTTATGTTTTCCAGTATACAGTATCTTTCTGTTCTGCACGGTTTACTTATTTCTCAGAGTTAACGAGTGTTAACCTCCACTCTTTTTATATCCGATAGGCCGGAAGGCCAGGAGGATTATGTTTTCATCCCTGTTTGTTCCCAACTCCCAGAGATTAAAAGAAGGGACACTTAGGGACACTTATCCTATTTTTTTCCAAAATGCATAGAAAACTATGCATTATACCTATAACACAATAAAAACACAATGGTCTTACACCTGCATTAGGCTACTATTCAATTATTAAATCCCCACATAAGCCACGTCCATTTCTGCCTAACGATATTTTCTGCCATTTTGCATTTCAAAACACACTTTTTGCTACGTACTCCTGCAGAGACAAAACTCACACAAATCGCTAGATATGATCTCTGGAGTAATATTTTTTTCATTCAGATGTTTTATGTTCCATTCCAAATGACTATAATTGCCTTCCAAAGTTTGCAGGTGGCCATGCACGCATCGTCTGAATTTGACCCCAAATTTGAGTGAAACATTGAGGGGCCTCTAAACAATGCAGAGCCAAAAGTGATTTCACTTAAACACATAGGGGGTGCCACAAATGCTACAAATATCAGTTTCACCAAATTAGGTACAAATGATCTCGGGAGTCATAAGACGATGAGCGTCAAACATGGTTTTGATAATCCATGCGGTTTGGCTGTTATTAGCTTCCAAAATTAATGGGAGGGGCCTATTTTGTACAAAAATGCCATATGTCATGAATGCAATAACCAAACAACCCCAAATTGGAATGATGAGGGGCCTCCAAAACCACATTCACCTCTGCCCATAGAGGGTGCCACAAATCATAAAGTTGCTCCGTATTGATGTAGTATAAATGCTGTTTCACCCGCAACTTCCTTGGGTCCTGACAGCTGCAATCCATGATTTACACAGCCCTGGATAGGCAACCCAGCCCGGTGGAGATAAGCACCCGTTTCTAGTTTTTGTTTGTTTTGAGTGCAACTTTGAGTTAATCATCAAAAACCTAAAGCTGCTGTTTTTATTTGTTTTGTCTTTTTTGTAATTCGATTAGAGTGTTAACTAGTTTACACCCTCGTCCATCTCGCCGGTAAGTAAGGTATAATAGAGCAATATCGTCTCCAAAACACAATCAACAGAGCACTCCAGGGATGAGAAAAACAAAACAAATCAATGAATACATATTTATAAATCCATTTGAGCCCTTTTGTGTACGTTCACATTTACACAATTGTTATTTGCCCCCTTTGACCAAATCGATGTTGTTTTTCTGTCAGCCAGCCCGGTTCTACGCACTTCTATGCTGTTGTGGCTTGTTTTGATAACTCTCTCTCTTAGGATGATTAGATTAGGACAGCTCACTGTTCCCACCATCTCTGCTGCAGCAGCGACAGCAGTAGCAGCAGCCGTGGATGGGGGCTTGAGCAGCCGTGGCTGGGTGCTTGAGCAGCCGTGTCTGGGTGCTTGAGTAGCCGTGGCTGGGTGCTTGAGCAGCGGCGCTGGCTTCCTCGTCTGCTCGCCTGGTTTCCCGAGAGGCAGGCTGCAGGCGAGGTCGTCTCTGTTGACCCAGTGTTGGCATCCCTCCCTGTCTAATTCACACCATCTGTGGGGTGTCGGAACGCGTTCATAAATCCATATTGCAGCCATTAGAGCTGCTTATCTGCCCTCCTGACGTGTGTGCAGCATTTATTTTTAATTCTTAAAGGTGTTTATGTCCTTGTGTTTGGGAATGTATAAACTATGTATGGACTATTCGTACACAGGCACCTTTGAGTGTTTGTTTACGGCACAGACTACACCAGTCCCAAACAGTGCTGATCGTCAACTAAATCATTTATAATCTGCTGAGGATAAATCCCATTTGAAATTCAGCCTGAACCTCACTGTCAATTTTTGTTGCACCCAAGTATTTCTTCGCTATAGCTCAAGCCCTATTTGTTAGCATATCTTGAGCTGGTAGATCTATTTGACCTATTATTATTATTTTTATGGCAACAATGTTGATTTTTTTTTTATTGCCCAAAATAGGCACCATGGCTTTAATGTGGTTAAACAACCTGATCACCATCATCATTGGACTGTGACTTATTTATTTTCTGTGACTCACCCTGGTGAAATCTTTCAATGGAGCTTTTGAAAGAATAGGTTATTAAACTGTCAACAATGTCTACTACTTCTAGAAATATTGATCTACTGTATAAGCTCTCAACGTGTTGCAATGTGACACATTGTGAGCTTGTAGATCAGCTATTGTCAGTGAATGTTCGCCTATTATGATATGCTCCAGAATAGGGACACTAGAGTTCATGTGGTTAAAGAGCATATAGCCTTGAGCATTGTGTCTGAGAAAAGACAAATTGAGCGATGGGAGGGAAATATGACGCAGACGGACCTCACATTCATCTCTCAAGGTGAAATGATTGCACTTATAAAAACCCCGGCATTGAGCATTTGTTGAGAAGATAAGCGTGATGTATGCATGCAAAAGCTCATTTCATTTCTCTCCAAACAAATATCATGAATCTACTCCTGTTTCGTTCATTTCACTTGACCTTGACTCACAGATGCTCAGAAACGCCCGCACCCTCCTTAAGCCCAAATGGAAACAAATCATTACTATTCAAAGCAGTGACTGCAGCAGAACACAAAACAGCAACGCAGCTATTGACAAATTCATCATGCAATCTGAGAGTACAAACTCAGGATTTCATCATCTTGCTCATCAGCAGCTTCCTCCTATGAATTATTTGTTGACTCGTCTCCTCTCTGCTCACCCCCACCCCCAATGTGGTAAAACCCATCAAGAATCTATAAGTAGGACCTGCCCCTGTGTCTCTCAATCAAAATCAGGGGCAAGCAGCTCCTTGCACAGACCGTGGGTTGAATTATTTACCAGTCATTGATGTCGTGGTTGACCAGCAGTTTTCTTTGTGAATTATTCATTTATCCTGTCCCCCTAGTTCACTGAATTAACTTTGAGAGTGTGTCCACCTTTTATTGGTTGCATTCCTGAACTTGAATAATGACATTGTGCCATTAGGCTGGCCGAGACAGGTTAGGAGAAGGGTGAAATATAACGTAATACTATTTAGCTTGCTTTCAGAATGTGCTGCTATGGTGTGTCAGGGGAAAGAGACAAAGTGCACACGACCACGAGCAGAGCAGGGTCAATATAATGAATTTATTAGAAGGCAAGAAGAACAAGGCTTACAGTGAGGTGAGGCAGGCAGGGGTCAAAACCAGGACAGCAGTCCAAAACAGGCAACCTAATCCAAATAGGGAGCAGGCAATAACCCAAAGGTAGAGGGTCAAAAACAAACTGGTCAGGCACACAGGAGAAGTTCCGAGATGGGAGTCCAGCAGTGTTGATTTTGACAGCAAATTTGGATTTAGTTTTAGTCATAGTCTCTTGAATAAAATTCCATTTAGTTTTAGTCATATTTTAGTCATCTGCAATGTTTTAGTTTTTGTCTAATCTTAGTCGAATCATACGATTTTAGTCGACTAAATCTACAGTTGATTTAGTCGACTAAAATGCATTTTGGCGGTGCCTTGATGGCGTCGTAATGGCTGATTTCACACTTGGTTGCATGCTGAAAATAGCCGATCTACAAGCTCACAACGCGATCTGCTATTTTCAGAGCACAACACCCGTCACAACCGAACATTAAATGTCTTGTCTTTTAGTTCTACTGGATCTCTTCTCCACTCGTCCCTCCCTAACATTTTAGTCTACTTTTTATTAGTTGACGAAATTGTCAATATATTTAGTCTTAGTTTTAGTCATTGTAGCTTAGTTTTTATTTAGTTTTCGTCAGTGAAAAAAGGTAGTCGACGAACATTGTTCGTCATAGTTTTAGTCGACGAAATCAACACTGGAGTCCAGTCCACACAGAACAAGCACACAGTACCTGGCACCTCGGAGTATGAAATATACAGAATACTGAAACGGAACACAAAAGCACAGAATACTGCCTGTAGGTCAGAGAGCTAGTAGTAGTAGTAGTAGTAGCAGCAATGCTTAGAATGTTACAGAGTGAGGGGGAAGTTTAGGAGCAGCAGGGCTGACGAGGGGAAGCGGGAAGTCTGGGAACAGACGAGAGTGGGCGGAGTGAGTCAGGAAACAGCTGAGCTAATGAATGGTGTGGGTACAGGTGAGAGTGGGCAGGGTGGGTCAGGGAACTTTTCTAGTTATTATTATTATCATTATTATTATTATTATTATTATTTGAACATTCTTGGGATTGAGTGCCATAAAATAAAGTGCATGGATAAATATGAATGAATGCTTACACTGTTGGAATGACATTACAATAATGACATTTATTTCATCTCCCTATTTTAAGTCTTTGAAGTGGTCTAAATGTGTCCATTTCCTATCAACAATATAAAAAGTGATTATTAGTGACTATTGGCTGCAATTTTCCAAGTCATAGGTAGTCGTCTATAAAACATGCTATGCTTGTTTTGTCTTCTTCAGCAAGGCACAGCTGGGATGCCAAAATAACTCATTCACCAAGCAAATGCTTCCGATTATAACCGAAACCTTTCTAGAAGTTCAGCAGTGATTCATTAAGCCATCTGATCATCTAATCATATCGAGAAGGATAGCAGGAAATAGTGGTGTTTTGGCTCTTTGATTCACAAATGTAATTACTTTAAAATTGACAGTGCTGTAGACACACATATTCTTTGTTTGTTTGTTTGTTTGTTTATTAAGGATCCCCATTAGTCTACACCTTAGTGGAGACTATTCTTCCTGGGGTCCAGGCAAAATCATCACAATACAAATCATAAAATGCAGTACAACATAACCAATGTTAGTGAACAAAAACACAAACTTAGAGAACAGCATTTATATTAACAATAACAATTTAAATTAAAAACAAAACAAAACAGGTTTGTCTGTCCGAAAATACCAAAAATAATAACCTAATCTAATCTAATTTCCTTTTTGATTATTGCTTCCTTAAGTTTCTTTTTGAAACCAAATGTATTTCTTGTTAGAGTCAAATATGGGGGGAGCACATTCCAGTATGCCATGGCTCTGTACATTACTGTTTTCTTACGTGCATTGATTCTGGGCAGAGGTAAAGTAAAGTGACCACTTGATGCTTGTCTAGTATTATAACCATGTCTTTCATTTGCAGGTAATAGCTGTAAAAACAAACTAAAGGGTTTCTGTGAGGAATACAATTTTTTTTTAAACAGAATAAGGCTGCATGCCAGTCTTTCATCCACCCTCCTCCATGACAGTCTGGCATGCATAGCATCCACACTACTCCTAACAGAGCAGTGAAGTGCTAGTCTTGCCGCTCTGTTCTGAGCAAGCTGAAGTTTGCCAAGTTCTTGCTTTGATGCACTAGACCAGATAACAGGACAGTAGTCCAGATTTGACAGAACTAGAGATTGTATGACTAGTCTAATTGTTGTGTTAGTTAGCAGATAAGCACTCCTTCTAATGGTATAGATGGCATTACTCATTCTCACCACTGTATTATTAATCTGGGTGGACGTGGACCATGACATATAAATGTCATGGTTAACTATATAAATCACATTTTATTTCCCCCAATCATATAATAAATGATCATGTCCATTTAAGGTTCATTGCAGCAAAGTACGAGCCATATACTGTATATTAATGAAAAATCCAGCCAACAATAATTTAGCTGTGCAACTGTAGATTCATATCATTTGAAAATGATGTATTCTTATTCATGTTGGAAATTAATGTTTGTGTACAAGTTGCATGATCTTTCATCATATTAAACTGACTTCTTCATTTTGAAACAAACACACACACGCACGTACGCACGCACGTACGCACGCACGCACGCACGCAGGCAGGCAGGCAGGCAGGCACACACACACACACACACACACACACACACACACACACACACACACACACACACACACACACACACACACATACACACACATACACACAATGTTGTATTGAAACATACAAAACAATTACTAATCCAATATTTATCCTTCAAAAAGAATTCATAAGAATTGTAAATAAAAAAACTAACCAACTCTTTATCAAACTAAAAGCACTAAAATGCAAAGATCTGGTTGACCTTAAAACAATTCAAATAATGTACAATAATGTACAATGTACAACGTTGTTCCAAATTAGAGAGAGTCAACACAATTTGAGAGGAGTCTGTATGTTTAAACAGCAGTTCATGAGGACCAATGTATATATATCAAATGTCACTGTATTTCTTTTAGGGGTTACTCTGTTGAACAAATGCAGAGAAGAATTGAAACAAAGTGCGACATGGAATATGTTTAAACAATGTTTAAAACATATATCAAATAGATATAGGATAGAATAGGTAGTTAGGTACAACAGTGTATAGGTTTTGATTTGGAGCATCATTTTGATTGTCTTGTGTGCTTGATTGTTTGTTCGTTAGATAAATGAAAAATGTAATTTATAGTGTCACTGTGTAATTGCACGCTTTTAGGCTGTGTACAGAGTGGGAGTGTATGCACACCCCTCAGGCTGCCAGTCTCAATTATCCGGTGGTGGAGAAAAAGGTCAGACTGATTCTAGAACAAGATCTTGTTGATCCCCCTGCCACCCCCCCATCTCTCTCTTTCTCTCTCTCTCTCTCTCTCTCTCTCGCTCTCTCTCTCTCTCTCTCTCTCTCTCCACACTATGATATCTTATGCTTTTGCGAAAATTATTAACAAACGACACAATACATCATTACTGCTACTATTACAGCAGCTGCTGCAGCATTTCTGTCTCAAGAGCATTAAAAGCATCAGAAAGCTACAGTATCAGTGTTAAAGACACCTTTAAATGATAAAGCCTACCAATCATTCAGAATCTTCATTAAGGCTGGGATACTTTGTTGCATGGGAGAAGAGTCGACAAAACTGCAAAAAGTCTACCATACAGGGAACTACTTGGCCAATGCATGGCCTTGATAAATAGCGGTTAACTGCTATTCTTCAGAGAAAACTTTAATCACCTGAATTAATTTCTTTATAAATGACTTCTCTAAGAGAAAAGGTGTGACAGAAGAGCAAAATAAAAGGACAGATACCCAGGACAAATTAGCACAAATACAGGGAATTAGCCTGTATCTCTCTCCCCCCCTTTCTTCCAGTTTCATTGATTAACAATCATATATACATGATATATGGCTCTTTATTCAAATTGACCCACCATCAATTCAATTCAGAGATGGAGACCACATTGGGACCTTTTTGTTCTCATCCACATCACTGACATGATCAATGCTTCTTGTTGTGTTTGCTGATCTTAATAGTTTGGGCCAAACTTGCTTCCAAATGCCTCCAATTGCACAAACTATATGCAGTGTAACTATTTTCCCAAATGGACCCTTATGGGGTTCCTTACAAATGTACCCTCATGGGTGCAATTGGGATTTTACTGGGTAGTTAGAATAAAATTAATTCATTTCATGTAAACATTTGAGTTACCAAGGTAACCAAGAAGTATTTATGAAACAAGTGGTTTAAAAAAAAAATGTCATTAAAAGTTTCTGTATGATATGCAAGACAAGTGGTTCAGTTCATCAGACATGTTCACACTTGAAAATACGCTCCTCAAGATACTAATGCTGTAGCTACTTGACATTTATTCATTTGACATAAGGGATTTGTGGGAGAAGGGGCTTATTATGCTCATGTAGCCTATAGTTATTATATTTTTATTATCTCCCCTTTGGATGATTTTCACAGTTAAAAAACCTTACTGGCTTACGTTGGCCACATTTAATATGAACCCTCAATATTGTAACATATATGACAGAAAATAAGGAAAAGCATAAGAGATCCCCTTTAAGTTAGACCCTTTTCAGTAGCTGGAAGATTCAACATCATAATTTAATTGTCTCTGGCCATCTGCAACTGAAATATGCTATATATCAGCCATTTAGTTTTTGTTTATGAATGTCTTAATCAACTACGCTTACTTTCCCTACCTTGTATTCCCCCCCCTTTTTAGCTTTTCTTGAGATCACAAATTCACACATTACACACTTTCATGTTGACATTGTTTGGTCTTTATTTAGATGCAGTTCTTGCCTGTGAAATATAGTTATTACCAATAGATATAGATTTAACGACTGTCTGAAAAGTTTTTCTCAGTATTACCTAACTCTCACTTGCGAATGCACACACACCTGCATGCCCGCACACACACACATTAAGTTAAAGTAATACTAGGTAACGTTTTCAACAAAACTAAAGTTAAATTGTATATCTTTTGTGAGTGGCAAAAGTTTCACAACACCCACTCCATGAATTTCACCCCCGGAAGCCTTTTATTTATATATTTTGTATTGAACGCTGTCGGGGGGGACTTTCCCGGGAAAATGACGTCATCTGGCCAGAAAACGGAACTACCGCAACGGTTTCCTGTTTGGCCAGGAACTACCGCGCTAATAACAAAAAGGAACCTCACGCTGATTTTAAGAGAATGTAGGATTGGAAGATCGAAAAAGAACAGAAAAAGAAAGCACAGCTCATGGTAACTAATGCTCCACTGGCTAAGAGAAACGATCCGCAGATAGTATAAAACAATTAAAAGATCGCTTTTTGAAACGCTTCCGGCTTCCGGTGAAAACAAATGGAATTCTGGGTAATCGAGGACTACGGAAATCATATACTTTCCTTTGTCATGTGGATTTTTATGGCATAGCTCTGAAAGAGGTAACCATCCCCCTGGACCGATCGGTGCCAAATTTGTTGTGCACACTGTCACTAGGGTAACGTAGAATCCCAATTCATTATTATGTTCTACACTTTTTGAAATGTTGCCCAAATATGGAATCATATGTCATAGAAATTCACAACTGGTGTCATAGATCAGTAGTTTTCAACGCGACGTGCCATTCGAATTCGGTCCCGATCGGATCCCGCGTTCGTGATACGAGCCGTTTTGATTTGAGGAAATAGCCCCCTCCCACTAAAGAAACAGGCCCCTCCCACAAATATAACGGGCCTATTATATTGTCACGTCACTCCTGAGATCACTTGTGTTTAGTGATGTGCGGGTCGGGTTTTTTCATGACCCGCCCCGCCACGCCACGCCACGCCACGCCACGGAACCCAACCCACCTTGGGGTTTTTTTTGCGTGTGAGAGCGGCTGACCCGCTCACCCGCAGCCCGCATAATTGCCTCTGAAATCCTGACTGGACCACCCGCGTTGGGTTGACCCGCGGGACTCGCAGGTTACGGGTCGGCCCGCTCATCACTACTTGTGTTTCATTTTGAGAGGATTGATCCCCCCAAAAATCTGGTTTTTGCATCAAACGGTCACATTTTACACATTTGTGGCGCCCCCTATGGATCAAAGTGGAAATGCTTTTGGGGATTCGTTGAGTAAACCACCCTCAACATGTGATTCAAATTTGGGTTAGGGTGGACGTTTCGTTTGTGATTTCTGGCATTTTTTGTAAAACGGGCCCCTCCCATTAACTTTGGAAGCCAATTACGGACGAACGGTAAAGACTATGGATATTTTTATCGCATGGGTCCAGAGCTCATGTGTACCGATTTTTGTGAGATTTGGACAAAATATGTGGGAGGAGGAGCTAAAAGTGTGTTTTGAAGAAAATTCTAAATGGCGGAAAATCTATCCAGACAAATGGGCGTGGCCTATATATATTCTATGACCTACGGTTCAAGAGTTATAGGCCAAAAGGTAAAGTGGGCTGTTATAGCGCCACCACGTGGCCGACTGATGTAATTATTTTATTCATAATTTGGCAATAAACTATGAACCTCCCCTCCAAGTATTTTATCTCTAGCCTTTACAGTTTCTGAGAAAGAAATACTTGAATTTGAGTTTTTTCATTTTCCCATTAAAGTGGATGGGGAAATTTAATGCACTCAATCAATCAATATCAATTAAACTATGTAACCAATATCTTAGCAAAGTACAAGCACAGGATTCCCGCTGAAGCCGGTCATTTTGACATATGGCACTAAATTGTGAAAAATAAACTGTGGGAGAAATAGCGGCTGAAAATAAAGTTTATCTAGAAATAAAGTAGGTAGAGTACTATAGTCTGGTTCCACACTGGGACCTTTGAAGCCAAACGATGGCATCTTCTTTTTTGGCATTTTGAATCCTCCCTCTGGACCTTCAATGTCAACATCAGGACCTTCAATGTCCACTTTAGGTGCTTCTAAGTCTCCCTCAATCTTTGGAACCGAAACATCCAAATCCCCTATTTGAGCTTTGGACCTTTCAGGTTGAAATCAACATCTGACCCATTGACCCATTGACCTGGAGGACAAACCATCCGTTAGTAAATTAGCCTCGATTTTTGTGTCAGTAAAGTCCTTTTCATTCAATAAGGAGATTGTAAGAAACAGATTATTTGCATGGATCACTGTTGAGGCTTACCCAACATAACGGATGCGATCACTGCAATGACTCCATATAAGATCCTGGACATCTTGGTCCAGGATAAATATAACCCAGGTAGGGTGGGATAGATGGGATGGGATAGGATGGGATGGGATGGGGTGGGGGTGGTGGCACAGGAATGGGTTATACAGGTTTTTTTGTTATTCCTTCTGTGTGAATAACTCATAGATGCCAATTAGTCCGTGAGCCAGGGGGGTTGGTCAGTATCATCTGAGGCGAATAATGCTCATAGTGATTTTTGTCAAGGTATGCATGTCTAGAGTTAGAAAATATGTAATAGCCTTGCACCAATGGTAGCTTTATGTGTGCTATCATGCATTTTATTTTATAACACTAGGCGAAAATTACATGGGTCAATATATGAAAACATACTACTTAACCCCCCCCAAAAAATGTATACAAAAGGTTTTTCGATTGGTTCCGGTACCTCTAGGCATGCTTAAGAACATACTAAAAATCTAGGAAATTATGTCTCGTAAAGCCATCATTTTCAAGATGGCATCCAATTTGGCTGCCAGGAGCTTAAATGGCTTTATGATACTGTTCAACCTAGAAAGGTGGTTTTGGTGTCTAATCCTAAGTTTTAGGCTTCAAGGAATGTGGATGAATCAGTGAAATTACCATCAGTTAATTATTTATAGCCAAATCAAAGATGTTGTTCATCCCAAGGGGATGTTCCATTGTACTAAATTATGTTAAAAACAACAACATGGTGATTCATATGGGGACCTGAGGGGGGGGGTTCATAGGTGTAGGATCTATTTCTAATGTTATATTTTCACTTGCCGGTCAGTCTTTGGCCTATGTGCTAAAAGTCAGGTCAAGGTCTCTCTCGCACCTTATCGTCCAACCAGGTGTCCAAGCAGGCAGCAGATATGGTCAATGGTTGACATGTACGGTATTCACCTCACAATTGACATGGAGCCGTTTGCTGACACCTTGCAGGTATGCTGGAATCAGCATACCTGAACAGAACCAGAACAGATCTATAATGTAAATGTGCATCCCGGTGGGATGCATGTTATACAGTCACTCTTCAGCTGCATTGCAAAACTGATGCAAGGCTCAGAACTGGAAATGCATGTGATTGCAGCATATGGGGGGCTGACAGGCAAGTTCAGTGGTAAGTCCTGAGTGTATCAGCAGCACTCTTGGAGTGGTTTCTATCAACTGGGCCAAAGCCATTTGAACAGATACAGCAGTAGCCTACCTGGACATTGTGCATCTGCATCCTACTGTCCGACAGTGGGTAGACAACTTCATTCTTCCTACACTTCAGATCCACCAGTTTGAATGTGCAGGGACACACATTGACATTAACTTGTCACCTTTTCTCTCATGACGCACATGATGAAGTACTTCTTCCGTGCTGGCCATGTGCAGTATGCTTGAAATATAACCCAGTGCCTGCTGAAGATGCATGTGCTCCTTGCCATAGAGAATAAGAAATACCACTCTATATTTTTCAAATCGGCCTCATGGTGGCGCTATAACAGGCAGATTCATGTTTTGGATGAAACTTATTTTTCTTTATTTCTTCTCCTTCATTTTGTCCCAAACGTTCAACAATAACTTAACAGATAAATAACATGAAAAAATTACAATGGAAGGGGTTTGAATTCAGTGTTTTACCTAAAGCATTACATAGATTCCATGATGTAAACATGTCAAGTAAAAAAGAAAGGCTTTGGCTCTGATTATCTCCGCTCAACAAGAAATTATAAGTAGGACTTAATGCGATTAAACTGGGTGTAAATCACACAAATAACACAAATAAGGTGTTGGATTCCAATTGAGTGACTAATAAATCATGGTTCCGCAGAGAGAGGCAAGGAGGGCTGCGCCAAGAGCAGCAGTCAGGGACAGCTTGGTCGTGGGGGCTCCGCTGAGTGTGACTGGGTTGCATTTATCAGTGGCGCAACAGTCGATCTTGGTCTCGTAGGTGATGCCCAGCAGGGTGGAGTTGGTGGTGGCATTGCATCCAGTTGTCGCCGTGCAGCCCTGGCTGCTGAAACCATTGAAGCCGGAAATACTGGGGAATGCTGGACACAAGGAACGCAGAGAGATGATGAGTCAATGTGAATGTCAAACACATGTACTCATGTGCTGTGTGTGTGTGCATGCATTACATTAGCAGGGTTTTACTGTGCATGTGAATGCGTGAAGAAGTGATGGTACAGTAATTCAAAGTGACAAGAATATCTCTCAGGTGTGAATGCATGAATCCCTATGAATGATGTGATGAGGATGGGTAGAGGACTTACTTGATGCAGCAGTAAAACAGACCTCCGTGCTATTCTGTGTACAGGTGACATCTTTAGAATTGAGGCAGTAGCCCAGAAGACCCACACTGCAACTGTTGCAGGTCAGACTGTCCGCTAAAATGTGGAGTTAGTTTCACATCAGAACATCATAGACCTTGAAAGACCATTTTTATAGGATCAAAGTGTCAGGAGTTTAAACACATTTTATGAATTGCATTATGCTTATTTTCAGTTTGAAAACTCAAAAAAAAATCTACATGGAACATTAAAAATGTCCTGAATCCATTAAAGTATAGCTAGGAGAAGACAGTGTGATGATTGACTTAATTTAGTTTATCATCAATTTACTTCAACTGGTGTCTCAGAAAATCAGGTTTGACATTCTCTACTCTTTCGTTAGAAAGGTCAAGTCAAGGACACAGAGATATCAACATATGCCGCTCACCAGAGTGACAACAGTGATGATTATCTTTCCTTGATAAACACCTACAATAAGAACTACTACTTATTAAACATATATATTAGACCACTGTTTATCAAACTGTAAAAGGCCCATTGACCTGGAGGACAAACCATCCGTTAGTAAACTGCCTTGATTCTTTTGTCAGTAAAGTCCTTTTCATTCAATAAGGAGATTGAAAGAAACAGATTATTAGCATGGATCACTGATGAGGCTTACCCAACATAACGGATGCGATCACTGCAATGATTCCATATAAGATCCTGGCCATCTTGGTGTATGTGATGTGTTCTTGAAGACACACAGCTGAGCTGAAAGTTCTGATCCTTAGTGAATGGATGAAATGCTGAGGCTGTGGCACAAGTCTGTTGTTTAAATACAACCCAGATAGGGTGGGATGGGGTGGGATGGGATGGGATGGGATGGGATGGGGTGGGGTGGGGCTGGTGGCACAGGAAGGGGTTATACAGGTTTTTTGTCATTCCTTCTGTGTGAATGACTCATAGATGCCAATGTGTCTGCTACAGTATGTGGTCTCCGCCAGTCTGGCCCGCAAACTTTGGTCATAGCCACTTGGAATGGGATCTGAAAAATCAAACTGTGTGCACCTTGATCCTCTGTTATGCAGTATGCAGACAAGTCCTGAGCACCTCTACTGCAACATATTTGGCAGCACTATCCCGAAGCACAGTATCCAAAACTCCACAACACTATTAAGTGTCCTATCCTTCAACTATAAATGTCCATATCTTTACAGTTCTCTTTTCAGATAGCATCCATACTCACTCAGAAACATATTTAGATGTCTCACACACGCTCCTCTCCTCCGGGCTAGAATGTTGACCAGCCACAGCCCAACTTGTAGTAATTAATGTCAGCTGGTTATGGTAGAAATACATGAAAACCCAGTTCCAAACAAACTAACCTTCTGGATTTTAACAGGTGTACACGCTGATATATCCTCACCCTGGCTCTTAATTTGGTGACCACATTTATCTGATAATTGAATTTACAACCAACCCTTAAACATCACTGTTTTTACATCTGTGTTTATCCGGAACACTCGCCCCAAAACACGCTCGCCTTCAGCGTCGATCCAGACGCCCCGCTCGAGCGGAACCCTCGCCACAACGACATTCCACTCGCCACGCCGGCGTCTTTGTGCATTAAACTGTGCATAATGTCACAGCTGTCCTGGAGAAGATACACAGGTATTGTAAACAACACCAGTCAGACAGCATTCCGCAGAGGTCCCTGGCACAAAATAGGCCAAATCAGCTGGCATCTGAACATTCCAGGTGGAAAGCATTCCAATGGTCTCATTTGCATTGTTCTGATAAAATTCTCTCTATGTTGTTTAAGGGTGAGACAAATTTTTGTTTAAAATGTTGTGTTCAAAACCATGGACCCGCACCGGCGTGACGAGTGGACTGTCGTTGGGGGCGAGGGTTCCGCTTGAACTGGGCGACTGGACTGGGCGACTGGCTGGGGGGCGAGCGGTCTGCTCAGAAAATTGGGGCGAGCATTAATTACTACAAGTTGGGCTGTGGTTGGTCAACACGCTAGCCTGGAGGAGAAGAGTGTGTGTGAGACATTTAAATACGTTTCTGAGTGAGTATGGATGCTATCCGAGAAGAGAACTGCAATGACATGGACATTTATAGTTGAAGGATATGACATTTAATAGTGTTGTGATGTTTTTAGTTTGCTTCAGTATGTAGGTCATGCAATCAAAATAACATTTCCTTTGGATTCCTTGGATCATTACCGAACTCCCCAAATAAGCCACTGCCATTTACACCCAACAAGTATTCTGCTATGTTGCGTTTTTTTGCTACGACTCTTACCGATCTTATCCAAACCTAACTCAAATTGGTACAGATTATCTCTGTAGTTATGTGATCAAGATATATCTGTCAACTTTTTCGGATTCTATTCCGATAGACTACAATTGGTCTTCAATGTTTGCTGGAAGGGCCCATTATGTACAACATACAAGAACCGCTGGACCGATTGGCAGGAAACTTTGCACAGTAGGCCAAGGAAGAATCGCCACCCAATTTGTTTTCAAATCAGCCAGTTATAGCGCCACCATGACAAAGATTTTTGCAAGAGATTTTCTTTGTTGCTACTCCTACAGATTTTTGTCCAAACCTCACGCAAATCAGTATACATTATCTCTGCAGTCATGTATAATGTGAGGAGGGGACAGGAGGTTTGTGTCAGACCAGAGACTGTGGGAGGCAATGTTTCAGTGAATGAGATAAGAGGGAGTCAGGTTATGGAGAGTTTGTAGTTAGTGTGGTTCCCCGAATGGGTACGGTATTCCTCGCGTCCCAGCGGCCGCAACCCGCGTCGGCTTAACCACACTTTGCAATTTCCCAGAATTGCGACACGTCTAGTTATAGTTATTAGACCGTTAAAAGAATAGAAAATAATAACTTATACAGACAAATAAGAGAATAAAATTACAGTGCAACACAATAATCTAAAACCTCACCAAATAGCAGCAGCAAACAGAAAATTGTTCAGCTTTGGTTTAAAAGAACTGAGAGTTGTAGCAGACCTGACATTTTCTGGGAGTGTGTTCCTGTGTGCTGCATATAAACTGAACGCTGCTTCTCCACATTTAGTTCTGACTCATTCATAAAGCAGACCTGTCCCAGATGACCTAAGAAGTCTGGGTGGTTCATGAAATATAGTTTGGCCCTAAACCATTCAGTGCTTTATAGAATAAATTCTTTGACACACAGGGAGCCAGTGTAATGACCTAAGAACTGAACCACTTTCTTGGTATTAGTAAGGACTTGAGCAGCAGCGTTCTGAATCAACTGCAGCTGTCTGATCGTTTTTTTTTTAGAGAGACCTGTAAAGATATCATTACAGTAGTCGAGTCTACTGAAGATGATAGAATTGTCAAGTTTAAAAAAAGAAAATGTTATACCTTTATTATAGATAGAGAGAGAAATGGGGAGTGACACACAGCTTTACATTGTAGCCTAGGTGCCTGGACCGCTATGCCAGCGGTCTAGGCCAGAATTATCAAGTTTTAACACATGCAAAAGACATGCTTAGTCTTGTAAACTTTAGCACGTGTAGCATTTTTGGTGTGAAATTTCAGGTCAGCGCTGTGCAATTCAGTTGCTTTTGTACAGTCACTGCCTTGAGAAATTGTGCTAATGTAGCAGCAAAACATTTGCTATGTGGATAGAGGCATTATAGTATTGTATTGGATCTCGTCTTTCCCATCTGTATGTGTCTGAATCTAGCAGCATCTGTTTTGTGAGGAGAAAATAAATTCCTCCAATCACAGGAGCCTCGTTGTTGCCAAGAGCCCTTCAACAGACTATTTAGCAGGTATTTTATGGCACATTCTAGATTTGGTCATTTTTTACCAAATATTTTATATACATATATTATTATTTTTGAGCAGTTATAACTTTGCTGCTTTAATATACACATTTCTCTGACAATTGTTTAATAGCAGTACCCATTTGATCTCATGTTTCTAACTTACTGGCCCCCAAGGCAAATGCTTTGAATAGAACAAAAATAATCCATCCCCCCTGGGCACTACCAGGAACTGCATTTTCCACCGGAAACATTTAAGTCTAGATAACATAGATCCTTCCAACCATATTATCCACATGTTTGAGCAGCTTAATATAAATGCAGGACTTCAGACAAGTACAACAGCATAGCAGAAATAAATCCAAGCTCTAAAGATAACATCCGCTCCCTGCAGTGGTCTTAATTAGTCCACTCTACAGTCTGCATATATATTTCATGTAATTTATTATCTTGAGCACAACAGTAGTGACAAAATTAGTATTTTGTCCAGTATTTTGGTCCTGCATGCTAAGAATGTAAAGACACAAAGCTGTTAAAATCATAAAGTGTTGTCACCCATTACATGGCACATAGTTAATAGTTTTGTATAAAACACTGTTGTATTAAAGCAATGTCACTCTTGAGGTTGCACAGTTACAGTAATAACAGCTGTGATTATCACTGACGTGGGCCCTTGTATCAACAACCGAGTGTATGTGTATTGGCACAGCCGTGCTAGCCTCGATCTCCAGGCTTTTATTTTTTAGTTTTGCTAAAAAATAAAAGCCTAGACCAACCAGTTGATGTTCCGGGCATAGAGACACACGGCCGGAAGCGGAAGGCCTACAAATTCACGCCCACTTTTGACACAGCACCGCTACTCGAGGTCCGTTAGAACGATGAACTACAGCTCTCAATGCAATCTCTATGAGAGGCATTGTAAAATACCGTAATTTCACTGGTTAGCTACTGAGGCTGTAGCGATTTTTTTTGTGTTCTAATAAACTGTCCCATTTGTTTAATTTATCCTTTTTAATGTCCCATATCTGTCATCTCGATATACTACCCACAATATACTATAATATACTCCATCAGTGTGTCAAAAGTTCTAGCATCTGAAATCTTACGTTTAAAGTTGTCGCATGGTATATACGTCACGGACGCATCCCTTGAGGTTTTCAATACCCAGAAAACCGGCGAAAGTGGCAGTTTTCAATATGTTTTGGTCATTATCCCTGGAACAGAAGGTCCAATCTGCTCGGTTCAAAGCTTGTTGGATGCGTGACTTTGAGGACATTAAGCACGCAATGACACATTTTCGGGTTGTTTGGGGTTTCTAGGGGGGGCGAGATCTTAGTTGGGCAGGCGACCGCCTGTCCTGCCTCTACAGTGGGTACGCCACTGGTCGGCGCTCGGCGCTCGTAAAGACAGTGATGTCACTGAAATGCGACAACTTCTGCGACCGTCTACCCTCTGCTGTGTTAACATCATGGGTAACTCGTTAAAGTGGCAAATTAAATGTGAAACACATCAACTATTAAGAAAACAAGAAGATATGTTGACAAAGACACTCCATACATTTGGAAACATATTTTTATTTAAATCAATATCGTCTTCAGTTAATGTAGGAATATTTTAAAAGTAGGCTAATTCTCATATCCTCTCATAGGGATTGCATTGGCAGTTGCAGTTCATCGTTCTAACGGACCTCGAGTAGCGGCGCTATCTCAAAAGTGGGCGTGAATTTGTGGGCCTTCCGCTTCCGGCCGCGTGTCTCTATAGGAAGTGTTTCATTTCCCCAACCAAACAGAGTGCAGTGGGCGTCGCTCCAAATGTTGTGACGTCAGGGCTCTCAATGCTACACATTGGGGAGGAGGAGGGGCGCGAGGCAGGGGCTGACGGACAGATCGGTGAACCAATAGGATCCGGCGGAATTTTTCTCCGGAGATATTGAACCCGCCTGTCTAGACATGATATCAGACACGCTAGGGCAGTCTACAGCCGTGCTGATATCAGTGGTGGAAGAAGTACTCACATCTTGTACTTAAAGGGATATTTCACTTTCAAAAAAGAATTGGGTCATGTCATCGTCTAGTCAGGTTTTTGTGAGCCCCCCAGACAGTTTTTAAGTTGCTTGATTCAGTATTTAGATATTTGATGTATATATTTGATTTCATTTTATCAGACACGCCCCCTTCCTATACAAACCCATTATAACTTCAAACTCTATTTTTAACATGTGAGGGCAGAATGAGTCACCAGAACCAAGGACAAGGACGGGTGTTTTTGATGAATCTATCATCAAAAACACTAGTCCTTTGTTCTGGTGACTCATCCTGCCTTCCCAATACGTGAGGGGGCCGTGTTTTTTCGATTACTTTTTCATTTATTTTATCATTTCTTTTTATTGTATTACATTTTTTACATTTCCCCCAAAAAATATTAATACGTGAATAAATAAAAATAAATGAAATTAAATGAAAAAAGTAATTGAAAAAAATACATTTTCCTCACGTATTAGAAGGACAATATCAGTCACCAGAACCAAGGACGGGTGTTTCCGATGAATCTATCATGGTTAAAATGGAGTTTGAAGTTGGGTTTTATAGGAAGGGGGGCGTGTCCGATAAAATTAATATCAAATATCTAAATACTGAATCAAGCAACTTAAAAACTGTGAGGGGTGCTCCCAAAAGCCTGAGTAGACGATAAAATGACGATAACATTTTTAAGTGAAATATCCCTTTAAGTAAAAGTACCAATACCACAATGTAGAAATGCTCTGTTACAAATAAAAGTCCGGTATTAAAAATTTACTTGAGTAAAAGTACATTAAAATATATAAGTATTCGCATTAAAATATACTTAAGTTCCGAAAGTAAAAGTACTCATTATGCAGAATATCCCATTTCACAAGTTTTCAAATGTATAAAAATGCTTTGAAAATAGCCGACCTACAAGCTCACAACACGTCGCTTTGCGACCCGTTGTGAGCCTAAAAGCCTAAATAGCCTAAGTATACGGGCTGAAGTGATTAATGCATGTTTTGCAATAATAATCAAAATCTACAAAGTAATTAGTAACTAAAGTTAAAAAAATTGTAGTGGAGTAAAAAGTATAATATTTGCCGGTGTAGTGGAGTAGAAGTAAAAGTATTGAAAATTGGAAATACTCCAGTAAAGTACAAATTCCTCAAAAGTGCACCTAAGTACAGTACTTGAGTAAACGTACTTAGTTACTATACACCACTGGCTGATATGCTGCAGATATAACTTGCATTGGATATAGTGAAAACAAGTCAAACAAACTCCCTCCTATGATGGTAAAACAGTCCTTTGTTCAAGTCAAGACAATGTTTTATTTAATTGCCATGAATGATACACTGATACTGATACTATTATACTGTAGCAGGACACCACTCCCTCTTTCCACTACATTATACACGTGGGCAGTGTTGCATTGGTGAATCTATCTCTGGTGGGACGCTATTTTAAAGACGTCACGCACATGTCGCTTAACACCTGCACTACAGGTAACACAATGGACAATTGATATGCATCTATACCCGGCAGTCGGCCGCCTTTGTAAACTTTGTTGAGGTGTGAACTTTTAAGGGTTGTTTTTAATCGATGCATATGCGTGCGTGTGCTCCTGCTCAAAAGACTGATGGGACGGTGTGTTACAGCGTGCAATGACCAATGAATGCAACACTGCCTGTGGGGCTCTATTCAGTACTGTACCTTTGTGATAACCCAATGACATTAAAGTGCACTTGCACATTCTTTCTCCTCTCTCTCTGCCTTTCTCTCTGTCTGTTTATGTTTCTATTCTTCATACATTATACACTTTTCACACGCACGCGCGCGCGCACGCACGCACGCACGCACGCACGCACGCACGCACGCACGCACGCACGCACGCACGCACACACACACACACACACACACACACACACACACACACACACACACACACACACACACACACACACATAAAGTCTTCCTGGACTGTGAAGTCCTTCAGCTCCCATGTCAAGTGGAAACGCACCATAGTCCATTTGATCAAAGATCACTGCTTCCAAATGCTACAGTACACAATTAAAAGTTTAAACAAACAGCACCTTACTACTTGCGGTTTTATAGTCACTTCTTTGTTATAGCTGAAAACTAGGGAGCTCAGTAAGGCTATACACACACACACACACACACACACACACACACACACACACACACACACACACACACACACACACACACACACACACACACACACACACACACACACACACACACACACACACACACACACACACACACACACACACACACACACACACACACACACACACACACACACAAACACACACACACACTTAACCGAGGGAAAAGGCTATTGTCCCTTTCATCTCCTTGGAAACTGTCATCTTCAAGCTCTCATGTTTGTCTCATGCCTATCTCCTTTTTGTCCCCTGTGCATTGGCCAGTTGCTGAAAGATGCAATTTCCTCTGTAAATTGAGATCAGAGGATACAAATTAGGATGTCCTTTACTGTAAAGTCTTCCTGGACTGTGAAGCAAACCTTCAGCTCCCATGTCAAGTGGAAACGCACCATAGTCCATTTGATCAAAGATCACTGCTTCCAAATGCTACCGTACACAATTAAAAGTTTAAACAAACACAGCACCTTACTACTTGCGGTTTTATAGTCACTTCTTTGTTATAGCTGAGAACTAGGGAGCTCAGTAAGGCTATATCACCAGCATAGATTTGTTGCAGCTCCCCCGTGGCTCAGCTGTGGCATTAGCCCTGACATATCTACTCCCCTGTATCGAGCGACGACAGTAACTAATTAGCATAGACACTACCTTTCTGATCAACACAAAGCACTCTCTCTTGTCCTCTGTGATTCACCATGAATTTAAATGAGGCAATTAGAGCAAGCATTTTGCCTGGTACAGAGTTCACTAAGCCTTTGATTGAGATTCGACTGCGGGGCAATATAGTACAGAGTTTAGTAGCCCTGCAGGCCTTTGAGGATGGAAAAAGTGGGCTTCCTCTAACTCACGCTATAAGATAATTTCCACGATGATAGTGGAGGATGGTATACAGGCTAAATACAGGCTATGTTTCCCCAAAAATCAATTAGATCAATGATATCATATCATATGAAATCATATATGGTCAAAGGGGTGAAATATATTTGTTGCTGTAGTATAGTTCAATAACTCTAGCAAAGATATAATTGAATGCCCTGAAAATAGACATATTAAAAAGTGCAGATATGAGTCATTGCTTGAGTGAAATATTTGCCAGCTAGACTGGCACAGAACATGGCCCTTTAAATTCATGTTTCATATGCAGTTTTTTTTCAAAAGCTTAATCATAAAGTGCATGTTTTTCATTTTTCAGCTGTTGCAGGGAAAATCAATTCCTAAGTTGGGGACGTTGGATCAGATCGAAACAGGAAGTGGAGACGCTGAAGGACACTACAGTGGTGACTGTGATGATGAGGATGGTTGTAGCGGTTCAGGGGGTAGCGAGGTGAAGAGGAAGGTCCTCAGAGTCTCCAAATGTAAGTCACCTTTGTTCTCCATGGCCCTCTATTTTGGTTTTAACACACACTTAACCCTGGGATATCTCAATGTATTATGTTAAAAGTATCAAATGGAGATTTCTTTCAAAATAACTCACGTTTTGCCCCCAAAAGGCAAAGTGTGTGTCCTTGAGGGCTAATAAACACGCATTTCCTACCTCATTAAACATTCACAAATTTTTATTTTTGGAATGTTTTGAAAGCTGCATTGTTTATACTTGGCTTGAGGTGAAACAAGCATAATAGATAATGTGCTCTGAGTATTCTATTACTACTTCTGCTACTATCTACAACAGTGTTTCTCAAATTGGGGTACTAGTACCCCAAGGTTTTTGTTTTGTCTGGTATTGGCTATCAATTTATCCCATGTTCATGAAATCAATTTGGAATTTATGATCTAATAAATTGTCTTAGATTCGAAACTTGAATCCAACAATGAATGTGAAGACATGTTTGAGGTCAAACAAAGTCTGTGACATAATCAGCCAACCCTCGTTTTCAATAGTGTTAATACAGGGAATTCCCAGTTGACACATAACCACATTTAAAACCCAAAGGTCACATTTGCCAATGGATTTTTATTTTTTTGTTCAGATCTAAAAATAGAAATGATTTGTGCAATATAGACCTTAAGTGGTGCAGTTTGGTAACACTATATCTCTGCAACATTCCCTCCTGTCTCCATTTTATGACATAATAGTTATTACACATAATGGTTGCTCTGGGGTAATTATTCCAATCAAAGCTTATCATTTAAAAAGTATTGTTCCCTTGAGGTGACATCTGTATTGTATGATACAGAAGATATGTTATTTTCTCATTTTGTATCGCCTTTCACTCTTTGTTTCTCTAACCCGCAATGGATCCCTCTTCTCGCCTTCTCGTTTGGTCTCCATCAGACATGCTAACAACCTGATTAATCACCCTATCACACATCGCCCAGGGTAGGTGCGGTGGAGGTCATCCAAACAGACAGACTCTGTAAATGTTTCCTCTACTGCCTGTCAGTCTTATTCAAGCCTTAGTATCTCAAGGAAGATGCTGAGAATTGTTTTGGCATTAGGGGAGCTGACGTCTATCACCACTGCTTTTTGCAGTATGTACCATCACAAATACTCTAGAGCGGACCCTGCTTTTCCTGTCAGACAACACTGTCTGTCTCCCAAAGTCATAATGAAACTGTTTGTTGTAACCTCTACATACCATCTGTCCACTACTTTATGACCCTTGGTCATAATAATAACTGTATTCATAAAGCACTACTTTACATAAAACTGAAGAAAATAAATAAAATAAAGCAATAGGAAAATAATAATGATAATAACTTGTATGAACTAGAAAAGTGTGTGCATCAGAGCACAGATCACCGCCAGGCTGGGTTGCCTACCCAGGGCTGTGTCAGTCATGGGTTGCTGCCGTCAGGACATGAAGGGAAATAGAATTTGTATGACAGATGGTGCAAACCTTCGTATTTGTGGCAACCCCAATGAGCAGAAGTGAAAGTGCTTTTGGAGGTGCGCTGTACAGAGGCCCCTCAACATGTGATTCCAATTTGGGGATGATTGGATGTTGCATTCATGATATATGACATTTTTTGTAAGAAATAGGCCCCACCCACCAACACATTTTTGACGGCAATTAGAGGCAATTAGAGTATGGAGTATCGAAACCTGTTCATTGTGACATTATTCAAAACATTGTGAAACAAACAAAAAAACAACAGTGACATTTGTTGCATTTGTAGAATCAATAACACAATTCATGATAACAATCTTATTTTTCATTGATCTAACATTTAAAAGATAACATTTTGTGGTTGTATTAGAAGAGGGAGCAAACCTTCAGCAACGAACGCCTGACGTTCTGTCCGACTGCAGTCTCCACTCTCGTCTGTGCAGATGAAGACCATGGTGGGTGTCTCTCCACAGATGGCAGGTTTAGCCCACCTGGCTGTCACTTCAGACTCAAACTAAACACACTCTGTCTACGTGCTTAACGTTGGAGCTCATGAAAAAAAAAGAAGACATTCTGTACCTCTGAGTGTAGATTTAGAACAGTTCCTACTACATCTGTAGCAGTCACAGCCATCAGCCCTATGGCGGTCTATAGCAGCACAGCAGCGATGCACTCAGTGGTGTGTTCTAGGTTTTTTCGGAGGGCATACGATAATCATTCCCCGCACGACATATGCGGGGTCAGTGGATGAAATGGTCAGCAGTGGTGGTAAAAGTACTCACATGTTTTAATTAAGTATCAATATACACTGCAATGTAGAAATACTCTGTTACAAGTAAAAGTCAAAATGTACAACATTTTATTCAAAATGTACTTGAGTAAAAGTACAAAAGTATTGGTATCAAAATGTACTTAAAGTACCAAAAGTAATAGTACTCATTGTGCAGAATGTCCCGTTTCAGAAGTTCAAAATGTATACAAAATCTTTAGAAAATAGCAGATCTCCTAGCTTGTATTTTCAAATGGCCAAAATATATATAGGGCTGAAGTGGTTAGTGTGTTTTGTAATAATAATCAAAATCTACGCAGTAACTAGTAACTAAGGTTTTCAAAGAATTGTTGGGGAGTATAAAGTACAATATTTGACTCTGAGATGTAGTGGAGTATAAGTTCAAGTACTGCAAGTTGGAAATACTCCAGTAAAGTAAAAATACCCCAACATTTTACTTAAGTACAGTACTTCAGTAGATGTACTTAGTTACAATGTATTTAGCGAAACACACGGTAGAACACAACACTGGATGCACTGCAGAGATGAACAGCAGGATTCACACCCTCGCCGACAACTGAGAGCAGACCCAGACCAGACACAGCTCCATGCAAAACTTCCGCGACGACCACCTGACGTTCCATCCGACTGCAGTCTCCACTCTTATCTATGCAGATGAAGACTATGGCGGGCGTCTCTTTGCTGATGGCAGCAGGTTTAGCCACCCCTGGCTGTCACTTCACAGTCAAACTAAACGCACTCTGTCTACACTAAACAGTCCCAAACCCACGCCCAGTAGAGCTCGTTAATCAGCACACCGTTCACAGTTCGACATGAATTAATACACAATAATCTCTGTATACTCCACTACATCATGCCTCTTCCTCTTTCCCGTGATCACTTTCTCCTGTGAATAGGGAATTCTTTACCATGAACACAAATGACTTTTCAACATTTAAGATAATGAACAAACTTTGAAATATCTTAAACAAATTAAGTAGTGAAGTCTGAACAGAGTAAGTTATAGTTGATTGACTGCCATTATTATAGAAGCATGACACATTCATTGACTCTACAGCACATTAACATAAATGTAATAGAAGTTATGCATCTGGACGGCTAGACACGGGTAGAGCATATTATCTCTGTTGAATTGTGGCGTCCTAATGGACGGGTGGACTCAGTAGAGTGTGTTATCTCTGTTGGATGGCAGGATGCCGTGTTATCTATGGTGAATCTCAGCGTACTACTACTGTTGGACGACTGGACTGGGCAGAGCGTTTATCTCTGGTGAATCGCTGCCTACTGTTGGATGTTCTCATTGATTGTGTCTTTGTTGGGGTCCTTGTCAATCAAACCCCCTGTTGGTCGACTGGACTTATTAGAGCAAAGCCCCCACCCCCCCTGATCTCGTCACGCCTCGAGTCTGTGCCTTGAGAAGAGGTGCCTCAAGAAGAGTTTGGTGCTGGCCGCTGACAATGTTCCATTGCCTGGGCCACAGAGGTTGTAATCCTGAAGATAGACTGGGAGGGCTGTCTTCCTCTTGGACCACATGTCATGCACTAGTGCACTTCTCTTGTGGGTTGACATCATAGGTTGCAGGATAGCATTCCACTCATGATTGTTTTTGTTTTATGCTTAGATGACTGCCAAGACATTGAAAAAAATATCTATATCTATATTTTATTTTCACAGACATAAAAGTAAAACCCTGGGAAGTTGTCTCTGTTTTGGCCACTGTTGGACATTAGGGCCTTTCAGTGAGAATTTCAGTGTCTTGGTCTTGGTCATGGTGCATTATATATCTTCTAAAGAGACTGTATTTGAATATAATTTGTAACATAGTTTCCTTGTAGCCATGGTTGAATGTTGAAGAAATGAACAGTAATACAATAACGGAAGGTCAATTAACGAGACTCTTTGCAGTGGTTTCATTTACAGTTGCATAAAAGGTCAAATGGGATTCGCTCAACCCTGTCTTTATCCGGTACAGCGCTCATATTTTCTGTGACCAATCAGCAATGCCTGCAGTAATGACTGAAGCTTTTTCACGTTTCAACCTCAGCCAGAAGCTCCAGTATTCTCGTGTTGTTATCTGGTTCTGTGTGGCTCAGCTCAGATACAAAGAGTGCTCATGGCATGAGGGGTGTATTGTAAGACTTCTGACAGACACAGTGGCAACAGAAGAGAGACAAAAATTGATTTTCTGAGAGTAAGCACAATGAGGGGAAATGGAGGAAGGCCCCTTTAGCAAACTCTTATTAATTAATAGTGTCTCAGCAGGATATTACTGGATATGATTCCAACCTCATTAAATGCCAGTGGATATTGAAGGCTTAGAAAGAGCTCTTCTTTATAAAACACCTCTGCTATCTAGTATCAGCCTGGTGATAGTGGTGTAGCACTATTCAATTAGAGGAATCGAAAGAAAATAAGCTGTCTATAGGCGGGTGTCTGTATGTCCCCACAACAGCAGACCAATCACCGGTGTAACTCACTGTAGAGAACGGACTAGCCCTGATATATCACCCAACATAGCTTTTGATTTTGTTATTCTGAATATTTGAGGTACACTTTTTTTAACTGCAGTATGCATAAATGTTTATTTTGCATAGGAGGGGTACAGTAGCAATGCAGTGAATGTATACAAGTGAAATCCGAGTTTACCGAAAAGCAAAGGAAAACACACAACCGACATTGCTCACCGATTGCTCAGAAGTAAAACTCAATTTAGAAAGAAAAACAACCTATCAAAATGATGAATGAAAACGGATTCAGCTATTGCAAACAGGCTTTGTAAGATTTCAAAAAATCAAACTCCAGTGGCTGCAATACATACAGTCATGTTGTCTCATCCTGTTGTTCATATCCAGGTAAACAAAGCTATACAACAGCAAACTTTCAGAATAAAGCACCTTTTAACACAAACCTTTAACAAAGCACTCGCTGCACATAGATCATTTTATGTTCAGATTCTACTCCAGAACATAGAAGCGAGTTTACAAGCCATTTCTCCTGTTTTTGAAGGTTTTCTTACATTCTTACAACTTTTGTAACTTTTGTTACAACGTTTCTTCCTGGGTTTGAGTAGTTCCAAACAACCATAAACAATGCAAGCGAGCATACAGCATTTTTGTGCGTGGTTATTACTAAACTCTACTACACATTGATTTACTTGACTGCCAATTGCAGTTCGCACCACAGCAGCTCAGTAATGTAATGACTTTGGCCCTGATGAAAAGGGATTTAATTTTGTCATTTAATTATCGGTCTGTGTACCTTATCCAGATAAACGGTAAGAGGGACATAATTTTTGTTGGTTGGGTATGGATGTCATTTAGTCAAACATACACATTGTCAGTGGAAAATTGCTGATATACACATAAAGAACATGGTGGTCTGAATATTTTGTTAGTGCTTGTGGAAGCCAAGTTTATCGCAGACCAACTGTCTGTCTGTCGGACGGACGGACGGACGGATAGACAGACAGACAGACAGACAGACAGACAGACAGACAGACAGACAGACAGACAGACAGACAGACAGACAGACAGACTCTGTGTGTGTGTGTGTGTGTGTGTGTGTGTGTGTGTGTGTGTGTGTGTGTGTGTGTGTGTGTGTGTGTGTGTGTGTGTGTGTGTGTGTGTGTGTGTGTGTGTGTGTGTGTGAGATAATATCATACTGTCATACTGTGCGTGTAACATAGATTCCTTCTTTAAATGAGAGCGATAGTATTGCATAGAGATATAGTGCCACTTTGCCGTCCAATGGCGTCCATATAATAGACATTTCACTAAGAATGTTTGGTGCCTTCCTAATGGTCTCTGTTATACCTGGCTGTGATTATCAGACCCATCTTTATCCTCATTACACTATGTGATCACATTAGGCCACCTCAAGTGACTCTTGTACCCTCCAGAGAGCCAGTATTACAGAGATGGAAATCAGGGAGGATGATTAAGTGCTGTTAATTACTATGAGTCACAGCTTCTCAGGTAATTGCAGATTCCTTGCCAAAAAGAGCTAGAAGTGTGAATAGCATTGAAGCAAACAAAACATAGAAATACATGTCACACATGAAATCTATGAATGTAAAAACATCTAAAATAAAATGTTCAAAGGACAGCTTACATAACAGCCTGTAATTATTTTAAATTGCTCCAGGGTATATTCACAATTGTCCTAATTTTAAACAGAGTCACTTAATAAATTAATAATAAACAATTTATTGCACAAGAACAAAAAATGTCAAACAACTATTCCCACTCAGACGATTTTACATTCTTAGATTTAAAGTCACTAGACTGCATGGGCCTACTTTGGAACAATGTTGACTTACATTGGAATGCAATACCTGTTGTACACGTTAGAGTCAGAGTATATCAGTTCGATAGGCGGTTCTTGACAATCGCCTATCCGACCGACTTGATGCCGAGCACCTCACTCCCTGGGTTCTCAAGATACGTGAACTACATATGCACACACACACACATGCACACAAGCACGCACACACACAAAGATTGCGTGCATTTCTAGTACGATACGGTGTAACCTTTTCAATTAAATAAAAGTTATTTTTGCTATAATCTTCCACTTTTTTCATCCACATAAATGTGTTTTTTGACAATTTCTCTACACATTATTAAACCTCTTCAAATGATCCTGAATGCCACAGCACGCTTGGTCTTCAACCAGCCAAAACCTTCTCCGCTCCCTCCAGTGGCTCCCAGTCAGTGCCCGCACAGAGTACTAAACACAGACTCCACTTCACAACAGTCGGCACGTCGACTTGCTCGTCTCACCGCTCGCTCGCTCGGCAGTGCCTCTCGCTGCTCAAGTGCGCTTCAGACGGCGCGCCTCCGTTGTTGTAACTGTTTTTTGCAGTTACTGGGGGCGACTATGCCTAAACCTAACCGTAATCCTAATAAAACAATTTGACGCATTTTAGATAAGGTAAAAAAATAACTGCATGCAGGAGTGGGATTTGATCTCATGACATTGGTACTGGAAGTCTGATGCTTATCTTAGCACGCCACAGAGTTGCCTGATTCTGCGGGGTTTTGGGAGTTATTTAACGCGGTCTGCTCATACGAGAGGCAGTTCCACGCGCGTCACAGAAGCGGGTGTGATTCAAGGCCAAGTTACAGCGATCCGGTGCGAAACGGCCGTTCGACTGAGACACGAGTAATGTACCGTCTGGCCATCATCTAGAGTTGGATAAAGAACGTAGCAGCCCAAGAAGAGTGTTTCCCTAATCAAAATCGAGTTACGAGTGGAGGAACGTACATTTTGGGAATCTCGCAGGTGACTTAAATCAAGGTTCATATTCATAAAGGTCTGTGTCATCATGCAGTGCGTTTGCGTTTTCAGGAAGTAATTAGAATTAGATTGACATAAGAATACACAAAAATGCCATCTAATGATGGATATGTCCTCATTATGACCACAAGTATACTCTAAAAGTGTGAAAAAAGGATTTTACATTTCACCACGTCTATAAGTCAATGTTATTAGAAAGGTACTACTGCAACAACCTGGCCCCCCTCCCCACACACACACACACACACACACACACACACACACACACACACACACACACACACACACACACACACACACACACACACACACACACACACACACACGCGCGCATGCACATACGCACACCTTGTCAGCCATTGGATGGCAGACTTGTGATTAAAATGATTTGTTATTATCTGGATCTCATTTTGCCTCGGGCATTGCTCACCCTACTAGAATTGTCATGTGATTATCTGAGATTTTATTGAGATAAACTTGCATTGGGATGATGAACTTGGAAATTAAAAGATGAGAAAATACCATAAATATTTTATTCACTCACACATAAAGCAATACAGATTTAGAACAGAGTGTGTGTTCACCAGCCTGTGGCACCAAAATTGCTGTGCTCTCACCCTCAAAGGCTTTCGAATGAGTTACATTTCTAAAAAAAATAATCAGGTCTCTGTAAATGTAAACTTCCTGGCAGGAGCAGGAGATTTGTACTTGCATTTAACGGTTTTCTTGTTAGCACTTTACACTAGAGATGTACCGATACTACCGATGATACCGGCGAGTACCGATCCGATACCAGTGTGTAATTTAAAAATAATCTTGGACATTGGTTCTCAAAGTGTGGTCCAGGGACCCTCAGGATTCCTTGAGGGTGTTCCAAATGGACCCTTACAGTCTCTGTAACTCTGAGAGTGTACAAAATAATGGAACCAAATGGACCCTTACAGGGTCTGTAACTCTGAGAGTGTACAAATGGAACCCTTACAGGGTCCATTTGGTTCCATTTGTACTCTTTCAGAGTCATGGTGGTCCTTGAAATTAAATAGTTTGAGAACCACTGATCTAGGAATAAATCTAAATTCCATTATTAATTGTGCAGCTACAAGTTAGTCAAATTATAATGTAAATAGTGCAGTAAGAGTATTTAAAGCAGTCGTGCAACATCAACTGAAGCATTCAAAATATCACTGTAACTGATATCATCATATAATAAATTACATGGTATCAGATTGGCATAGACTGGCATACTCGTCGATACCGATACCAGCATTTTAGGCAGTATTGGCAGCTTTTCCGATACTGTTATTATCTGTTTTTATCTTGTCTATGTATTGATTGTCTGTAACTTTGTGTGATCATTGCTACTGTCTGACCAGGTCTCTCTTGAGAATGAGACCTTAGGTCTCAATGAGATTACCTGATTAAATAAAGGTAAAAAATGTATAGTCTGCATGTTTACACGTCTCCAAAAGAGATGGTATATTATGTACACACAGCAAATAATTACGTCGCAGTTCAGAACATTCTGATATTCTATAATTGCAATATAGGGCATAGCAGTGGCGGCCATTTTGTGATTCCACTCAAATTCACTAATTTTTCCCATAGAGATTTCCAGAAATATTTTTATCAATTATTTTAAGGCCAAAATCAAGCCATCCAGGCTCCTGGTGAATGGAGCCTGGACATGACCATAAAACGTTTGATTCTGTGAAAAAGAATATTGAAAACCGCAAAACAAAGGGTATTTATTAAATATTGTATATCATATAATTAAATATAACATTTTTATTTTCACAGAATCGAATGAAATCATTTTGGAAATCTCTATGAGAAAAATGAATGGAGTGAATTTGAGTGGCCACCACTGCTTTACCCTATACTGTATAAAGTCCATAGTTTTGCTTTCAGCATTGTAGACACAATGCATATCTATCATAAGCCATCTTTACATAAAAGCATCAGATTTGGTTTGAGGAGCATAGCCAGGTCTGAATTCTGTGTAAAGATATGAAGCTGGAGAAAGGGTGGGTTAAATTAAGTGTAAGTAATGCAGAATTATATGCGCCACAGTGAATCTTGAGGATTCTTCTCTGCAGTTTTAAAGATTTTCATAATGGGTAAAAGAACAACAAGTCTGTCAAATTCACCATAATTAATTACTCCAACAACCTGGGTCTGCTACAGCCTTTTAAAGAAGATGGCTAAAGAGATAACACACTCACATGTAGCTTCAGCCCCTTATTTCTGCTACATTGAACAAGATTATTCTTTTTTACCCCACCAAAGACATGGCAAAACACGTTTGAATAATTTGTATATCTTTGCTGTTTTTTCCCCCCCATGAATGTCCTATTTTATACTTTGTCGTAGGACAGTATCGTACAAAAGTAGAAAAAATAGCCAATCTGCAAGCTCACAATGTGATGCGTTGCGAGCTTGTAGTCGTAGATCTGCTGTTTTCTTTCTTTCTTTCTTTTTACAAATTTCAATCATCTATAATGACATGCCCAAAAAAGGGACGTTTAAAGTGGTTAAATCTGTCTGTGGATTTTATAAATATTTAACCAATGAAAGGTATTAACAAGAGCTTGTGACTAAATAATAACTACATCGGATTGGAACGGTTTTGTACCTACAAGGTTTTCACCCGGCAGCGACAATATATTACAGTCACTGTTGAAGTAATCAATACATGTGGATCATTGTTTATTTCATCTGTAGGCTACAGTATGGCTAGAAAGCTAGAATGACTCATGTTTAGTTTGGAAGCATTTTCTTGCCTAATAGCTGAATCCATGCTTGGTAGAAAATTAAATCCAATTGCTTCTTGATTTAGAGAGAGTAAACATTCTTTTTTTAAATGGGAATACAATAACATCCTTGCTTTTTTCTTTATCAATTCTTAGCCAAGGTGTTTTTATTTTGTTTTACAATTCTTTGAAACACAGTAAGTTGTCATTATCTTCAATGGCACATTTCCATTTTTCAATCATGTTCTCTTTATTTAATGGCTCGTTTAATGAGCTGCAGCTTGCGTGCAGAAGGACAACTCATTGTGTTAATGGACCATGAAAAGGGCAAGCACACATCATTCTGTGAACTGTTTTTATAATCAGCCCAGTGTCAGAGACTCTTCAACCCAATAGTCAGCTCCATCAATATGCACAAATCTATGCACCGGGTCGCATTACAAATATTCTCATTGTCTGACATACCAACAACCTTTAGAGTAGGCCTCTCTTCCTTGTTCACAGTAAAGCACAGGATTTAGCTGTGTGCCAACATCTGGATGTGTCATAAACCTGACTTTACTGTCTATAGTTTCTAACAAATCTATCTCTGTTTAGCTATTACTCTGTCCTACTGCAAAATAAAATTTACAAAAAAGAATAAAACATTTATTTTGTTTAAAACTAATTTAATTTAGGTTATAATATCTTAAGCTTACATTTATGTCTCAACACTTTACCCCAAATGTCTATGTTGGCTCACTAAGCAATCCTCAACGTGTTATATTTTGTTTAACCACCATTGTCTACATTCATATTCACTGTCGATAACAGATAGATTACGTAATTAATCATTGTGTTCTAGATTCACAAAGATACGTTTGATTACATTTTCAATTCACTTCAGTTCCTGATGAGTATTTGCAGCTGGTATGAATAACGTTTTCTGACCAAGCATACAGTACATAGAATTTTACTATAACTTCATGTGACCTAGAGATAACCTTTACAATACATGACCAATACCACTTGTCAGAACGGTGGTGTATGAAAGGCAGGTTGTGTTTACTTTCTCTTCATTTGTCAAATTTCATATTTATCTCAGCCTTCATCCTCAGGCATCCAAGGTCATCCTTAGATTAGTTTTGCGTTTGCGTCATCATCTCTATAGTCTGTCTATTCTTCTAGGCAGAACATTTTCAGTGCAACACATACACCCATGTCCACCCATGTCCACACGCATTAACACAAGCAAGGTGAACGGCAGAACATCTCAGTGGCCCCACACAAACAACGTGACTTATACTCAGACTGAAGTTACATTCTTTCAACGATAATGGATGACACATTAAGGAAAAAGATGATAGTAATGACAAACTCATGGTCTGGGTTCAGTTACAAATACTATTTATATGCTGTGTATAGTCGCATTAACTTTTTCTCTCCCTCTCTCTCTCCTTGCCTCTCTCGTCTCTGTGCAAAGACGCACAGCAACGGCTTTTTTTAAAACAGTTTTCTAATATTTTATTTGTAATAGTTTTATTAATAGGAATAATGAAAAATCATGCGCTTGGCTGGTGCCAATACAATATATGGATAATAATCTGGGCCAGATCATAAAAAAAATGTTTTAACCTCAATCTTGAATGTCTCAGCATTGTTATCTACAACGTTGTATGTGAAGGTCGTGTTGAAATTCAATGGATTTTGATTATAAGCATTGTGCGTGCGTTGCAAACCAGCCTATACAGATCAATCTTCAATCTAAAGCTCTCTTTTAATAGCATTTAAATACTGCGCTGGGGGACCGTGCTTTAGACCAGGTCAGAGCTGGTCTACCCTAAAGCACAACTACTTTCAGACTTTTCTCACTACACCTAAAATAGCAATATGCAAACAATGCACCAGACCACACCAAATGTTAAGGCCAACACACCCATCGTCGCAAAGATGGGCGCAAGTACATTTGGTACTGGCTGTGACAATGACGACTGCATCGGCTATAAACTAGCAATGACAGTTGCTCTGCGTTCTTGCGCTGCTTTGTGCCGTAGTGCACCAGGTGTCAGATACTCTCCAGACAGCCATGAAAAATTAGTCAAAATGCACCAGTTGTTCACAATCAGGAAATATCAAACTGGTGTCATGTACTGTAGTGGGAGTTAACACATGCTGGATGCCAATTTTGCTTTTAATAGGCTTTGCAAACTCAAATCTCGCTATGCTCTATGAGAGATGGCAGACACCAGTGCTGTTACTGTGTATGTCCTTTGAAATAAAATATTCCCTAATTTGTCATTGTTTCCATTGGAGAGGGATGCCACTCACTTTACAAATTCATACAGCACATTCCTTTGGCCTAGTTCAGTATTCTGAACACAAACTACTCTGCTCCAACAATAGTTTACAAACCAGACTAGAACCAAAACCCCCCTGTCATCAGAATGGAAAACCTGGAGATACTACATTGTGAGTGAATGTGCGATGCTAGTCTCTCACATTGTTTCAGCAAATAGGCTCTTTGCATTACTCTAGTTCCCTTTTCCAGAAGGTGGCATAAACATTTCCTGTTAGAGAAACTGTTCTCATATCTTCATTTGATTGGCTCAGCAGTAGATTATGAAGGTGTGTGTTTCCAGTTCAAATCTGCTGCTGAGCCAATCAAATGAAGCTACAGTATGAGAAACTGACCCGGAACAGGAAATGTTTATGCCACATTCTAGAAAAGGGAACTACAGTAATGCAGTCTATCGGTGACCAAACTGAACCGTGAAATTCATGCATTATACCAAATAGATAGTGCTGTCCCCACATGCCCAACTAATCATAATGTCAGGGAGCTATTATCTGCTGTTTATCTGTAATCCCCCTGTGAGAGTCGATTATTTTCCTGACCCAAACCCTGCTCCCCACAACCTCCTACAATGACTCAGTGACCAGGTCAGAATGATTTGGTGTCACAGCATTATGAACTGCTTCCAAGCATTCTCAAATCTCACCTCACTCACCTGCATTTTCACACGCTGGCACACATGCAGGCTGTCAGGTCATGTATTGTAGACCTTCAAATTGAGTGCAAAGTCCCAGTTATACACAGATGGTCACAATGGCATAAGACCAAAACAAGAAAGGATCACCCATGCTCAGCCACTCTGTCACATCATTGAGAAAGAGGTCCTAACCAGTGCAACAACCTTAACTCACCAACAACTATGGATGCTCAAATTCTAATTGTGTGCCCTTGCAGGCACTGACTGGAATCTTAAGTCAACCTTTTACAAATAGAATAATTAGGTGAATTAAGGCATCTCGGCATGGCTGACATTCTAGCGCCAATTGTGGTGCATTACTTTGCAGCAGTCAGTCTCTGTTCCATGTCAGTATAAAATTACGGTTATTCTATTGGTTCATTTGTTTTATTTAAACTTTGACAAATTAAATGCATTATTTTAATTGTATTCACTACAGTGGAGACAACATGACTTCAAGTAACAACCTGTAGACTGAGTAAAGAAGAATACAATTGTTTTTGATGCGTCAACTGAATAGCCGCTCCATTGTGCCTTAATGTTGTATAACAAACAGTTCGAAAAGGAGGCTCTTAATTACAGGTTGCATTATTGTGCGATGGAGCAATAGCGGAGTGACACCTGAGGTTGGAGTAACATTGGCATATATAGTAAATGAATGTGGCAGTAATAACTGCACAAAGCTGTATTTTTATTTAGAACAGCAAAAACACTCAGATACCGAGTCAATTGCCTATATTGCAGCAGTCTGCTAAAACAAGTATGTTACTCTACACAGTGCACACAGTACACAGAAATGTATTGACCCCAAGAATAAGCATGCAGTAACACATGATACTAGTTGTCTGGGAATGTATTGTTGAAGCAAAAAACTATATGTCTCTTGGGCCATATCTTCGTGCAGACGGAAATGTTTTCCATTACAGGCCAGAATTCACATTTTTATCTGAACAGCCCTGACGCGTGAAGGATACTGTAATAAAAAACATAGAATGAAGGACGTACTGTAGCACTCATCTGAGAATCCTGTTTTTCTTTCTTTATTTTCAATTAACTTGAATTGAATTGAATTCTTGAGGCTATGCTTAATAATGAAATATAACACAAATATTTTTGTGATAACAGATGTTCATTTCCCTAAAGACATGAATTACACATGGCAATATTAATCTGCATTTCTTCACAAAGCCAAGCAAGGGGAAAGCACAATAATAAAAGAAACGCCATGTGTGTTTTTATATATAGTAAAAACCCAATAATAGCTTCAGCTTTTGCAACCTGTCTAATGGCTTCAGCTTGGTATTCTGCCAAAGAATGATAAACACTTATTCACTTGTAATTGCTCCATCAAACACGAGAGGCTAATGTTCTGTGACTCAAACAGATTGTCTTTTTTTGCTGGAGTTAAAGAAATATACTATCACCATCTTTGGCTGTTATAACCCATTTTATTGCTGAAACATGCTGACTGGCAAATCCATATAGTCTGATGAACCGTATACTTTCCCTTCATCACTCAAGTGTTAATGTGAAATGTCTGGAGTAATCAGAGTTCTGGGGATTTTGGGATGCATTGCTGGCCTTAATGTTTAGCATCAATTCATTTCAGTACGTATTTCCTATATTGGCAACTTTTCTTGTGAAATAAAATAGTTTAGTTAAAAATAATATTAAGAGTGGGCTTTTAGATTCACAATCAAGACACAAAATGAAACTGTCTATTATCCCACCTATTCATCTTTAACTAGACTGTTACCAAGCAGCTTTGATGTTCATTTCCTTATATATTTCTTGTATACAGCATTTTCATGCAGTCTGAATGTGTTGAATAAGTACCAAAGTGTTGAATAAGTACCAAAGTGTTGAATAAGTACCAAATGTGCTTGCGCCCATCTTTGTGACGATGGGTGTGTTGGCCTTGAAAATTTGGTGTGGTCTCGCTTATTGTTTGCATATTGCTAATGTGGCTCAGTGGCTCAGGGGTAGAGTGGCCGGGTAGAGTGAACTGGAAAACCGCAAGGTCCCCAGTTCGATCCCGGGCTGGGGCGCTCCCCTAGAGTTAGTGTCGAAGTGTCCTTGAGCAAGACGCTGAACCCCTAATTGCTCCCGATGAGTAGGTTGGTGCCTTGCATGGTTTTCTCCGCCATCGGTGTATGAATGTGTGTGTGAATGGGTTAATGGCACAATCAATGTAAAGCGCTTTGGATAAAAGCGCTATATAAATGCACCATTTAACATTTATTTTAGGTGGAGTGAGAAAAGTCTGAATGTAATTGCGCCTTAGACCAGCTATATTAAGTATCTGACATAAGATGACCGAGCAGAACAAGTACTGTATGAGAGAATTTGGATGTTAACGGCAATGTTTTAGAAGCTGATTTTTTAATGTTATTGAATGCAGAAAAGGTATACAGTACATATTATTTTCTAGATTATTTTATAGTTGATCTGTTTGTACAGTATGTACAGTATATCCCCACTAAAGTGGACAAAGGACAACTCACACCAACACAGTCTCATATACATAAGTTGCTGTAACAGAGAACGGAGACAAGTTTACACATTAGATTGTGGGCGGTTATGTTCATGTTTATCGGCAGAGCAGTTGATGGGTTCGGAAAATTGATTAAAATGGGGAGCCTGATGAAAAGGGACAATCCACCACAAGCACACTGGTGTTTATTGCATTTTATTTTTGACATTTTTGATCTATCTGTGCCGCCCTATCCAGTCAACGTGGCTCTCCAAATTAGAGGGATGTTTGTTTGCAGCTGAAATATTTACGTCATTAGTCAAACTTGAACATTATCAGTGGAATAATGACTGATACACCCACATCAGGAACTCCACACACGCAGTGATAGTTTAATTAACACCTGTGTGGATGTGGGTAGTTATCGTCTGAGTGCGCTCGTCTACTGCCCTCAAACTAGAGGTCAATGTCTTGTATAACTGACAGTAGACGTGGAAATATGTTTACCATGTTCTGATATTCTGTTGTCGTTAAATCAGAGAGTAAGAAATACCCCGAATAGAGTGAATGTAGTGTGATGAGCCTGAAGAAGTACATTGCATTGTTTTGTGGATGGGAACAGGGAGAGATGTGATGCTGTAATCAAATGTTAATTACTGGGTAAGGCTGCAGAAACATTTGGAACCAGTGATGAAGCCAGTAATGATGGTATCAGTGTAATGATAACTGAATTATTGATAATTCTATAATAATAATAATTATGATATAATTGGATTGGATACTCAAGGTTCCGTTATATTTCCTCCAAACGTCCTTTTTTTGCATCTCCAAAAGCACAAATCATTTGAGATAGCCCTTGCTGCCGGTTGTAATGGATTTATCCAGAAGGAAGGTTCTGAAAAACCTAGTCGTAATTGGCACTCTTCATCACACACTTACCCTCACGCAGCATGGTGTCATACAGGTTCTTGATGTAGGACCGCTGGCAGCAGGAAGTGACCTTCCTCATGTTGTAAACAACATACAGCTCAATTTCCTCTGAACCAGAATAGGGAGAACGTAAATAGACCAATAATAAGTGCTAGCTTTCAGCTATTTCACTAACGATAGAGGTTGCCTTTCATAATAGATATTTGAGCGTGTTGGAGAGGGTGGTCCACAGGAAATTGAATTAGTCGACCATGTTCACTGCTGTACCAGTGAATTCCACGGAGAGATAATTTGAGACATTTCTGTGGTAATTGATCTTTTTCTTGTTTGCACACCATGTCATGCGAACCCATGGCTCTGGAATTGAAGCCAAAGGTGTTATTAAAGGTGCAGTTCAAGTGCATAGGGAGCAGGGAAGTGGAGACATCACAGAGAGTTTCGTACTTGTGCTCATGGGTATTGTATGGACCACCAGTCTCTCTCCATCTGCCTGCGAGGAAGTCAAAGAGAGAATCACAGATAGACTGGGCCACATTTAACCCATTCAATCCGGGAACGCATCTCTGTCATTTTAGATGTATTTGGCAATTAAAAAATAGCAGATATACAAGCTCATAGCGTGGCACCGTGTGCTATGAGCTTGTAGATCTTTTTTCTTTTTTTTTTTGAAAATTTGTGCAAATCTTATATATATTTTAATATAAAATATTGTTTTTTAAATATTTTTCAAAAAACTGTTTGGAAACTGTTGATTTAGAAGGCATTTGTAGGCACTCAGGTCTTAGAGGTACCCATTAAAGGGCAAGACCACTTTGGTAGAGGTTTGGGTTGTGTATTTACCTTTGCCATGATGTAACTCCAAAGGTGGACAAGTAATCAAAAATAATCGCTCCATTGATTAGAAATTGATAATTCAAAATATGCTCCTCATTGACTTACATTGTAAGGTAAAATAGCTCTCAAAGTCACTATTTTAGCACATAAACAAACGCAAACAAAGTTGATTCAGACAATATAGAACATCACCAAACCCAGTACTGTTTTTTTTTTTTAATACAAATGTTAACTTCCTGCTGATTTTGCTATTTTTATTAAGAAGAAAACCTGGACTGGATTCGCGGATCCGGATCCGGATCTTCAAATAGTAAAATCAGCAGGAATTCAACATTTTTATAAAAAAAAAAAACAGTACTGGGTTTGGTGATGTTCTATATTGTCTGAATCAGCTTTGTTCGTGTTCGTTTATGTGCTTATAGAGTGACTTTGAGAGCTGTCTTACCGTACAATGTAAGTCAATGAGGAGCAAATTTAGAATTATCCATTTCTAATCAATGGAACAATTATTTTTGATTTCTTGTCCACCTTTGGAGTTACATCATGGCAAGGTAAATACACAACCCAAACCTTTACCAAAGTGGTCTTGCCCTTTAAGACCTGAGGCCGATTCTACAAATGTCTTCTAAATCCTATTTTTTTTCACGATTTTTCTAAAAATTGCAGATCTACAAGCTCATAGCCGGGCTATGAGCTTGTATATCTGCTATTTTTAAATTGCCAAAGAAATCTTTAAAGTACACAGATGCGTTCCCGGTCTTAATGGATTAAATGTGAGTTTGTTTTCTGTTGCTGTTCTAATAAGTACATTTCTTTTTTTCTTTGCATGCTCATCTCTCCTTGTCTGCGGAGGTTATATCTGTCTTTGGGAAATGATCGTTTCATATTAGGGGAGCACATGCAAGTTTGAACCATATATATGGCATTATACACATTTCAGGTGAATGGCAGGTGGCCAGCGGTGAGGATCCTTCTAGATTGGGAGGAATGAGATTGAGCTGTTATTCCATCGCACTAATCTCTGCTGTCGACCTGATCACCCCAAGTTCTGCTCATACCAGCTCAGACTCACCCTGATCTCATAAATTGGTTGGGATAGAGACATGATGGGGTAAAATTGGGGTAAGAGTTGAAAAGCTCCACTTGTGACCCCCTGAGGCCTTGCTGATCCTTACAGCCAAGCGGACCAAATTGGTTTGAACTCGAACGAAATTGGCATCCTTAGAACACCAAATGGGTGAGAAATAAAATACGTTTGTAAAATTAAAAAGCTACTGTATGTCTTTTAAACCGAAAACAAGTGGACATTTTGGCCTACGGGCAATGTTAGAGGAAAGGCCATGGGGTCACCAAAATCAGTAGGGTTCATCCTCTGCGGTGCATGAATGTGCACAACAAATCCCATGGCAATCCAGACTGTAGTTTAAGATGTTGTTTGGTACCAAATTGGTGGGAAAATGGACAGACAGACCGAAAGACCAACAGACCAACTGACACCAACCATCCTTAGAGCCCTGCCGCCGCTAGTAGGGCTATAAATCTTCAGAATGTTCCCCCAACATGAAATATAAATCAATAACTAATGTATTAAGAATGTCAACAATGTACACCAATTACTATGTTTAGAAATTCAGCCATAGCTAAAATTGAATTTGTTGAAACGATATGCTGAAAAAGCTGACGGCTAGCTGCAGTGCAGTGGATATAGATGTACAATCGTACAGTGGTGGTTGCACAGCTCTCTCCTGTTCCCTTTGGAGTTGTTGTGTATGTTACTCCTCCAGGAGCAGAATCTGAGAGGATGGCCATCCATTATCTGTGCTGCTGTGGCGGTAGAGAGAGGATTATCTGACTGCTGCAGGTTTAGCTGGCGTCCAGTTTGCAGACATCAAGATCCATCTCCCAAATGTCGATCAGAGTCTGGCGGGCGTCTCCATTAGCACCTTGCGGCCTATGGCTTCCATCTACCATCCATTGCTTAGTGTCACACGACCTTAATTGGGCATGGTAATTATCCAATCGCACAATATTAAGTGTCCTATTTGTGGAAATGTGGTTGCTGAAAATGAATAGTTATTGATCAGCAACACTGACATTCAACTTACTCCTTTTTCGCACATTAGTGGAGCATTGATTGCTGGCAGCAGTTCCTGTGTGCAATACTCAGAATCGACCGGGACCTTAATGTGTGGTCCTGGCTTGACCATTAGAACCATCCATTATCACCCTCTCCACCCATAGGTCTGTCAGCAAGGACTGGAAGATGACAAGCAGACATGATTGTGACTATGAGACAGTAGCGGGTTATCTTGTATCAGTCAACAAGCTGCTAAGCCGTTAAAGCCTGATCTATTGTTTGAGCGGCGGTGTCCTGCATGAAAATAGCAGATCTAGCAGAACAACGCTTCACGGTGAGATGCGATGTGAGCTTGCCTTGTAGATCTGCTATTTTCGGCATGGGGCACCGGCGTATGACAGCGGTAAATTAGGCATAACCGTTAACAACAGTGGCTGCTGCTGGGAACACTCAAAATCCTCCATCCACTGAGTTAGCTGTTCATATTAATTTAACCACAAGGGTCCATTAGTGTGTGTTTCCAATTCATCTGTTTTTGTGTTTTTGGTGGTTATAGCACACTCACACGCACGCACGCACGCACGCACGCACGCACGCACGCACGCACGCACGCACGCACGCACGCACGCACGCACGCACGCACGCACGCACACACACACACACACACACACACACACACACACACACACACACACACACACACACACACACACACACATATGTGGTCACATAATTGATGATTCATACAAGGCTAGTATTAGTGTAGCTGTTGTGCTCTCCATTAGTGGTCAACATGGAATAGGCCTACTTGTATTCATTGCAGAAAATGTTAGTACTAATAGTTAATCAATACAAGAAAGGGGAACATTATAAATTGAAACATACAGTACCATGTACCAGTACAGTACCATACTTTGGTATGTATGGTATACTTTGGTATGTATGGTATGGTAAACATTTGTTTTATCTTTAACCTCATTAAAGATGGCATTCTGGCATAGAAACATTTCATTTGTGGATCACAATTTGTTAGGGCTTTAAAGGCTTTAAAGATCTGGAATCTCAAGTACAAACCAAGAAGAAGTCTGCTAGAGGTCTTTTTCAATCTTAAAGGCAAGGCTTCCCACACTGCACCATTTCATTTGACCCCAGACGATAATATCAGAATTTTGTGTTGGGTGGATTCTTAGTTACAAGCTTAAAGACCGATGCACTTTCCAATTATTGTCAACTGACAACAATTTAATTTATTTTCATTCTTAGCAAACCATCTTCAATCTATCATTGCCAAAAAAGAAAAGGCAATCAGGCTGTCGGCTGAGGTATGACGTTTCCAACTAATATTTCACTCTGTTTCACCTTTGCCATCATAACATCCACGCTGAATGTGGCCATGTGGGGACCCAGTCAGCTGTAGGGGAGCCTGATTTCATTGCTTGAACCGGTTGTCCACACAAGCAATCTCTTTATGTTCTGCATGTATGGGTAACTTGTGTTTGCTGGGGGTCCAAAGTTTGGGAGAGATCTATCATCGTAACACAGGTAGGCAGTTTAATAACGCCGCTGTGGACTCCTGAGAAAAATTATTTAATGTAACGTGGCCAATGTAGGGGGGTTGACAGGAGGCACGGGCAGGACAAATGACACCCTCTTACCTCCACCTGCTGAATTCATAGAGGGGAATAATCTGTGGAGGGAATATGCTGCTGTGCGGTATTGCTCTCTAAGGCATCATGTATGTGTATCAAAGTAAACAAAGACATGACTACTTTACACTATTAACCCCTTAAACCTATACTTTGTTCACTGTGGTCCCCCCAGGTGTTTATTCTTGGTCCCCCTTTCCCCCCTCTACACCAAATCTCTTTACCGGAAATAGTCGATCTACATGATTATTTTGTTGCAAGCTTAGATGTGCTATTTTCACAAAATGTTCATCTGCTAGGGTTCATGTGTTTAATAGATAATGAAGCATAAGTGTGACCCGATAGCCGCATGGTTAGGGCACATACCACGTGGGGGAAAATGTCTTCATCAGCATGTCTCCGGTTCGACTGTTTGCTGTGTGTCATTCCACTGCTCTCTGTCCACATTAGCTGCCTCTCTCAACTGATACTATCAAATAAAGGCTTAAAAATGCACCCCCCCAATCTATAAATCAATAAATCGATGTCAAAATTTATAATAACTAAAAAATAAATAAATAAAAAAGATTATAAAACATATTAATTGCTTATTTATGGTTTAAAACTCATTATATAGCATAAAGGGAATAAACAAACTAAACTATATTTTGACCATGGAGCATACAGTGAAACTCCAAAAGCAGCTTTTGCTTAATTTTGTTGTAGATATTTCAAGTTTACCGAAGAAGCTTCTGATGCAAGATAATTAAAATAAACAACAGACCTCAAATGAACTCATTTATTAGTAGTGAGTTCATTTGACAAGGCTGGTGGAAGCTTTCAGCTATACCTCTGTGTTCATTTGAGCAGCCTTGAATACTTGCTTCCTCCTGTGTGCTGTGCTGGCTGTGTACACCACTTCACATTGATGTGGTTCGTTTGCTGTGGCAAGAAGCCTGCTTGTGAGTCATGCATATTGGATGAGACTTGCAGCAGATGAGCCCAGGCCCTCCAGTCAGGCCTAGCATTAATTAAATATCATTGGCCCAGCTTCCATACTTCATTTCACGGCACGTTCACACCTTGTCTCTGCTTGCTGTGGAGAAGCTGGGATTAATGTGGCCTTGCAATCTCCTGGAATCCATCACAGTTGCAATATAGCATCATTGTTTTAAACCAGGGACTTTGGGTTTGACTCATATACTCACCACATGAGCAAAACTATCGTAGTTTTACATGACAAATGTCAGATTTAAAACTGCACAGTAAAACTTTTCAGCTGAGGGAACATGAATAACCCAGATAATTGAGATTCTTGGCAACAATTAAAGGTTTATGTATAAAAAAGTGCTGGATCATGAGCTTCTGTGTTGATAAAATGTAAATTCATGAGATGGCAGACAAACAGCAGTCTATGTGTCAAAGACTATGTTGCGTTCAGTTTTATAATGAGAAACTTAATTGAATAGACTGCATATTCACTCCCCATACTGTTATTACATTGTAAACCTTTCTGTGCCTCCAATGTATCTTTGGTGTTATCCGAAAGGTCTCAATGTAAGGAAAAATAGAATGTATGAATGAATGTATAGCCTACTCAAGGTTTGATGAGCAAGTGTTACAACTTACGAAATCACTGTTAACTATCACTATCAGATTGGCTTGTTATGTTTTAGGCTTGGACTGTTCTTTATTCAGAAGTTATTCAGAAGTTACTGTCAAATGCGTCAAATGATGAGTGATATTTGCATTGATTTCAGTCAATGCAAAGCAATCAATACTAGCATAAAAAACACAACACAAGACAGAGATGTCTTGAAATATTTTAATTATAGACATGTTGGAGAGCAAGTATGCCAGATTTTAAAGTAACACACTTTAGGTGATTTAGTGATAATTTTGGCTTATTTAGTCGCCCCTCCAGAACGCAATCTAGGCTACCAAGTATTGTATGCAGGACAGGTGAAACCTGAAACAAGAGTGACCGTGTAGACGTGAGTATCCTGAGCACTATGCAAGTGGTTTCATGCCTCAAGCTCAGTGTTATTAGAAAGGTAATATTATTGGTCTCATTAGAATATTTGAAATTACCAATAAGATTAAGTACATTTTATATTATGCACCTTTTCATCACTAATGCAACTAGTGCAAGAATGTTCTTTAAAATGCTAATATATTCTTACAACCTGGGGGTGTTGCTTCCTGTTAGATCTTCCCAAGAATGAGACGCATGCTGTGAATGTAATGTCTTTCACCTCAATTTATGCCTGTGATGAAGTCAACATCACTGTTCCGGTTGCATTCCTTTTGAACGATGTCTAAGGGATTCCCCTAATCCACAGATGGAAGGCCAGAGGGGACTCTCTCCCTGCTGGGAAATAAAGCCACTTAATGGATCACAGAATTAATCAAGCACAGGCAGAGCCTGGCTGAACTGGACGAATAGGTCAAGCCGTTAGATTGTTGTCCTCAGGGAGGTGCACACATGCCTCTGCAGCTGGACGCTACAAATCTTCTCATATTATACATTTATAACATTTATAACATATACATTTTAGATTTCTTTGGCTATTCAAAAATAGCAGATCTACAAGCTCATAGCATGGCACTGAGTGCCACGCTATGAGCTTGTATGTGTACTTGTGTACTTGTGTATTTGATCTGCTATTTTTGAAAAACCGTGAAGATTTGTGCAAATCTTTGAATATATATATATTTTTAAGCGAACATTTGTAACTCAAATATTTGCTTCTGGGGGGTCCCTGGAACAACATATTTTACAAATGTTTGCTTTAAAAATATATATCACGATTTTTCAAAAATAGCAGATCTACAAGCTTGTATATCTGCTATTTTTGAATAGCCAAATAAATCTAAAATGACAGCGTTCCCGGATTGAATGGGTTAAGCACCTTAAACCTAGCGTCCCTATTTTGGGAAAAACTAAATATGTATTTTTTGAAAACACATAAAAAAATAACCAAAATAGCAGATTCTACAGCTTGTACAGTGGCTATTTTAGCTATTCGCTGTACAATGGTGTACATATATAGGGCTTACGTGGTTAAAGAAAATAAACTTCTATCTTCATATAATTGGTCCATTTTTTTCCTACTCGGTCTGTGTCTCAGAGGAGGGCTGTGGACAGTTCACACACATTCAATAACACACATTCTATGTGCTGCTTTTGTTGATGGTTGTGGAAAATACTGTCTCAGTGGCATTGCTTATGAATTCAGAAATTGGCTGACGGTTTTGGCATGTGGTTTATGCAAAATTGAAAGGATCAAATGCATGGATGCATGTACTGTAGCTATTGGATTTTATGCTGGAAGAAAACAGTCCAGTTACAACACTATAGAAATGTTTCACCATAGGATGAAGGGGGTCTTTGAATTTGGTTTTTGAACCTTTACTTTGCCCTATAAAATAAGTCCTCAGAGTTAAATTTACACTCAGGATTAAATGTTTTAGACTTTGGCCAAGCAAGGGAAATGCAACTAACCTGTTCTAAATATAGCCTATACCTTTACGACAGTTGTTAGTAATTTCTTTACATTTAGATGGTGTTATGCTTCCAAAATAAAAAAAACGGAAGATTTACAACAGCTGCATATCTTCCTTTTCCCATAAATACTGTTATGATAGCCCCTATGAATCATGCATTCAGTGCTGGAACCATCTACCTGAAAGCTTGAAATAGGCCATTTATAATGTTTATTGCCAAAGTGGAGCAGTGGAAGCTATTTGTTGTTGTCATTCTTGTTCAACTCAAACAGTTGAGCGTTGCATAAATCTTACCAGATGTCTCAGAATTTGAATAGCAATGCAGGAATAGATAATATGGTTAAAGGTCTTCCTGTGCAGGAAGTGCAACTCTAGACAAACTTGCCTTTGTCCTGAAATTACTTGTATTTCTGTTTTACTATAAGAAACATTATGTAGATATTAAATGACACTTTCATTGTCATAAATTACAGCTGACATATGCACCCACGTTAAAAAGAATGCTTCAGGACCACTAGCACCAAACATAAAATGCGCTGTAGACTACAAAGAAAATACACTATGTAAGTAAGTAAGTACATTGTAATTATAAAGCACCTTTCAACAATGTTACAAAGTGCTGTACAGTGGAAAACAATCAAGTAAAACAAGTTACAACAAGGCACATAAGAGCAATAGCACAACAACAACAACAAAAACTAAAACTAAATTAAAACTAAATAAAACAAGATATGACATATTGTCTTATTATACCAGGTTGCTTATTTCTCTCACTAAACATGGCAACGTTTTTAGATCCCATATGGTTGCTTATTTCTCTCACTAAACATGGCAACGTTTTTAGATCCCATATTCTGAGAGGACATTGAGCAACAGCGCCACTTACCATAGAGTTACATACAGTGGCCGAACACAGTATTGTGGACATTGAGCCCTCATTGTCTAAAGGACCAGCCAATGAGGAAAAAGTGACACAAAAGTCAGGACTAGCGAGTGTAGATGTAGACCAGGTTTTGCAACCTGGTAAAAATGTACCTGCACAGGTGGGTCAGGTAAGAACTTCATAAGACAAAATGCTTCCGAAACAAATGAGTTTTGAACAAGTTCTTAAAACCGTCAACTATGTCAAAGGGAGCCACCACAACACATACTGACACTGTGCGCATGGTATTTCGGTGTACAGGTCCCATATCTTGTAGACTTATTTTCAAGAATCAAGGGTGTATTTGTCACTGACTCATAAAGGTACAAGCAGTGCAATGTTGGTGCGACATGTTCCACAAAGACTGCTAATACAACAATACAATTATGCTGTTAACAACAAGGACATAATACTTGATGCCATGACATTAAAATAAGAAATACAAATTATAGATAAAGATAAAGTTAAAAGCACAGGCTGAATGGCAGTTATGATAAACCTCTTAAAGGCATGATCTTTATCTTTAGCAGCAATAGAGAATGTGCAAGAAGGCAGAAGGCATACATACATTTCACTTGTTTATTTCAGTTATCTATGTACATTGTGCAAGTAACATTTTGAGCAGCTTCTCGGAATTCTTACATATTGAATGCAGATTTGTTTCATTATTATTTTTTGTATTATTTTGTTTTAGTTTTTGGTCCTTGCTCTCATTCAGTGCTCTGACAGCCATAGTCATTTGATCCCAATAAGTCCTTTGATCAGTGTCACTGTATGGGTAGGATGTTTGAATTTTGTGAAGACATTGAAAAAGACATGTTGCCTTTGTCACCTTATTATAAGTTATGTCTAACACTTGAATCACCTCAAATAACACACAATTTGTGACCTGCCTATACCATACTACAGTATATATGTATAATATATGTACTGCGTGTACATGTATAATCAATTCAGTTAGAAAACTGTACATCACTATACTGTTGCCTGCCTTATGTTATTTCAAAACACGAGTCTACATGTTCTCTGTGTCTTTGTGTAGTAGAGACGAGTGTATCAATTGTGTGTTCATTCTAAATTGAAATTATAATCATGCAATTCCTGTCATTTTGATTAGCCACTCTCAGCGTACCTTTGTGTTTCTGTAGTTAAACACATGCAGGCTCTAGTAAAACCGCTTGTTGTTCTGTAACCTTGCAACTTCTAGTAAATGGCCGTCTTCATGCGAGGCGGTGAGCTATCAGCAGCCTAATCACCCATAAGCGATTCCACTGATGGTTTGATGAATTTAGGCCAAGCCTTGTGGTGTGTGTGATCCCAGGGAATAATGCTCAGAGCTGCCTATGTTAATCAAAAGGTTAATGGAAGGTTAATAAGAGGGAACTGTGCAAACTCAAAACCTTCATTCATTATGCAAATACTGTTTTCTTTTTTTCCCTCTTTTTTTTGGGGGGGGGGGGGGGAGTAATACGTGGTTGTAGGGTGTTCATGCTAATTAGCAGATCATCTCTGTTGTGTGTTTAAAACTCTCTTTGATGTTTGACTCGAGGAAAATATCATTATTTGTGTGTTTTTTGGACGATATGAGCTGATTACTTGAAATGTGTAAACAGACATGCCTTGGGAAATGTATTGCATCAAAAGGCACACATGATGGCCAGCTGTTAGACATAATATTTCATGTTTTTATCATTTCCCTTTTCTGGTGGTTGTTGTTCATGAACATTTGTGCACATTATTGTGTACACAGTTTGAAGTGGTGTTGACTGTATTGTAATTCGATGGCATACTGCTAAGCATACAGCATACCACCCGCTCACCTTTGAATTTATTTTCATGCACAGGCAACCCTCCCGTCACATTTGGCTACTCCATATGCAGAACGTTATTCAATCATGCTGTGTAGGGTCTGAAAAGGATTAATCACGCCTTTATACACAAGCAGCCAAAGACAGGTCACCCCTTAACACTTCAATCCACAGGCAGCGTGTATTCATGAACACAGCGATTTAAAAGCTACATGACCTTGCGTTTACTGACAATTGACCCGGAAGGTATGAGCCCCTGTTGGTTGATAAAGCAATGGCAGAATTTCAAGTTCCTCAACATGTGTTCACATCCTCCACCGATAACGCTTTCTGGTAACCTTTCTCCCACTGCTACAGTATTAGATGGGGTGCTTTGGGCAACATTGCACCTTTTATCACTTGAATTAAATTTACTCCCTGCTTATGGCCATTATTGTCAAAAATAATTACCAGTTGCGTTGCCAAGCAATTTTCAGTTTCATATTATTGGACTTCTTCTAAGAAGCTTTCAATTCACCACAGACAGGAGTTCACTGTTGCAATCTCAGAGCTGTTGTGTGTTGTTTTCCTCGTCCTGGATATACTGTATATCACTACGCTACAGCTTCCACTTGCTGCCAAGTTTATGGAAATGAGTGTTTCACAATAGCAGCCTCTTAACCCATTCAATCCGGGAACGCATCTCTGTCATTTTAGATTTCTTTGGGTATTTTTGATAAATCATTTTGAAAACATTTATGCAAATCTTTGTATATATATGTTTTTAAAGCGAACATTTGTAACTCAAATCTTTGCTTCTGGGGGGTCCCTGGAACAAAATATTTTACAAATGTCTTTAAAAAATATATATTCAAAGATTTGCACAAAGTTTTTTTCAAAAATAGCAGATCTACAAGCTCATAGTGTGGCACTCGGTGCCGTGCTATGAGCTTGTATATCTGCTATTTTTGAATAGCCAAAGAAATCTAAAATGACAGCGTTCTCGGATGGAATGGTTTAAGCACCTTAAACCTAGCGTCCCTATTTTGGGCATGTCATTATAGGCAATAGTTTAGGAAAAACAAAATACATTTTCTTTTTAACACATTCAAAAATAACCAAAATAGCAGATTCTACATATTGCACAGTGGCTATTTTAGCCATTCGCCGTACAATGATGTACTGTACGTATATAGGGCTTACGTGGTTAAAGAAAAAAGAAAAAAACCTGGGTTTATCTCTTCTGGTGTTTTGAATGGGTGCTTACTAACTGATTTGTATGCGGGCTATGTACGTGCAACCTGAGAATGACTGACTGGCGGTCAGGGTCCAGTATTGACTGCTCTGAGGATGTAACAGAGGATGGGGTGATGGGATTCAGGACATGAACACTCTCACTGTGGCATCCATACAGGATATAACCAAGGCACTTTATCATTCTTCTGGCTCCATGCAGAGATGCACTTTAGAATAATGCCCCCACCTTAAATTAGATTCCATTGATCCTGGTTTTCTCTATAATTACACAAACAGGATGAATGCAGGTTTTATGTGGGATCGGGCGAGACATTTGACATACTTTAGCCTTAATTACAGCAAGCAAATTAAATCAGTAAACAGACAGGCTGCGCTGTTTCAAAGTCATTCGGCTTTTGCCACAAGGAATTGACAGATGTATTTATTCCGAAACTAGCAAATGTGTATCTATTTAGCATGTATTTTGTGTTTTATCTGTTCATCACAATGATGTTATGGAGACTGTCAAACTGCTTTGTAATATTAGAGTATTTACCCTTTTATTCCTACTGTATTTGTTAATGCTTCAATGATGCTGTTTGTGTTTTACTTCTGTATGAAATGGCTCACAAAGTCATGCCCACATGTATGTGTTAGTTCTAAGCTTTAAAAAGGTTGGTAGCATGTGTTAGGATTACTGGTAACCTTAGATCACTGGAATAATATTGCAAGTGATCTTGCTAAAGGAACAAGTTGCTCCTGCTGTTTCAGACTCACATTCCCTAGAAACACTGTCTTGCACAAGACAAGCTGCTAAACTGTGCATCTACTGCTGTAAAATAAACAGATGTGGTGTATACCCCCAAAACTCAGGCATTTCTCAGTGGGAGAATTGTGTAATTTGTCTAAATTGGCAAATTTATTTAAATATTTGTATTTATTTATTTTACAAATAAAGTTAATTGATTGTTATTTCTCTGTGCCCCAGAATGTAATTGAATGGGGATTGTATCTGCAGCACAGCAACGTGTTTACTTGTTTGAGAACGGGAGCAGCCAGCCTGCTTCAGCAGAGGTCTCAGGTGGTTCCTCTTCACTAGATTTAGCTTCTGAAAACAAAAACAGTTCTGGGCAAAAACCCAGCATACAGTACTCAGAAATATGAATGGGCTATCTATTAGAGCTATCCTCCTTGTCATAGCTCATCTTTACAGCTTGCACTGACGCACATCATTACAGCTCCTCTAAAAAGGGCTAGATTGTATATTATTGTTGCAAAGAAAAGCTTTTGATGTGTTATTGCAGAGGAACTGGAGTGGATTTTTCAATTTATTCTTAACAACTAACAGTGCTTCAGAATGGCATTATGACATAACATAATGTTTTACCCTGTCATGTTTAATATTGGTATAAGAAGGTATGTTAGCATAAAACAATCATTAATAAGGGAGTACAACAGACAAATGTGGCTTAAAATGAAACTATTCTTGATTATGGTGATGATGATGAGGATGATGATATATCATTCAATTATTATTAAAACCATACCTAAATAGAACAAAAAAGCAGCTTAAAAATCCAGCACACATTCATTTCCTTTGTGTGTGCCCCACTGATTGTGGTAAATTGAGAGACCCCATCACTCAGATTTTAGCATAACAACACTTTATATGAATTAGCTGCAGGACTGATTTCACGATTTCTGTGATTTTACTGATCAGTGTTAAAGCCTTTACCCTGTCATGTTTAATATTGGTATAAGAAGGTATGTTAGCATAACAAATCATTAATAAGGGATTACAACAGACAAATGTGGCTTAAAACGAAACTATTACTTTCTTGATAATGGTCATGATGATGAGGATGATGATATATCATTCAATTATTATCAAAAATGAAAAAGCCGCTTAAAAATCCAGCACACATTAATTTCCTTTGTGTGTGCCCCACTGATTGTGGTAAATTGAGAGACCCCATCACTCAGATTTTAGCATAACAACGCTTTATATGAATTAGCTGAAGGACTGATTTTACGATTTCTGTGATTTTACTGATCAGTGTTAAAGCCAAGCTAGGTCTGGTGCCAAGTATTATTTCAGACACTTTAACATGGTATGAACATGCAAGAGCATGCCATAAGATCCTTATAACACTGTCAATGCTAAAGCTTTAGTCTCTCGTATCCAGATGATCTGAGATTTCAGCCTACTAATGCACCGAAATCAAAATTCATTGAATGGGTTTGGACCGCGGAGAAAACCGGCATTAAAAATGCCTATGCCTATGCTGCTTTGAAAACTAATACTGAGACCGTCCCAAAATCAAGGAGCGCTCTAAAGTCTTTACATTGGTCCTGCGATGTTGTTATTTTTTGTCTCCGCCAGGCCGAAGGCGTGGCCGAGACTATGTTTTACCCCCGTACATCCGTCTGTGTACAGCTAATCTGTACCGATCGGCATGAAACTGTGCACACACACTTCCTGGAGGCCAGAGCAGAAACATTGGCCTGTTATAGCGCCACCAGGAGGCCGTTTTTTCTATATTACTCCTACAGGTTTTGTCCAAACATCACGCAAATCGGTACACATTATTTCTATAGTTATGTCATCAAGACGGACCTGTTCGATTTTTCATATTTCATCCTGATCTGTGAAGATTGACTTCTACTACCTGGCCTTGCTAGGAGCTGTGCTCCAAGGAGCAATTTTTTGTTGTTTAAATCTCCAAATTGTTTCCACTCAGTTTGAGCCTTTTCATTGAATTTACAGTAAATGTCACCAGACATATAGGTGGAGATCTTTGATCGTGAGACTAAAGCTGATTGGGCTTTTGCAGTCAGGGCTCCCAGACTGTGGCACAAACTTTCTTTCTTTTACTTAGGTGGTAAGACTGTATATCAAGGTTGGGTCTATAATGCATTATAATCACATTTATAATGCATTATAATGCGCTTATAAGGCTTCATAACACACTTTTTATAATCATGCATGATTGACCACTTATAACAATGTTTATGACGTATTATAAGTGCTGGTCATACGCATGTATCTGATTCCATTCCATTTGCAGGATTGGTTCGTTTTGAACAAAATGCCTCAAATCATGAATGCAGTGTCCGATTGCCGTGAAAGGCCTAAGAAGAAATGGCCTATTATAGTGCCACCAGGAGGCCATATTAACCTACCTGACCTGGCGGAGACCTGTGCTCCGAGGAGCACCTTTTCTAGTTGTATTTTATTTTTTCATTTTCCCAAAGAAATGATAAAAAATTAATGAAAAAAGTAATTGAAAAAACACGGCCCCTCAAGCATTAGAAGGACAATATCAATATACTTTTTTTTTAAATATAATACATTTTGTAACTGATATTATTTGATTAAATGGATATCAAACATCCAAATACTGAATCAAGCTACTTAAAAACTGTCTGGGTGCTCACAAAATCCAGAGTAGATGATAAAATGACCACAAACATGTGAAACATTCCTTTAATATATACAGTCTTACCAACAGCTTTAGTAGTTTTGGCCTACTATTGGAAAATGCATTCCTTCACTAATCATAAAATTTAAACTCATTACGACACCAGAGAAACTGTCAAAGTTACTGTATTTACAGCCACATAACTCTTGAAATCGGCAAATACATTAACACGACAAACGATCCTCCTCCTGTAGAATACCAAATCCTCCATGGAGCTGTAATAACACTACACAGTAAAATCCTCAGTGTTATTTGATCCATTTGTAACTCTACCGTGAGTATACAAACGGATCCATTTGGTTACATTTGTATACTCTCAGAGGTAAATGAACACTGAGGATTTTGCTGTGTCTAGACTCTAGAGCATTGGTCTTACTGATCTTCTGGTCTCTGCTCTCTCCTCAGTGAGTCCAGATGTGGGCAGCGACCACAGACATCACCATCACCCACATGGGGAGGATGCCGAAACGGAGGGCAGATCCAGCTCACATGGAAGACTGACGGGAGCCGGCTGGGCTGTGATATTGACTTGTTTACAGATGATCCTGGCGCTGTAAAGGCATCCGTCTGGCGGCGTGACACATTCCAGACTTTGAGACTTTTGAGAACCACGGGTGAAAAGCAGCAGAAATGAGAGGGCCAAGGGATGGACATCAAATGCTCCAATTTGAAATGGGTGACCAAAGGACACAGGGTAGTGAAGAGCAATAAGAAGTGAAAGTTGTGGGAAAGCAAAATACCGTAATTTACTGGTAAACACTGTGCTTCTATACACAAAGATCCTGGGTGTTCATTTGTACACTCTCAGAGCAGAGTTAAATTAACAACCAGAGTTGTATTATGTATGAGAGAACGTGCATTGACTGAGAAGAATAAATAAGGTTTTCTGTTACAGTAAATGACATTCACTAATATTGGCGTAATCAGAACTGCTAATGTCACTGCCATCATATTTCTTTACTCAAGGCAATGGAAAATAACTATTTGTTGTAAAAATGTGCCATTAATTTAATTGTATTTCAATGTGTAATATATTTGATCCATAGATAAATATGGTAATATAGTTTAGCACACTGCACTGTACTTCATTATGGGAAGCTGTTTTATTTTTCGTACTCTCCTTTAAAATAGGATTTTACACATGTGAAGCTAGCCAGGTAGTTTGAAATATATAACTCTTTTTGTTAATTTAAAGCAAAATAATTGCCTCAACAGCCTTTACAATTGCAACATTTGTACAACCCAAGAGTAAATGGGGACTCTTTCAATATTTTGTGGTATCATAAATTCCGTTCCATTTCCCTTCTGTACCATATATAAATACAAGTTCTTAAAGAAAATGTTGTTCATTGTGAAAAACCTATAGTAAGGTCTATACGTATAATTGTTTGCACCAAACCATTTTTTCTCTCATAGGGAACCTTTCTCTCAACTCTTAACAGCCACTAGGCTGTTCAGAGATCATTTAATTGGTAGTTTGAATAGCAATATTGACTTTCAGTGCTGCTGCTTAGAAAAATGGTGGAGGATGGGTGAGAGGGAGGAGAGGAAGAAAAAGCCAAGGGAGAGGATTCATAGTCCCTTCTTCTTTAGAAATAGATTAGTTTCCCAAGGAGTCTATTATCGTCTTTCAAACTCAATCCTCCTCTCCCTTCACAGGCCTGGATAGGAAGTGATAGGTCCTGCAGTGTGAGTGGGGGGAGGTCTAATTCCCTCCACCTGCTACCTGACTCTTATTGCATATTGCAGGTGTGCGACTTGCACGTACTGTACCACGTAATTGTTCTTTTGCTCATAAAACAGGGTTTTTACATGCTAAAGGACTCCAAAACAGTGTCTCTGGCTCTGGCCCCCTGTTGTAAAATGGCTTAAACAGGTGAACATAGCAAAAATACCAGATATACAAGGTCACAATATGTCTCATTGCTATGCATTGGGAGCTTGTAGAAAAACATTTATGTTTTACAATAATGACATGCACAAAATAGGCATGCCAAGTTTTAAGTGGTTAAACTGGCATAATACTTTACATATTATTGTTTATATTAGGCTGTATGTACTGTATACATTCATGCTTTTCTTTCTTTCCATTTTCTTATAATTATTGTAGCCCTATTTTAGGGCGCTATACAGAACTATCCTCATATGCTACAGTAGCTTACACTTTTAGACCTGAGAGATTGTTTATTCCCATAAATTGAAACAACAGCCATAGATAGACCATATGGTGGAAACCCAATATTGTGAATGTACGGTAAGTGATGCTGATTTATCTTCTTCCAATTTGTATGAACATAATGGTTATTATAACACCAGTAATGCGCTGATAAACAGTCAGCATCATTAACACACCTGGGAACTAATTTATCTTACAGTTAATTAATGCCACAAATGGAACAGTTTTACCAGTTTTACCAGCCACTAATATAATTGCATTTCTTAAAGAGATGGAAAAGGTCAGTTTTGGTAATCTGGTTGACACGGGGCTATATTTGTGGGTTGCCGTTATCTTGACTGTTTTATAAATGGGGACCCTTGACCTTCTGTTCCCCAGTATCCTGCTTGGCTTTGCTCATGCAAATGAAGTTGTAGGGTAAAGAATAAATCAGCAGATATGAGTCATCGATATACACTTATTACAGCACAGAATGGAAAGAAGATATATTTGTGTGGGTACTTTCTGACCTTTAGGTTCTTCAAGTATTTAAATATATTCTTCAGGACCTCCCCAGGGGCCCAAATATCGTACCTGTAAGGTAATTAAATTCACCTAGTATCGCAGGTCTCTGACAGCAGTACAAAAACCTATAGCTTTATTGGTTCAAATGGCTGTTTCTTGTAGCGGTGGCACTGGCAGGGCAGCCCACAATGATGTGATGAAAGAAGACTTAACTACACAAGTACAATAAAATAAACAAAAGCCAAGTTACATAATTCAAATACATACATTAGTTATATCTTTTACTTTTTGAACACTGCCCTATCAAATATTAGTGTTCAGTACGAATGGAGACATTTTACCCTCATCATATTTCATGAGACTGACCTTACGGCAAGTTCATAGTTCTATTAATGAAAGGTACTGTACCTGAATTCACATGGTGTACAAATCAAATGCAAACTCAAGCAGGCAGTAGTTTGACATGAAACATATGACAAAAACCTTACCGTAAAGGGATAGTTCACCACAAAAAAATACTTTTTTTTCTATCGATTAGTCACGCCATCTTTTAGTTTTTGTTGCATTTTTTGTTGCATGCAGCGGTTGGGTAGGATAGGATACACAAAGGAGACTCTTTGTGTCTCCTACCGGAACCGCTGCCGGTCATCAAATTATTGGCTTAGCTTGGCTAACAAAATATATCCATGAATTCAAGTCTCCATGGGGTGACTAATTGATAGAAAAAAAGTTATTTTTGTTTCATGTCAAATTACTGCCTGCTTGAGTTCCCCAACCTATTATCCAACAAAAATAACCTTAACCACATTAACCCTGGCATTCCTATTTTGGGCAAATTTTCAATAGGTTTCAAGACTTTAATTTTTTTTTATAAAACATTTCAGTTGTAGATCTGCAAAAAAAGTGCAGATCTACAAGTTCACAATGTGTTGTGATCGGACACATTAAGAGCTTGTAGATAAGCTATTTTTGCATCATACAACGAAGTACAGAACTTAAGTAGTTAACCTAACATACATACCATAACCTTAACCACAATAAACCTGACCGTAACCGAACATACCCTAACCTTAAACAAATACACATGACCTAACCTTAAAAATGTGTAGATTATCATTCATTGATTTGATTACACTATTCCAGATAGTGATTAGGAAATAATAATAATAATAATACTGCAAATATAACATAATATTGCAATAGAGCGATTTACAGTGTGGTGAAGTAGCGGACTTTAAATATATTTAACACTAAATAATATATTGTTGACTACTATGCTGATGTTCAGTTTGAACGGATGTGATGCAATCCTTCACAATGCATATTCCCTGGTATCACAGTGTATCCATTGTGTGATACCGAGGTGAAACCTTGGATTGCTTCAACTGCTAGCATTTGTGGTATTTTATCTCTGCATACTTAAGGGCCCATGGGATCTCCATGGAGAATATTGCTGAGAGCTGCATAAAGTTATGCATACCAAGATTAATTTCATGTACTCATGGAGGGTTATGGCCCACTCCAAATTATTACCACGACCTTGACAACAGCCAACGTTTAAGCCTAATTTATCATTTATGTCTCTCCACCAAAATAACACATTTTTACCTCGTTTACCATCACTTGTGCATATGTGCACAACCTTCTTCTGATGTTTCAAGTTATTATTATGATAATAAAATAATACATAATTAATTTAATAAAATGTTATAAACATTGCATTTATTAATTTAGATGAAAATCTAAATATTATTTGTTATTATTATTTAAATCCAATACAGTAACCTTCATACATAAATAGGAATATTGTAATGATTCATATACTCATGTCCAACAGAGAGAGAGAGAGAGACTGTAAATTATCCAAATCCGAGTTATATGTCGTGATATGTAATGCGAGAACATAATTGTGGGACCTAAGTCTATTGCATTTGACAATAAACTATTAAACAAATTGTGTCTTTATGAATGGCCAAAGTTAGGAACTGATCAAGACCTAACAATTATTCCAATAGCAACTACAAATATTTTGTCCCCATTATTTAATAGATTAGGCAGCCCTGACAAAAGGCAGTGACTTTCCCCATGAAACAATTCTAGAAACCAGTGTAGCAACTCCTCCAGACTTCCCACTGTGAATTCTTCTTCAATGTCTTATCAGTGAAGCAATCAGATAAAGCTGCTGTGTGGCTCTATATTACCGTCAGTGCAAGTTAAAGTTGACAAAAAAGACTTGAAGTTTGACTGCACACAATTCAGACATATTACTAGAAAGGGGCACTCCTTGGAGTGGAGATCTCCGTCAGGCCGGGTGGCCTACCCAGGGCTGTTGAATGTTGCTTTCCCACTGCATAGTATCTATAGCAGGGATCTTCAATGTTTTTCAGGCCAAGGACCGCTTAGCTGAGAGAGAGATGAAGCAGGGTCCCTCACTACAAATTGTAAAAAATGATTAAACATTACATTTATTTTCATAAAGTAAACATTTTCACAGATTTCATAGATAGCTTCAAAGACTTGTTTAACAGCACTATCATCAGTGGATGTTGGACTCATTTTAATGTGTATTTTCAGACATTTAACCAATTAAACTATCAATACTTAGTAAACCTGACCTTTCACTCTGTACTTGGTCTGCTCTTCCCCCCCCCCCCCCTCTACACCAAACTGCTCTGTGAGGCGTTGTGAGTTTGTAAATCCGCTATTTTTGTCCAAAGTTCTCCTCAGAATAGGGATGCTATTGGTACAACTGGTTAATGTAAAAAAAAAAGAAGTCCTATCACACAAAGATTTGGCGGCCCCCTGTAGTGATTCTGAGGACCCCCTAGGGGCCCCGGACCACCTGTTGAAGACCACTGATCTATAGTATTGGCCTCTACCCTCCTTTTTTGTTAGGCCGAAGGACCTGGTAAGATGCAGAATTTGACTTTGGCAGGGATGACCATTGCGTCAAAAAGCATGCTACACTTATGTATGTATAATACACACTGGGTGAGTAAAATGAATGGGCATGTCATGGCAGGATTGTCTTGATTAGAATCTGTACTAGGAGTAGGCATATGGTGATCATGTGTTTTTAGGTGTTGTAATGTTGGAGTGTAAAGCTACTGCCATTTGATTGAGGCGTTTGACCGTCACTGTCCTCTCTCTTCCAGGCCAGCAGGCCCATGTCCGCCGGCTCCCTGGTTATCTGAAACCCTCAGAGCTGAGCGAACACCTCTCAGGGCAGCTGAAAGGAAGTGGTGCAAGACGGCGCAACCATATGACCTCTCCCACTTCCATTCACTTCTTTCTGCCTTCTTCCTCTAACAATCCACTGCTAAGTCCTCCTTCTACCACGCTAAGATTCAATCCTGCATGCCTCCAACCCAAGGAAGCTCATGTCCACTTTATCCGCCCTTCTTAAATATCCCCCACCCCCCTTCATCCCTCTTTGCCTTTGTCGCCTACTTTGAGAAGAAGGTTGATGACATCAGAAGCACCTTTTCCCATCTTCCCCCTAATCAAGTGTCTGACTCACCCACTGCTAACCACAACATATCATGCCTGTCCTCGCTCTCCCCTCTCTCTCCAGATGAGGTCCTAAAACTGGTGACCTCCACTAGACCAACCACCTGTCCTCTTGCCCCCCCCCCCCCCCCCCTGTACACTAAATCATCTCTGCTCACAATCTATCTTATCACTGCTATGCCAATGACACTCAACTGTTTCTCTCCTTCCCCCCATCTGCCACTCATGTGGAAGAGCGCATAGCTGCATGACTGGCTGACTGACATCTCACAGTGGATGTCTTCTCATCACCTCAAACTGAACAAGACCAAGCTTCTCTTCTTCCCAGGTAAGTCCTGCCCCTTGCAGGATCTAACTATTTCCATAAACAACGCCCTGATGACTTTGGTTTCAACGGCCAAGAACCTTGGTGTTGTCCTGGACAGTCAGCTCTCTTTCAAGCAGGGGCGTAACTACTGTGATGCAGACAACGCAGTTGCGTTGGGGCCCAGAGTCATTTGGGGCCCACGGCCGTCCACCCGTGCCGTAGGTAAAATAAAATGATAAATACATACAGAGATGCGATGACAGTTGAGTTGACCAAAGTTTGGCGGAGCCCGGTGGCTGCTGCTAGCACCTGCGGGCCCCCCAACAGCTCTTGTGGAGAGGGTAGGCTAATAACGTGGAGGAAGTCAGAAGAGGCGAGGATACCGTGGGCTCCACCGACTGCGCTGAGCTGCAGCATTGCCATGTCCGCTTATTACTGTATAAGCCACTTTGGGCTTATTTTTCTGTAAAGTTGCGGGTTGCTTTTTTTTGGGCTTGTTTCTAAAGTGTAGTTGCTTATCTGGGCTTGCGTCCTAATGTCGTTTAAACCAGTGGTTCTCAAACATTTTCATGGCATGGACCCCCAGATTAATATTGTGTCCACAGACCCCCCCCCCCCCTTCTGAAAATATTTTGTGGCAGGACCCCCCCCCCCCCTACAAGATGTTTGTTGTTAAAATGTTTCAAAAATGTTCCAAAGTGACCTATTCTTTTTCAAGATATTTCTTTCCTTTTTTTGTGTGGATTAATGTATTTCCTGTCCAGGTATGATGAGTATTGAAAGAAAAAGAAACATAACATACTTGGTGATAACAAAGGAATATATTGGTTAAAATATGGTTGAATATTTAACACCTAAATTTAGTGTTCAGATTTCTGTTTTTGTTTTGTGTAAGTTGATTATGGCCATTCATTTTTTGTTGACATGGTTCACTCACAGGGGGGGCTGTGGGGAAAAAGAAGCACATGTAGCAAAAGTTCCTCCTTGAAAAGTTCCAGGAAGTGATCACTGTGGAAAGTTCCAGGAAGTGAGGTACCAGGAACAGCTATAAAAGTACAGGAAGTGAGGCGGCCCGGGCTCCATTTTAGGTATTGAAAAAGAGAGTTTGGTGGTGTTTGAGAAAGAGACTCTTGTAAGCCTATACTAAACCAAAATCAGGAATTGATAAACCACTGAGTATTGGGCCAGAGAACTTTGGGACCTGGAAGAAGAGAAGTTTGGTCAAGGAAGATTTCTGAGGGTTTTTATCTGTATCAATTCAGAGCTTTTGGACAAAGGAACCCGCTGAGGCCTCCTGACTTGAAGGTTGGGTAAGGACTATATTTCCCCCCGTTTTCTATGCAATGCATTGTCTTTTTATTTGCTGACTTTGCGGATTACTGGATTTTCGGAAAATAGAAGATCTGCAATTTTTGTTCGATTACTTTTGGATAACTTTTTGGAAACTATACTCATTGGAGACATTTTAAATAACTTTGCATTGGGGGACTAAAGATCAGATTTTGAACATTTTATTTTGAAGTGTACTGATTATTGAATTGAATTATTATTTAGTTTAATTTATTGGGTCAGATAAAATACTGCAATTTAATTTCAAAAGCAACAGTTTTGTGTTTTCTTTTTGGTCTGCATTACAGTTTGTTTACAGTATAAAGGGATTGAGGGCCCGCGGTGACCACCCCGGGTCGGGCCCACTGTTGGCTCATTAAGTCACTGCTTTCAAGGCACGCATTGCAGCGGTCACTCGGTCCTGAAGGTTGATTCATACTCCTCACCCGGGAGTCAGCCCAGCTCCTTATCCAGACCTCAGTCATCTCAAAACTTGACTACTGTAACTCATGCAATCCTTACTGGCCTCCCAGCATTTTCACTTAAGCCCCTCCAAGTGGTCTTCAACCAGCCAGAATTTTGACATGTGCAACCAAAGGTATGGCCCCCCCATATCTTCAAAGCATGATCCAACCCTACAACCCCCTGCTCACTCAGATCAGCTAACACAGGGAAGCTGTCAGAACCTTCCCTAAAACATCCGGGACAACGCTCCACACGTCCCTAATCTGCAGTCTCGCCTCTTTTTTTTAAACCTTGCTTACTGTCAGTCGCTCTGGATTAAGAGCATCATGCCTAAATTGAAAATTGTATCTTAAAGAGTTATAGAGAGGCTGAATAAGGCAACTGTTTGGTTTAACAGCATTGGATGGCAGAAATTATATCATTGCAAATGCATAATTTTCTTCACAGCAACTACTAGGAGTAGGTACCAGGAGGGACACCCCAATAATAATATTTACATGGTCTGGTGCAGTAGCCAGGGGCAATTCTAGGATCAGACCTTTAGGGGGGCTCAGCCCTTAAGCCACTGGATAACAATGAATACATTACAGCATTAATTATAATACATTATACAATACAATATACAGTACCTCCTGAGCCCCTGCTGCCCCATTAAGGAGAGTTTAATGAAAGTGTCTCAAAATAAAACTGCACAGATGGGAAATGTTTATGGATATTATCCATTCCAGACACAAGGAAAGAGCAGAGGAATTTCTTTAGAAATATCAAAACAAAACTACATGTAGGACATTTTATATTTAAGGAGGGCAGCTGACCATACCTGAAATACATTTGTTATTAGGTTACACAATCCAGACAGAAAGCCATGCCAAACTGTCAAAAACACAGTGGTCAGAATGAAAATGAAAATAACCTTTCCTAATTGGCATCAACCCCAAACTTGCTGCCATACTGTCAAAATAAGTGGGGGACTTCGTTTTAATTATTACAATTTTGTACACAAAGCACATATTTTAACAGATTATCATGTCTATCTAACAGACCTCAACCCCTATGAGGAGAAGTTTAAATATGAATGTTCCTGAAAAGCTTTGGATACCAGCATTAAAATAATGAAAGTAACCTTTCCTAATTGGCATCAACCCCAAACTTGCCATCTTGTCAAAATAAGTGGGGGACTTCATTTAAAAAAAATCTTTAATGGTGCTGACATAAAATGTATGGGTGCTTGAGCACCCCTAAAAAGGGTCTGAAATGCCCCTGGTAGAAGCTTCAAACTCTGGCCTTTGTCTATTAAAATAGCATAGTTGTCTTTGATGTATTGGAAGATATTAAGGAAGTGACTTCCTTTGCCTACTGGCAGCATGCATTAAGAGTTTGGCACTGATCCGTCAAGTAGTTTGGTGAGATTAGCTCCGGATTCACACAGGCACGTATGCATGCATGCACACTTGCACGCACGCACCAACAGGGACAAAACATAATCTGCATCCCTAGCCTTTGGCTTGGCGGAGATAATGATGAAAATGTTAATTGTAGTCACTAGGAGGACCAAACATTGAAAATGTTGACATGATGGTGATGCTAGAGAACAGGTCATGACGTCACCAAAATCTAAATGGTTATTATTGAGGAGCATGAATGTGCTCAGCAAATTTCATGGCAAGCAGTAAATTAGATACCATACATCTTGAGTGCAAAAGCTGACATTTGGGCATTCGGGCAGACCTATGGAAAGGGCAGCCCTATTCAATCAGCAAGTTTCATTCAGCAATTACATTTTTGACTTGTGTGCACCCGCAGACTGTCTTCCCTTACAGACAAAAGAGGTTTATTAGAGGTACAACGTTTCGGTCTCTATGGTGAAGGTCAGAGCGACCGAAACATTTCACCTATAATGAACCTCTTTTGACTGTAAGTGAAGATCCTTTTTTTGCCCTTCTCATGACTGACTGCTCCGATCGAGGCACATGTCCATTGAAGTAGGTGTGCAAAAGGGCTTTATTTACCAAGTTGTGTGCACCGCCTAATAACGGTGCTTGAGGGCAAGGCTATAGGGATCATCAAAATCTTTGTTGTTTGTTTTTATCAATGTTATGTTTGGGAGTAAAGTGGTGTACAGACAGACAGACGGTCAAAAAACCAACCCACAAAGTCAACGACTTTTAGTCATCCTTAGAGTACCCTGCTAACGTGGCTAAAAATAATCCAGAATTGATATCCAAACAGTCATAACAATAGACAGAAGTCAGACAATGTGCCATTTCACTGATCTGCATGTGGATTTGTTTGAAAAATTGTGAGATTATCCTTAGATCTGAGTTCTGAGAAGTTGTGAATGCATTTGAAATCCACATTGTGCACGCACGCACGCACGCACGCACGCACGCACGCACGCACGCACGCACGCACGCACGCACGCACGCACGCACGCACGCACACATTTAATGTCTATCTAACAGACCTCAACCAATTTATGCGGAGAAGTTTAAATATAAATGCAGTGTGTGAATGGTAATGTTTGTTCTAAAAGAATGCTCATCAGTGGTGTGACAGGCCAAACTCTCCTACATGAGCAGAGGTACATTCAGTTTGTTTAAGTCAAGTGCTTGGTCAAGGAGAACAAAAGTGTCTTCCTTCTCATCTGTGGGAGTATATGCTAATTATGAATCCATCAGTGCTGGTGGTGCCAAGGCGGGCTCTCAGGGAGAGTGTTGCACCATGCTATAGTCTGTTGAAAGATAAGAAATAGTAATCGGGAGAGTGTTGCACCATGCTATAGTCTGTTGAAAGATAAGAAATAGTAATCTCTCAGTGAGCCAAGACAGATCTGTTGTGTAATTCTGTCTTTATCCAGATTAAATTTGGCCTGGGGGGTGGAATCGGACGGAACCGTCTTGATCACTTGACTATCCACAAGTTTCCTAGGGCATGGTGGGCATCAGGGATCAAATCGACAGGAAGTGATGCCCACCATGCCCTAGGAAACTTGTGGATAGAGATAATGTGTACCGATTTGCATGGACAGAATTTGTAGGAGTAATATAAACAAGGAAGTATGACATAATATGTTGCGAGGTCAGGCATGTAGTGGGTAGTGGGATGTGTGATGCTTGTGTTTTCTGTCATGTAGTTGATTGATTTGGCCAGCATTGGTTATGCAAGACATGAGTTACAAGAATATGTAGTTGTTACCTGATAAGAAGTTGTTTAGAATTTGTTATTACATTTGTAATGTTTACATTACAATTGATTGGGATTCTATTGCAATATTTAACTATTAAGAATTGGTACAGTAAAACATCTTGGTAATAAGCATAGATGGACTTGAGGAGGTGTGGTACAAGAATCAATATATCAACCAATAACAGTTATTTGTTGATATATTGATTCTTGTGTTTCTCAACCTTTTTGGTGCCAAGGCACACCTGGCATAGCCAAAAGATCCCAGGGCACACCTAGATATACGGTCTGTGTGTGTGTGTGTATATATATATATATACACACACACACACACACACACACACACACACACACACACACACACACACACACACACACACACACTTGGGTCAGTGCAATGAATGGAGGAGTCTGAAAACCTTCCCAGAGTAAAACTTCTTTGGTAAGTATATTTGGTACCCAATATACTTCTAATATCTGATAATAATATCTAATAATCTGATCCTGATAGCATTATTGCGGACGCATGCGCTGTTGCCCACTACAGACGAACACCAAAACTCTCGCCCCAAAACAGTCACCCTGGGGGAAATCCGGTGATATTCACCTGGTATTCCTAAACGTAACCTCATTAAACTATGCCTAAACCAAACCTTATTCCTAAACGTAACCTCAGTAAAACTAATAATATGGCTAACCGTAAACTTATTTCTAACCTTATCCTCAGTAAAACAAATACAGGAATACAAGAACCGCTGGTCCGTGAAAAGAAATGGGGGCGATGGTGTTTTGGGGCGAGTTTTCCGGTTATATATCGACGGCACCACGGCTTGAAGTTGCAAGAGATTCTCTCCGTGGAGGAGTAATTAAGCACCACAAACTACACGGATTACGTTGACACAAACACAGTGGAGTGATTTAGAAGCACTTTATAAGAAAACTAACACTTATGTTGTGTTTTATTGTTGGCCATTCATCATGGCAGGTTATAACATGGGCTTTTGGGACAGGACAGCCCCTCTTCGCCCGACGTTCAGGTCCAACGTATCGGCCCGTTCCGACCCACTTTCACCCCTGAGTACCTGCCAGGCGAGTACAGGTGATGGCCCCATGAAGACAAAGCCAAACATTTGCATTTGTATGGGCGAGGGTCGATTCACTGGATGTGTGTCCGCGACGGACGATGAGCAATGTCTTAAGGCAGCAGCAGCCCATGACGCATCTCTGCCTGACCTGCGCCTGTGTCCGTGTCTGGGCTTGAAATGCAGTTCTCTCTCTCTCGCTGTCTCTGACGTTGAATTGTGGGCGTGCACTTCCCAAACCTTTTATAGGGGGGCGGGGCTAAGGCCAAATGCCTCAAAGCTGTGTGTAGAGACGGGACTTCGTCACCCGTCTAAAAAGAAATGTTTTGCAAAAATCGGCCTCCTGGCGGCACTATAATAGGGTAATATTAAAAGGGTGGCATTTGTTCCTCAATGGTGCGAATGTGTGTGCAAAGTTTCACCACAATCGGACGCTGCATTCATGATTTGCAACATTTTGTTCAAAACAGGCCACTCCTGCAAACTTTAGTCAATCTTAGCCAATCAGGATATAATATGAAAAATTCTAACGGATCCGTCTTGATCACATGATTATAGAGATCATGTGTACCGATTTGCGTGAAATTTGGATTAAATCTGAGGGCGTAATATCATTTTCTTTTTTACATAAGTTGGCCTCCAGGTGGCGTTATAAAAGGCAGATGTGATAAATGCAGGGCAAAGGTTTTTCTTTGGCCTCTACGGAGTGCACGTACAAAGTTTTACACAGATCGCTGCAGTTATCATAGGTAAAAACATGAATCTGCCTGTTATAGCGCCACCATATACATTTACCATGAGGCTGATTAGATTTTTTTGTGGGAATGGGAATTTCACGGAAATCGCACGCTGTGTTCATGATTTGAGGCATTTTGTTCAAAACTGCGAACTTTGGAAGCCAATCTTAGCCAATCAGAAAAATCTGAAAGACCCTTTTGGTTTAATGACTACGTGTACCGATTTGCGTGAGGTTTGGGCTACTGTCAAGAAATGTATTTTGCAAAAATTGGCCTCCTGGTGGCTTTATAACAGGCCCATGTGAAATATTCGGGGCAGAGGTTCTGGTCTGGCACCCAGGGTTTGTGTGTGCACAGTTTTGCTGTGATGGGGCCAACGGTGCGGGAGATTAGCTGCTCACGGACGGACGGACGGACGGACGGACGGACAGGGTGCAAAACATAGTCTCGGCCATGCCTTTCGGCCTGGTGGAGACAATGAAAGCATCATATGAAACTGTGTGACCAACGTCCATATTGCTAATATTCAAAGATGTACAGTATCTGAACTGTCTGTGTATAATGCATTTTGAGATGTATAAATGATACATTGAATCATGGTCCCACATGCAAGTGCATTGATCTTATTTTATTATTGAGACATGCACACTTCAAACACCTCACAGTTTAAAAGAAAATACTCCACATAGAAGGAAATCATAATTACAGACATGACCACAACAGACAAATAGAACACAAATACTCTTAACACTGAAAATCACACTATCCAAAAGCTTATTGCTAATTCACAAGTCAGAAATAGGCCTACCATCATGGGGCCCGGACCACTAGGGTAGCGGTCCGGGCACCTAGGCTGCTGATGTAGCCTGACAGCGCGGCGCGGCTTCGAAACCCGATCCCGACGACCTTTACTGCGTGTCACTCCCCATCTCTCTCTCTCCCCATTTCCTGTCAGACTACTGTAGGCCTGCCGCCTATACTATCTAATAAAGGCAGAAAAAAGCCAAAAACATATCTTTAAAAAGAAACACCATATACTGATAAGTTATCAAGCAGCCAAAATAATGATTACTGTAGAGTGGCCAAGAGAAGTGTGTCACAAAGATGGTGCAGGTGCACAAGTGGCTTTCCAGTCCTTGGCCAAAAGCCTATTTCCTAACATGAGGGCACTTAAAGGTCAGCCAAAAAAACAGACCGGGGGAGAAGGCTGTATATAGGCTATAGCAGACAAATACTCCTGAGTACTAAAAGCACCATCCTTGTCATGACACCTCCAACATTCAGGACTATGAACCAAACTCACTCGATGCTGCCTGGATGGCGTCCATAATTTTAAATTGGATTAATCTTTTTTTTCAGTTGATATAAATAATGTTTTCCCCATTCCTAATAATTCCTACCCATTATTTGATGCATCTTTAAGTAGATCAGAAAAGAAAGAGAAAAAAATAGGTAGGCTGTATTTTCCCTTTTCAATTGTCTTCCTCTAAGAGAATAGCTATGTAACCTATGGACCTGTCCCCTCTGAACATAACAGGGGCGAGTTCTTTGCCTTCTTATTCCCTGTGGTGAAGGTGTTTTATTTTTTTCATCCACAGAAGACAGGAAAACTGTACCATCAATATTAATTTTTTTCTTCTGTCTGCCCACCCACTGCCTTCAGATTATCAGACAAGACGGCAGCACTGTGTTTTCCAATATCCATCGCCCACCTCTTCCCACAATCTCTGTCTCTTTGACTGTCACTATCTTCCCTCACAACTATATTAGCTTGAATCGTCGTTTTACGACACATCTTAAATCAGGCATAATAACTTGAGGTGCAATCTCAAGTCTTGGATGTAGGTATCAACTGAAACATGGCATCAGGTGTAACTTAAGAAAACAAAAATTAAGATCATGAGAAAAAAAGAAAGTGAAAGGCCCCCTGCCTCCCTAAAGTGTATATGTCCCGAGCACAGTAAGAGGCACATCATCTTATGTTTTTCTCTTTATGCCCCTATCCATTTTCATTATTCATAGCTATTCTATTTTAAAAGACAGTGTTGTAGAACATGCAAAATAGATCAGTCATGTAAAGTTTCTCCAAGCCCCAAACTGTTCTGGTAAATCCCATGGGAGTGCATAATTATGTTATTCTCCATGTTTACAACTTTCTGGTGGTGCCACTCATATTACAGTAGGTAGGCTATGATGTATTAAAAAGTAAGTAGCGTCTGTCATTCAAGTTTGACCAAGTTTTACTTTTCATGAAATGTATTCTCTTTCTTTATGGGACAGTAGCATACCTATTTAAAGTTTTAGTAGATCATGTTTATTTACTGTAACAGATCCCTGTTAACCCTTATTTTATAAGGAGGAGAACTTTCCTGAAAAGGTTTGACGCCAGCATCAAAATATTACTCTGTGTGAATAGTAATGTTTATTCAAAAATAATTCTCATCCGTGGTGTGGCAGGCCAAACTCTCCTACATGAGCAGGGTACAATCCATTTGTTTAGGTCAAGTACTAAGTCAAGGAGGACAAAAGTGTCTTCCTTTCCTTCTGTGGGAGTATGTTAATTGTGAATCCCTCAGTGCTGGAGGTGGAAAGATGGCTCTCAGTGAGGGTGTTGCACCATGGTATGCTATTGAAAGATCAGAAAGAGTAATCTCTCAGCGAGCTACGACAGATCTGCTGTGTAATTCTGTCTTTAGCTGAATACAGAGACAAAGAGAGAGAGAGAGAGAGAGAGAGAGAGAGAGAGAGAGAGAGAGAGAGAAAGAGACTGTGGGTTGGGTTTATTCAATTTATTGAGCTTACTGGGAAGTCTGAGCTGCCTGTCTGAATTATGAAAGAATGTTTATTTGTACAAGTAAAGGGACCATAGGGGAGGGGGAGATTCGAGTGGAGTGCTTTCAGAGGCAGTTAGAGATAAAACAGTAAACACGTTTTCTAATGGCAGTTACATACTGATTAGGAACCACGTCTACAGCACTACAACAGAATGACATTGTGAGATATTGGGCCTGCCCTGTAGTAGTGATCTTAAAGTGAAGGATGAAGACAAAGCAAATATAAACCTCTGGCCTAATTTGATGTGGCATAAATTGTAGCTCATTTTCAAAAGTTCACTTTTTAATTTACCCCTCTCCCCAGGGTAAGCGTGAAACCTTCGATTCCCTCATAAACTTATTTATGTCTTCTATTACCCAGAATGGGGTTAAACCCATTTAAATGGTAAACTCTTTTGGGAGTGCAAATTGAAAACTAAGATTTAATTTCATAAGGCTCTATTTTCAAGGGATTTTCACAGTCTCCAATGCCCTCATACTATTACTAGGCACTGATTGTAAAGCAATTACAATTAGTGCTAGATGAATTGTGCCATCGGAAATCCCATTAACAATGTCCTCTGACCTTAATATTTACACCATCCTACTTTCAGAGATTATATCAAGTTTTCTGACTTGTGTAGGACTCTTGTAAAACATGTTTCCAACGTAGATGGCATGCACTGTGTTATTCTGTAAAAGGAAATGGTACAAATTATATTCTGCCTCATGTAACAGCTGGTAGCCTACATCAAAGAGGCACTCAGAAGAAAAGCAAAAAAAACATGACATATTGTACATGCTTGGAGCACAAGGATTTCACTGCCTGCACTGTTACTGCCAGCTGTTTTGTACATTTATAATAACCTTGAACCATGTTCACATGCTACACCTAGGCCTACTATACATGATGTAATCTAGCAGGTCTGGTCTTGTGTTACCAGTTGTGACTAGTTTTCAAGAAGCAGATACCACCAACATGGTAACAGGAGTTGATTAGGCTTGACGTGTGTGATGGAAAAATTCTATTACATCAGGGTGAAGCATAGCAGGATTTATTGAGGAAGATGACAGCATCAAAAGCAAGCAGCAGCATCTTGTTGCCTCAGAGCCCCACTCTACTCTCCTGTGTCCTCTGTGTCTCCCTCCTATGTTCTAACTCGAAAGCAATCTCAGACTACTTTACAGTGTTCCCCACACACAGAGGAGGGATGCTATTCTTGCATTAGTAAGCTGCCCTTAAATTGTCATAATTATTCTAAACTAGTCCATATCCGTGGGGGGATATGCGCACAAGATCTGGCAACCCGGGAGCCATTTATCCCATAGCTCGCGGGGCCATCTCACAGCTGGGCGACAGTCTTTTACATAAAAACGCTAATAAACAGCTGACATTTAGGGAAAGCGAAAAACGGGCTTCGCAGTTCCGTGCACATGGTAATGGTGAATGGCTGTGTGCAAATGCAGATCAATTGCTCCAGCCGCTGAGGAGAACCGGGCAGAACAATGTTGGGCTCACCACCCTCCCTCACAGAGCTTTGTCAAATTATAGGAGGATGTAGGCATGGTTACACACTAATAGACACTATAACAACAGTGGTTAGATGACAGGTTAAGTTGGGAATAGTATAAGTGTAGTGCAGCCCTTATACAGAATCAGCTGTTTCCTGGTCTCTATGTACAAATGGCAGCAGTAGAGGGTCTGACTGGACCCCCTGCAGTGGGGTACAACATTCTGAGTGCGGCTGATCTTGAGGATACTAAGGAAGGAGGGGATGATGAAGATCAAGTACGAATGGAGACAGCTAGAGATAGACCCTCAGCTACAGGAGCACTATGCTATAGAAATCAAGGACAGGTTCAATGCACTGCGATGCAACCTGTTGTGAGCTTGACGATCAGCTATTTTCTCTAGTTTGGGTCCCGGGCGGGGAGACATCAAATGTATCGAGCTAAAAAGTTTGGGAACCTCTGGTTACAGATGCTAGATTTGATGTTTACCTGGTATCGTAGTTTCTTTTAAGTTCTACATTTGTTTATTTGCGCTCTACTTATGTGACCATTTACCCTAGTTGTCTAGGGTTGATGCCATTTACTCTGATATTACATTTGTCAGTCACTCTGGAGAAGAGCGCCTGTTATTGTAAGTAACTAAATTGTAAGTGTAGGAGCTGACCCAAGGTCCAAGAGCCACATGCTAACCAGAGGCATGGCTAAAGCTGGAAGCTCATCATCATCTCCAGCAGAAACTCTTCACAGTCTGCCAAGATTTAACAAGAAAGTGAGGAGGAACGTTGGGTACTCGCATTACTTACTCACATTTCAAGAAGCTTCTCTGTTAGTGGGTTAATATTAAAATAATAGTTAAATAAGAGTTCAAATAAGTGGGAAATTCCCTTATTCTCAAATAAATAGCAATGGCTTGCATGCTGCACCGGGGCCCTGCCAAAACTACACCCAGAAAGGAAATATGAAACTGAAAAGAGAGGAAAATATCCATCATTAAAATTAATAACATCCTAAAGTCAGTCAGAAATGTAGAGCTATTCAAAAGTCCTGAATGCATGGATAAAATGAGGAACTAATGTTTTATATAATTGTATTTTTTAATGGGGCTTTCTGGGTGGGTGGTACTCCTGCACATTCAGCACTCATGCTGTACTTCTTGTTCTTGCATTACAGCGCACATACATTATAACAAATCAATTATTTTTAGAGCCGTCACAGGGGCTTTGCCAAGAGTTGTCCAGGATTCTTACTGTTTGTGAACCTCAGAAAAACTCTGGCTTTGAAATACCCAAACTTTTTGTATTTCATCTAAACCTTTCAGATTGCTTTATCCATTATTGAAGCAAATAAATAATTATACAGACAGACAGAAAGATTCACGATGAATAATTCCAGTTCAGCTGTGAAGCGGTTTTGTGTTTGTGTCCCCATTGAAGTTGTCATCTAAAAATGAATAAATTGATGTTTTGGGGAGCTACAGTTCTAGGGTACCCAAGACTCTAGTGCCTGAGCTTTGGTGTTGTATGGCTTGTAGAGATCCAGAGGGCTTTCCTGTCTTATATCTTTGAAACCTTCTAGGAATTCTGTACGCTTTGATGAGATGTGACAGTGGGGATGAAGCATTCTGGTAAAAAAAAATGAAAGAGAAAGAAAAAGAAAAAAAGGACCAATCTGGTGCATTCACTGTGAAGACATACAGTAATCACATTACACATTTCTTTTTCTGATATAGTCTGAAATTATACATAGGCCTACAATGGTATTTTTTGTTAATGGTTGTAATAATAATGATACTTATAGGAGTGATATTACACCACTATTTCAACCTTATCTCCATTAACCACTTAGTAAATTGAAAATGGATGCTGGGGTTCAAAGTGGTTAATGAAGTGCACACAAATAGTACCAGCTCCATAGTAATACACATAACAGTGTGGTCTCTGGTAAAATTACAAACTGTAGTCTTGGCCAATTTCTGCACTCTCACGTCTCAGCTATGGAGGATACAATTTATATACATTTTAGTGCAGAATATATTATATACAGAATATATTTTTTCCCCCTTCAGTGATTTACATGTGTTTGTGCTTTTGTAAATTTTTGTGCAGTTATAGTTTATACTGTTACTTGAGTTTGTCCAAATTGTCTGAAAAAGAAGAGATCCTCTTTTATTTTATTTTATTGGTCAGTACAGTATTTATCACATGGCAACCTGGTCGTTGTTTCCAGTGATGGGTGAAAATACAGCAAAAAGCATCTATATTACAATTGGCAAACTTGCTGTACCTGGGAACGAACTGGGAAATTGTCAGTTTGTCTGTTTGTCAGTTGCATGTTAGGTTTCGCTTTTGGTTTGCATGATGCAGTTAGGTTTCGCTTTCGGTTTGCATGCTGCAGTTAGGTTTCGCTTTCGTTTTGCGCGTTGCCAAATCATGTGCGAGAAACAAGCACCGGTGTTGCAAGGAACGTCTACACGCTCTTCTGTCTCTGTCTCCGATGTGCGGGCCAGGCTACTAGACGGGAAGGCCGCGTAGCGGCCCGACCTTCTAGTTTTGATACAAATTACAAATACTGGGTCAACAAAAGGTACAGTAGACAGACCAAGCCCCTAGAACCCAGAGGTTGCATTGAAGCGCATTGGACATGCTGGCCATTCATAGGTACTGCAGCTTAAAACGGCCTGAGGCCACTGTCACGAACGAGCGAAAACGGTTTTGACCAATGGGCTTGACTCACACGTCACGGAGGTGACGCAAAACGCGTCACCTCCGTGACGGATAACATGTCGCAGAAGCCCCAATAGGCCCCGCCCATCACATTTCACAACCCGGAAGAAGGGGTGATTTAGGCATAGACATATAAAGGTAGACGCCTCCTTCGGCTCTGAGGCGTTCGTATCTCGGCCGCGCTTCCGCTTCAGCAGGGCAAGCTGGAAACTTCCACATGTGTCACAGAAGGGGGCGTTCGGTAGGCCAATCAGAGGCAGGTGGGGCGGGTCTTTTCTTAAGAGGCAGCCACGCAGCAACAATTCAGTTAGACGCGCTGTGATTGGCCAGTAGTCAACGCGCTGTGATTGGCCAGTAGTCAAGTAGCCCTGCGGAAGAGCCTTGTATTGAGATACCGGTCGCCCTAATGAACTGCAGAGGCCAATGAGGCATCTAGGTTTCTATATCTATAGATTTAGGCACAGATTTAGGGTGAGCAACTCAATGCAAGTGGATGGGAGGGGATTTCCGGTGCCCTCTCTATTATTTTCAATTATTTTCCCATTTCACAAGTTTTCAAAATGTATGAACATTTTTTTTTTTGGCAAATAAAAGCATGGTGCTTCGTGTTCTATGGTGCTTCCTATGGTGCTTCCCTGTCATCTACGATGCTTCCTATGGTGCTTCCCTGTGTTGGTGCTTTCCTATGGTGCTTCCCTGTCTTCTATTGTGCTTCCTATAATGCTTCCCTGTCATCTATGGTGATTCCCTGTGTTCTATAGTGCTTCCCTGTGTTCTATTGTGCTTTCTATGGTGCTTCCCTGTCATCTATGGTGCTTCCTATGGTGCTACCCTGTCATCTATAGTGCTTGCTATGGTGCTTTCTTGTCAGCTATGGTGCTTCCTATGGTACTTCCCTGTCTTCTATGTTGCTTCCCTGTCTTCTATGGTATGGTGCTTCCTATGGGGTGCTTCCCTGTCTTCGATGGTGCTTCCTATATGTGCTTCCCTGTCTTATACGTGTATGGTGCTTCCTATGGTGTTTCCCTGTCTACTTTGGTGCTTCCTATGGTGTTTCCCTGTCTTCTTAGGTGCTTCCTATATGGTGCTTCCCTGTCCTCTATGGTGCTTTGGCTTCCTGGTGCTTTGTTGTCTTCTATGGTGCTTTGTTATCTTCTGTGGTGATTCTTCTGACTGAGAGCTTTAAGCTGTGATGGAGAGACGAGTGAACGACATGACATGGTGGAGTCAGAGATTTCCACGTGATCACACACACCTTCTGTTATCCCCCATTGATATTATTGTCTCCGCCAGGCCGAAAGGTGTGGCCGAGACTATGTTTTGCACCCTAACCGTCCGTGTGTCCGTGTGTGTCCGTCGCCCCCCTCCGTCTGTGATCAGCTAATCTCCGGCACTGTTGGCTTGATCGCAGCAAAACTGTGCACACACACTCCCTGGATAGGATGCAGAACCTCTGCCCCAATTTTTTCACATGGGCCTGTTATAGTGCCACCAGGAGGCCACTTTTTGCAAAACATTTTTTTTGACACTACTCCGACAGATTTTATCCAAACGTCGCAAGTCGGTACACAGTATCTCTATAGTCCTGATTGGCTTCCAAAGTTTGCAGGAGTGCTCCGTTTTGAACAAAATGCCTCAAATCATATATGCAATTTCCGTGAAAATTTGCACGCACAGTCTCACTAGGCCGAGGAAGAATTGCCACTTGAAAATGTTTAAATCAGCCTCATGGTGGCGCTATAACAGGCCGATTCGTTTTTACCTATAACTGCACCGATCTGTGTAAAACTTTGTATGTGCACTCCCTAGAGGCCAAGGAAAAATCTTTGCCCTGATTTTTTCACATCTGCCTTTTATAGCGCCACCAGGAGGACGACTTATGTGAAACACATTTTTGGAAATTTCTCCTTCAGATTTTATCCAAATTTCACACAAATCGGTACACATGATCTCTATTGTCATGTGATCAAGACGGATCTGTTTGATTTTTCATATTCCATCCTGATTGGCTAAGATTGATATCTAAAGTTTGCAGGAGTGGCCCGTTTTGAACAAAATGCCGCAAATCATGAACACAGCGTCTGATTGTGGTGAAACTTTGCACGCACATTCGCCCTACGTTGAGGAACAAATGCACCCCCTTCAACATTGTCCTATTATAGCGCCACCAGGACGCCGATTTTTGCAAAAACTTTTTTTCATATTACTCCTACAAATGTTGTCCACACATCACGCAAATCGGTACATATTATCTCTTTGGTCAAGTGATCAAGACAGATCCGTCCGATCTGTCCGATTTTTCACATTCCAGCCTGATTGGCAAATTCCGAACATTGCTGGCCCACACTAACCTGACCTGGAGGAGACCTGTGCTCCGAGGAGGACTTTTTCTATTTTTATTCTCAATTGATATTATTCATCGAACACGGTCAGAGAAAATAATATGATAATCAAAAACAATAATGAAAGATAAAATGATAGAGAATCAAGGTGATGTTTTTTAATAAAATGTTTATTTTCACCCGTCCATAATTTTCTGTATACAAGAATGAGTAACAAAAGCCAAAAAAAGCAATCAATCTGAGCCTATTCTCTTAAAAAACGGTAAGGCATGTCTGCTTGTATAACCGTGAAACATCAATTCCCTCAAGAACTTTAAAGCAGCGAGCTCTGGCAACTCCTAATGTGCCCCTTACTTTTCTGTTTTTGCAAATCACGACAGTGCCACACTCACAGCATTATTTAGCAAAGGTGCAGCAAAGGATTAACATCAAACTGGAAAAGACCATGAATAACATATTTTTTCGAAACATTTGTAAAAACAAAATCAAACAAACAGAAAACCCCCGCCAACCATACAGTTTTTCTACACTTTAGAATTTGAATAATTTCAGTTTACTTTAACAAACATTAAATAATTTAATAGACAAAATAGTATATTCCTTGGTGTAAGTGGGGCACCAGCACATTCAGATCAGGTCTCTGACCACAAAAAAAATACCTATTTGGAGAAAAGGGAAATGTCAGCTTGGACCTGAGAAACCAAACCGAGACAGGACCCCTTTGTTTGCAGTGATATGAGCCCATTGCAAAAGTAGTACTCGAGATAAGACTTTTTCTTTTTCAGTCAATTTCATTTCTGTATTTGAAGGACATGAAAAAAGGTGACCTCTTATCCAGCATCATTCAAGACTCTTCTTCTCTGTGAAAACGGGCTCTCATGGGTGCATTTGACCTTTGCATGGCATACTCTTACCTACTGGGTTTCTCATTTCCAAAAGCGCCATGGTAGACTTTAAGCCTCACTGAGGAGCCGGATTGCTCAGGCATAAGAATGCCAGCATCTGAAAAAAGTTGAACCACTGTGCTCACCTATAATCACAAAATAATCTTCTTTTAGTTCAACGCGGTCCTGGATCACTCACAGTAAAGCGACTCCAATGAAATTCAATGTGAGCTGCCCTTTTTCCATTTATACATCTTGTTTTAAAACAACATGATGCCCATTTTGTGTGCAGTCAAACGTTTTGGCTTTCTGCCTTCCCCAGTATTGGCATGTTTGGCTACACACAAAATGTAGTTTTAAAAGATAAAAAAGAGAGATGAACATACTTTTTCCCGAGTGCGGATCATATTTAATTTAATTGGAGCATCTGTAACAACCCAGTAATCTGAAACGCATACTGTGCCATCATGATGGTTCTCATTCACTTCAGTTCAATTCCATGCTGCCACTTCTGCTAAAATAACAGCGAATTCAAATGTTTTTCATTACTATTCATAAAAAATTTATCTGAATATATTTTTGAGAATATATTTTTTCTTCAAAAGGGCAAAGATCATATGAATGAACTTCTGAACCAATTGAATATTAATGATGTTAGAAGGAAGGGCACATTTATTTTTAGTCATTTCAAAATAAAAGTGCTGACAAAGCATACTACATTCTCGATTTGTTTTGAAAGACATACCATGTGAAGAATACATAGATATATGGAACTGTAAACATCAAGCTTTCAGAGCGCATGCTCTGACTGCTCTGCAGCTCCATCTAGCATAGCTTGATTTTTACATAAATCTTTGTGAGAAAACATGGCAAATACAACTAAATATTTAATGTAAAACAAAAATGCAAAAGATAATTTAGTTTTGACATGTGGCAAATATGATTGTACTTTAAGAAAATGGAAAAAGAAAGAAAAAACATACACTTGAAAGGTTCAAGTTCATGTTTCAAGTACCCAAAAGTTAGATCCCAAATTTGGCAATTGTAATGCCATGTTTTACTATTTTATTTGATTAAACTTAAATCTTTTCCAAAACTTTTTATTATTATACAATAGGCGATAACACAACTTTCCAAAACAAATAATGCTTATGCTAAAATGCAGCCACTGATAAAACAATAGTGTACAGTACCTTTCAGTGAAATAGGTACAATTTCATAAAAAATAATGGTACAATACAATTGTATTGTACCAAATAATGGTACAATACAATTAAAAGTTCTGAAAATATAAATATATATTTTTCTCTATATATGTGATAATTGTGTCCTGTAGGTCTCAAAGCTCGTGGAACCAACAAAAGTAGTTTTCAATACACTGATACTGTCTTGAGATCATCAAGTGTGCAATTATAGAGTGACTGCTTCCTATATGATGTGACTGAAGCAGGAGAATCAGGTGAACGCACAATCCAATTACTGCTGAGCCTGGATAAAAACCAATTACAACATTGCCATTCACACTCACACAATAAGACATACTACTTTCTCTCTCTGGGGGGACTCAAAAGACCAAACCAATGACAATTTTCTTCTTGTAAAGAAAAAAGGGGGCATTTTTCATATGAGCATCTAAAGATGGGTGTCACTCTCCAAAAGGGAAGCATCTTGTTCAAAACCAGTTCTGGAATTATGGGAAAAGCCACATTTTCCTTGTTTTTTTTATATAAGGGATGTGAAAGCTGCTTCAGTGATGACACCAAGCAATCTTTGGGGGACAAGCAGGATGCAGAGCTGCACTCAGCCCTACCGTGAACCATTCTGGATGGGATTCAGGAGGTTCTACATGTCCAGTGAGGGAACATCAACAGCATTAGAACTTGCTGTTCGATATACTTTTAAGTCCGAGTACACTGGTCCTTGAACAGGACTCATGTAGGTATTATCTCAATTGTGTCTGCAGTGCCAGGAGTGCGAGGGCAGCGGTTACCAGCAGCAGGGAGGGTCCAGGGGAAAACGACCTTCCGGCTGCTGCGGCACGAACATCGCTCCGGTCTGCGCCGATTATGGGTGCCTCCTCCGTACCGATTAAGACAGGCTCAGTGGTACAACCATCAGAGCACCCACTGCCACTGCCGGAGCCACTCCCCTCATCGCCTGCAGAGACAAAAGTGAAAATGTATGGATGAATGTGCACAGCCACCGATCAGTGGCGTCGTTACGCGGGAGCTTCGGTGGCTATAGCCACCAATGTTTTATCCAAAGCCACCAATAATAATAATATATATATATTTTTTTAAATTATATATCTATAACCCTAACCTAGCCCTACCCCTAACCCTAAAACCAAAATAAAGTAACAAAAAACGGGGAGAAAAGTACCCCTCGCACGCGCGGGGGAGGGGACACATGCACGCGCGCACAGTCCGTTGCCTGGGGGGCTAAGCCCCCAACCTAGTAGAGACCTAGGAACGCCTCTGCCACCGACTGTACAAAGCAACAGCAAAAAAAAACTACAGAGGGAACGGCAGTATGTCATAAAATGCCATATAACTTCTCAAGTCAGCACAGCAGATATTACAAACACAAACCACCACATGTTGTCAAACCAAGGGGATTCTCTCTCTTTTTAAGATGTTTTTTGGGTCTTTTTCTGCCTTAATTGATTGTACACAGTGAAGAGAGACAGGAAGCAGGGAGTGAGAATCGAGGAGTGACATGCAGCAAAGGTCCGTTGGGCTTGGGAATCGATTCGCTGTCAGGCATCAGAGCCTATGTGGTACGTGCCTTTACCATTCGGCAATTGGCGCCCCCGAAACCAAGAGGATTCTCTGAATGGAAAGCGTGGCGTTACTAGGACAGTGATATGTACTGTATAGGCTGTCTTTCTGAGCTTAGGTCTGTCATCTGTTTCACAACCACTTCTATTTATTCTCCTGATGATGATAGTTTTTCCTTTAGTAGCACGTTGCAAACAGCAAAGATTCCTAAGTGACAACTGAGCCTTTGTTTGGTACAGTAAAAGGTGTAAAAGTGTGTGTATAAGCAAACGGGTATGTGCATAATTGTGTACATCTATGAATGAGTGGTATGGGCCAGAACAATCTTTTTATTGTTTTATTCTAAAAACAATCACAGTTCTTGACAGAAAGCTTATTCGGCTGTGTTATTTCATTTTGAAAGGCAATATTACGCAATATAGTATGTACAGTAGTTGTCTCGGCACCACTCCCAAATATATCAGAAAACTTACTAGAGTCCTGGAAGTAGATATCATTTCCATTGTAGGCGTTCCTCAGCTTGTTGGTCATTACACGGAGAGCCATGATCTGCTGTCGAATCAGCGTGTCTGGTCTAGTGATGTCTACCTCAACCTCTGGGTTGTTAAGCTGGTTGGTCAGACCTTCCTTCACCACTTCGGGGAAATATCTGACCAGGATGAAATCAGAAACATGTGTCATGTAATGTTGATGGATGCTGGGACACATAGGCACATGTTTTTCATGCTGAACAAAACAAAATGCCCACTTTTGACAAAAATATTTATGTCTCCATTCTGAGAGTCTAAATTCAACAGAGTACATTCATAGAATTGGAGTAAGTCATCATGGTTAGCCAGTTAAATCTGCTGTAAATCATGTCATTTTATTTTGTTTATTTTCTTTTCCAGATTTCATAACATTAATGCTTCAAATTGGAATGAGGTTTAACATCGTCATTAAATAGGCTGATTGATTGTCAGTCATATTCAGCAAAAATAACATATCTACAAGCTCACAATGTGTTGTGAGCTTTTAGAACGGCTATTTTTGGCGACGACATCTGGTATAGAGGAAAAAAAGGAGGGGGCCTAGTTTAGACCACTGTATGTTTTCATGAGACAGCCATGATATTTTTGTTAATTTAGTTTAGATTAGTTGAAGTTAATGTACTGTATCTAATTGAATTACTTTAATCTGCTAATCACAAGGTCATAACAATACAAAAATATGTGTGGCTTCCTTGGAGAACATCATCCATTTATTGTCACAGTGATGATACCAAATTTAACATCCTGAAACAATGTCTTCTTGTGGTGCCGTCTGGTGTGGTACAAAAGATTGAATTCAGCCAGCGACTGGCATCAGTGAAAATGGATGGCATATCAAGTCACAGTGGTTAGGTCAAGGTTCAGACCTGTGATAGTGATGTTGTCTATCCCCGTTAGAGTGTCTTTGAACATGACACTGCACCCTTACTTGCTTGCTGCAGAGGTACCGCAAATGTGTACCGCAAATGTTGAGAACCACTGCCCTGCCTGCACTACAGTACAAGCCCTACAGTCTCAACCTTGCTATATTGCTTTTTTCTTTTTCTTTACAAAGGTATCTTCTATTATTATATATGTTATACAGTTCATCATTATCTGCCATCTCTTCATTCTCAATAACAAGCATTGCATAACCTCCTCTATTGGAGCTCTATACCCAATCACCAGAGGAAATGTTCCCTTTTCGTTATACATATATCAAAATGGTTATGATGGATATCCCTGCCTGAGCCTGGGAGAAGGCTGGGGTCAAACTGTTTCATTGCAATTGTAAGGAGTATTTATTGGCCATTATTTAACAAACAGTACCACAGTAACATGTTTACAGTGAGACATATTTTTACAGAGAACATTCTGTACCTGGGTCTTTGGGGGAATCAGCTGGTATCATGATGATACTGTTCTTCTCTGAGCTGATTGTCATCAATGTTTTATTATTGTTGGGCAGTCAACTCATCAGATTTAGAGCAGTGTCAAGGAGCGGTATTGCCATAAACATGACAATGGAAATTTATTTTATTGCACCATCTGGTGATTTAGTTACTTGGAAAGGACCACCGTGGTGGGGTGGGGTGGCCTAATCCTATTTTCTGCCAGCATTTCTAGTTCACTGTTAGGTATGGATAGAGATCTCATTAGCTGGCCTTGCTTCAACTGTACTCTACACACTGTGGTCAAAACGAGGAACTCTACACAGTCCTCTGGGTATATGAGACACTATTTAGAGCACATCGGGTTTTGCCTTGTATAAACTGTGTCCATTGTGCTTATGTAGAGAGCATTAATCTGGTAACTCAGCGGGTGCTAGTTCTATAATCCCCAGCAGGCAGAAGGTGATAAGTGAAAATCTGGAGTAGATTTCCTCTGGGTATATATTGAGTGGTTAAAGTTCTTTTCACCTGCCCTTGGTGTGACTGTTCCAGCACTGCTCCTCATCTGATTCTGTCAGCTTGCCCATGGTACAGATTTCATCTGGCAGGTTGGACCAGAACCTCTTGGACTCCTTCAGTTGATCTTTGATTTCAATCACCTGTAATGTAGGACAAATACAGGAATGCTAGGTTGATAGGCTTTAGAATAAGAATGCTGCACAATGTTGACGTGCACTGTAGGCTAGTGGTTACTGACCAGACAGTAGTGTATAGTACTTCTGCTTGGCAGCACCGCGCCTGTGGAACAGCCTTCCTATCGATTTGAGAGCACTGCAGAGCCCGGACTCTTTTAAAACAGGCCTAAAACCTTTTTTATTTCGGAAGGCCTTTTCGTGTTAAATTGTTGTATAACCACTGTCAGCAATATCCTTTTGTGCCTTGACATTTTTTTAAACCCTGCTTTTAACCTTCTATGATTTATGTGTTTTAACCATGTAGCACTCTTGGATTCCCTGTGAATGAAAAGTGCAATACAAATACAATTTATGAATATTAGTAGTAGTAGTAGACTGGGATCAATTTGCTTTGCAGTTTGCGTATCTGGTCTACAGCAGATACAGACGCGGTGTGCATACATGTACGGTATATGTGTGTGGAAATTATCGGCTACAGTAGGCGGGCTCTAGACCAGCTCTAGACCTGATATGAGCATTTAACAGTAAATAGAAACCAGGCTTTCCACACTGCAGAAAGCCTGGTGATGCAAGGTTATAGTGTAGCATACATTGCTCAAGTACTTTATTTCTTATAGGTTCATCATTAAAGACACAAAGAAATGCATAGAGTTTCTAGAAACAGAAATGTACTGTATACAAATAAGAAAAATATACAAACAAGAGCATAACAATACGTTTGTTTATGATATTCTCAATGATGGCTACTGACTTAAAATGTAGCAAAAGTTGTAATAGTGACACCGTTCATTTCCATTCATAGAGTGGCTTTAATGACATCTTTCAAGATTAATCATGTACATGATTAATATATAATAGGCTAGTATTATTATTATGTTACTGTATAAAGTACTATATATAATTTACTGACAAAATCCTCAAATGTATCATTAAAGCTTCTACAGTAGTATAAGGGTATTATTATTATTATTATTTTCATTATCAGAACCAATAAGTGTCAGGAAGGATTTCTTTGTCACTCACTCATACAGGTACAAGCAGTGAAATGTTGGTGTGGTACAGTATGTCTACAAGAATACTAATAATTATACTGGGTATATTTAAAAAAAACACAAATAAGACAATATATATATTATATAAGGCTAGAAAGTAATATAATAGTATTATAATAGTGTGGCATACATATGGATGCACATCAGAATTGTTCAGCTGGTCTGTACTGTATTCTTCTGTGATTCAAGACATTGTGATGTCTTGTTTATCTGGCATGAGGTTTCATTCCACATTGATTCCATCTGGCCATGGCTAGAGAAGTTTAGAGGCGGTGACCAGAGAACAAGACAGCACATGATGACTGAGAGCAGTCATGGTAACAGGAGGATGCTCTGTGGGGTGGTGTGGTTTGGTGGTTTCATGTAATCTGAACTTCCATTGTGTTCTATTATCGACATTATACAGTATACAGAAGCTAAAGGCTTCACCTTTAATACAGTTTTCATAGGTAAGGCAGATATTTGAGGGAAATAGTAATTAATTTAACCAATGCTAATTGTTCTGGGAGACTGTGTAGATGATTCTGGAATGCAATGAGGATTGACAAAACTGAACACTGGCCAGACTTTTCTCTGGATGGCAATTAGAACTTCTATACTGGCAGGGGCAAACCGAGGGGTGGCTCCGAGGTCTAAAGCCCCAAATCTTTTAGGTTTTTAAAATAGACATTTCAGTAGTGGAAGTGTTACTGAGTGAAATGTACTTAAAAATGTCAATTGAAAATGAAATATAATGTTTGCAGTAATCATGCAGTGCAGTCAAATTAAATTGAACAGCAGGGACCACCCGAATGTTCTTTTGTCGTGTGCAAGCCACCCCCAGAAAATTGGCCGCAGAACTAAATGTTCTGGGCTTCGCCCCAGACCTTGTCAACTCTTAGATCCATCCTGTATACTGGCTGTGTGCATCACTTGTACTGTAGGGCAGTGGTTCTCAAACATTTTGTGCCCAAGGAACACAAATGGGCACATCAAAATCTCAAGGCAAACCTGTATTCATAGCAAAAAATTGCTTGTGTTTTCTCCAAACTTGTAATCTCGGCACCACTGGAAAAGAGGGTCTCAGCCCTCATTGTGTTTTTTTAACTTTTGAATAAAAAAAAATACAGAGTAGTATTGGTACCGATTTTCAAGAACAAGGGTGATGTACAGTACAGGGTTGTATAACTACAGATAAAACTGATGAGCCACAGCATGAAGCTATGGGAAAGAGTAGTGGAAGCTAGGCTAAGAGGAGAGGTGACAATTAGTGAACAGCAGTATGGGTTCATGCCAAGGAGGAAGAGCACCACCTCGCCCTGAGAGTGTTGATGGAGAAGCAGAAGGCCAGAAGGAGTTACACTGTCTTCGTCGACCTAGAAAAAGCATACGATGGGGTGCCAAGGGAGGAAGTGTGGTACTGTATGTGGAAGGCAGGAGTGGCAGAGAATTATGTCAAAATGGTGCAGGACATACATATAGCGTAGCATACGATAGGGTGCCAAGAGAGGAAGTGTGGTATTGCATGAGGCAGGAGTGGCAGAGACAGAGAAAGACGCAGTGAACCAAAAAAAGTTTCACCAGGATGAAAGTGGTTATTAAAAGAAATATATATATATATATATTTAAAAAATTCAAACAAAAATTAAATATATATATAATTTGCCTCTGTATTGGGAAAAAGTACTGACGTAGTAAAAAAAACAAAAAATCATAACTTTTTGTATAGTTGTATAAAGTACATTACAATAATAATGTGTGGTTGACACAAAATCCAGAGGTCCACCACTTGTCTTTTGGCACAGCGTTTGGGAAGCACTGCTGTAGGGGACCTGGGGAATGAATTGTCCATGGAGAGACTCTGCTATGGGACTACCATCATCAGTAAATACTTCACAGAATAAAAACCCTACACTGCCATATACTCAAGAGTTTTCCTGTGGCAAAATACAACATCTGTTGCTGTGACTGAGAATTTGTTTTGGTGCGACCTGCGTTTATTTTATATAGGCCTACTGTATGTTCACTCTGTCTATTTCATTCCAATGTATTGTATGTTCATTTATGGTTACCCATTATTTTTGATTGTTTCTTAGAGGATCAGTTAATGTCATCCACTGAGATCCCTTGCCTTTACCCAAACATTTCCATGCCAAGGATAGCCAAATGGCTTAAAAAAAATGAGTGAATGAATAGGCCAAAAAGGCCAATAGTTAGTTATTTAACTAACAACATAAATAAATAAAATAGCAAAAATAGCCAATCTACTGTATAAGCTCACAACAAGCTTATATGTTTGCATATTTCACATTCTGAAAGTTTTATAATTATTTATACAATAATGACATGCCCCAAAAAACAGGAAGGTTTAAAGTGGTTTAATTTAGAATTTAAATAACATTTTTATATATGTATATAAAATGATATATATTTTTATATGTTTTTAATTGCATTTCTTTATCTCCATTTTCCTCTCCTTTACAAATGGCTGTCCTGGGGACCACGCCCCTACTTTGAAAACCTGTGAGCTGCACCGTTCACCCTAACACACAGTAACCCAAAATGTATTTTTCCATTCCTCACCAAACCACAAAGTTTTTTGCAACCACATCTTGGCTCCATTATCTTATCGTTCCCCTATCTCTATCCCAGTAAGGCTGAGCACACAATCATTTACTGCATGTTCTGGACAGACAGACTGATTCATTAATACAGTATCAGCTGAACCCTCTTCCCCTCCGGCATTAGTCTGTACCAGTGTAGATCTGATAGGAGATAACAGTTTGCCTGCATCTTCAACACAATAAAAAGATTGTTACCCCTCCAGTCCTCCAAAGGAAAAAAACAACAACTCTCAATTATCCTGAAATGGATCCCATCATTAAATGGATTCCGTAATTTACTGTGGCAGCTCTCATTTACTGTATATGTGATATCGGATAGTAAAAGAGCCACGATAAAGCCATAATACATCAATCACTCATGTTTTTTTTTTATCACAAAGACACACTTTTAACATTGACTGCCAGAGTTTTTTCAGAACAGTCTGTAGCCTCTGCCAGGGTTTTGAACGATTTTGGTACCTTTTCGCATAGCCACAGAATATTTTTCTCCAGTATGATTGATCCCCAGATGGTTTCTAATCACAGATGAGATTCAGGTGTGGTTTCACAAATGTCAACGAGGTCATTATGACCTTGTTGTCATGTGTTGTTTGATGTTTGAAAATAGCTCAAAACCAGTAGTTTCAAACCAAAAGATAATGTGAATTGTTTGTCCGTTTGAATTTTAACATTGAAGTGGATGGAGCAGCAAATCTTTGGAAATTGTTATCTCCTTATTCGTTTGGAATATCGAAAGAGTGTCAATACTAAATAATTAGAAAATCTTTTTAGATTTTTTTTAGAATAGCTGAATTCCCAAAGACATTTATAAACGTCTTTGGCAGTTAATGTGTCCCTGTCTCACTGTCTCACACACATACAGTAAAGCCTGATTTATATACAAGAGTGCATGTCGGTATCGCAGACTGAAAATACTAGCAGATCTACAAGCTCACGACGCATTGCAGCATGACGTGCTGTGAGCTTGTAGGTCGGCTATTTTAGGTGCGCGACACCCACGTGCAACTGAGTATGACATGGGCTTTTAAGAGTCATGTCCTGCACAGTAAAATCCTCAGTGTTACGGGTCCATGTGTTACCTTTGTACATTCTCAAAGTCAAATCAATACTGAGGATTGTACAGTGTGGTTACACTGGGGACTAGGACTAGGGGAAAGTGAATGTCATGTGTACACTCAAGCCTCGGGTGTAACCGGACATAAAAGCATCTACAGGATGCCATTGCATGGGGCTGCCCTCACTTTTCATGTGTTAATCCTGTCATGAAGATAACAGAAAATGGAGCGTCTCATTCATGCAATACGCCAGCACCTGCACCTCAACAGGAAATATTTATCAGACCATGTAGACTGTTCTTGAATGCGCTCTTCAATGCACTCTCACACACACGCACGCACACACACAAACACGCACACACACAAATCTATACATGCATTGGCTGCTGTCATTGTTACTCTGGTCGAGGAGTACCACTGCGCTGCACTGACAAACTCTCTGGGAAACACGTAAGACTAGATACAAGTTGGTAGGAGTGAGGAGTGATGTAAATTCTCAACATGGACATTACAGAAATTACATCTGTATGCATATACATTAAAATGTAAGCAGTATAAAGTTACAGTAGATGGCAACACTACAATTAGGATGTAGGAATCGTTGTTCTACTAAAAATAAAAAAGTTTTTCAAGTAACACAATTATTTGGAAAAGTAGCGTAAATTAGAAAACAGTTTGTCAGCAAAGGTGTTTATTTTAGATAGGAAATGTTTGACAGAATAGTGAAACAAACAACTAATCTGCCGGTAAACTTGGACGAGGTGCTGGAGCCAAAAGAGAACCAAAATGTATGAACAATAAAAGGCAGCTTCTGCACACTCAAAGCTGTGCAGAAATGTTATTTTGTATTTTTTACAGATAGACCTTCTTCAGGCATGTGCCATAAAGAAGGTCTACGACGAAAGCTTGCTAGAATTATTTTTTACATTTATTGTATTGTTCAGATTGGAAATGTCTAAAAATAAATAACTAGTTTAGCTGTATGACATCTGGTCCAGTAATATTGAGTATCTGATACCTATATAGTAACTTACTGCAATTAATTGGTTATATTAAATTTTGAATGCCATTAACTCTCTATACATGCAGATAATTGCATAATATTCTAAATACAACAATAACAGAGTAGGCTAATACACAAACTGCCTTTATATTACTTTATATTGGTGTCAACGTATACAGGATCCTCAAATATACAATGGGCATAGTGTCCTAATTTTCCCTTTTATTTCCACAAATTGCTATTTAAGTGTCTTGTTTTCTTTTTAATATACATTTTTAACTGTTTGTTCTTTGTGGACCCAGGAAGAAAACGCAGCTGGTAATTGGGTAACAATGAGGATCCTATTAAATACCTAAACCCATATTCCAGTCAGCACAAGGTGAAGATAAATTACTGCCTCTAAGGCAGGTATCACAATTTTATCCCTGCCTTAGAAGCAGTAATTTGTCATCATTTAAGATTCAGTCATTTATCTATTAATTCATTTTGAAATATATATTTGGACATTTACTGTCCAAATATGTATTTAAAAATATATTAATTCATATATTAAAAAATTATACAGAATATTTTATTATGTTATTATGTATGTGCGTAGACCAATTATGTGTTTACCAACATTGAGACTGGACGCACAGGTGATTGTTTCATGCAATCAATTCCCAACATATTGTTTCGGGGTGTGCGCTGGTTTCAGTTCATTCAACCTCCTCTCGTGTGTTGGCTAGTGAGGTGCGTCCTAGCAAGACCTGACAAAGTGGGTTTCATTTGGTGCCGTCCTGCGCGCGCATACTGGTTCTTATCAGTGTGACGTCGTCTGTTAAGGGGTCTATTCGCCAGCCCGGACGGCTGAAGGCCGGAGACTACAGTGTGTTTTCACTCGTGTCCGTCAGTCAATCCGGACTGGTGACCCCCCCCCGACCTCTGTCTGCCAGCTTGATGATGTTGTGGCGCCATTCGTTCCACGTGCTAGTCTCGTCACCATTTCTCGCTACTTGCTGGAGAGGCCGCATGGAGGCTGTCGTCTTCTCCCCCTGTATCCCCCCCCTCCAAGCAGACTCAAGTCCTGGCACAAGAGATGCTTAGTTCTGTCCCTGAGGACCTGTCAACAAACGCATGGCTGGTAGCATCCTGGAAGCAGGAATGGGAGTTCAGCCGGCAATGGACCCTGCTGAACCGCCTGCGTACTGGGGCTGGCTGCTTCAAAATCGTCTATGAAGAAGTGGGGCCTGGCAGACAGCGCAGGATGTGAGTGCGGGGAGCTTGAGCAGAATCAACACTTGTCCCCTGTATAGACCACCTTACAGAGGAGAGCCTCTTCCTAGTGGGACCAGAGACAAGGGCGTGGCTGCACGACACAGAGTTGGGCATTTAATGACTCTACGCGAAAGAAGAAGAAGCGGGTACACAGACAGAGAGGCCTGATTACCATGGAAACCAGAGGCACAGCTGCATCAAATATTTGACATCAGTCACCTACCTTTCTAGATTGTCTCAATTTATGCAACCTTTAGACAAAACAGGAGCCTAATAAGGAATGTTCCTATCTAGGTACAAATGATAAGAAGCCTCCTAGCAACCGTGACAAAGTCCATATGTCATTTACTATATAAAACTAATTGCCTACTGGCCATGCAATAAACCCTTAATTTGTCATAGATGGGTAAACACAGTTGAAGGTAATAACATTAATTATGGGTGTTTTTCATTTAGGTATTACTGTGTGCCAGCATTAACAATGCCTGTTCGGTTACAGCATGGCAAAGCCTGTTCAGTTATGCTGGCACACAGAAACAACTATAATGAAAAAGGCCAACAATTAATGTTATTACCTTCAGCTGCGTTTATCCAGCTATAAGTCAAAATGTCTGTTCTGGAAAAGGTCAACTAGTAAGTGAGTTGACAGACAGCAGTTCCCGACTGTGGGTGCAACTTTCAAAGTGTTTGCCTCACCACATTACCATTATGGTTCATTATGAAACATTAAAGGAATAGTTCATCCAAAAATGAAAATGATATCCTCATCTGCTCCTCATGCCAATTGAAATTATATTATTCATTTCTCCATTATTTATTGCAAATATAAGCTATATTATATCATATTCCTCTTTGACCTTGTGAGGGAGACGTGACACAATCCAAATGAAGGGCATAGGACAGGGCACGTTGTCGCCGTGCAATAGTACCGCTACGGACAGAGGCATTGACACACAGACAGCCAAAGAAAAGTCATTGGTTTCAAACCAATGATGGTACTTTTGTTCCTAAGTTGAAGCAATTACTCCCTGGAACTGTTGGGGGCAGTACAATGCATGGCATTTAAGTGCCCCATGAGTAGTTGATGACATAATTTCCTTTTTTTTCTTGTGAACTAGTCCTTTAATGTTATCTATAATAGTGTTTTTGAAAATGAGTATTCAAATACCAATGAGTATTTCAAAGCCTCTAAGGCTATGTTCACACAATCTGCCTTTTATTTATTTTAATTTATTTTTTGTCGAGAGAGAAAAAGAAAATAGACAGGGGTTGGGGGAGGTCACACAATTGACCTGAGCGTCTCCCTACGGAGGTCCTCCCCTAGGGAGGTCCTCCTTCGTCTGCCAGGGGGACCCCCTAGCAGACCAAGGATGGGGGGATTATATCTCCACACTGGCCTTGGAACGCTGGCTAATGTTGCTCGGGAAAGGGAAGTCTGGAGCTCTCTGCTGGAACTGATGCCCCCGCGACCCGACTCCGGATAAGCCATTGAATGTAACTATGCTTGGAACTTACCGAACATAGAAAACAAAGTTCTAAACTACTGTAGTAGGTGTAGGTGTGGATGTAAACAAGATTGAACAACTACAGTGTATGGCATATTTATCACCTAAAATGCAACAATCATTTAGTCTGTCAATCATAGACCAGCTGCCAGATACGAGAACAGAGGTCCCTGTTTCTCCTCCCCCGCCTGATAGCTTTGATGCCCGGCCAAGGGCTGCTTGCTTTGTGTCGCCTGGAGCTCAGCAGCTGGACCACAGTGCACTTATTAATTGCGATATATCAATGGGCCTGCGTTTAAGAAAATACAGCTCCACAGTGAATATAGTGAATACGATGTCATTATATTAGGTAATAATAGGTTTAATATACTGCTTTGCAAGGAGAAGAGCATGGTAGGCCGCCTCTGTGCCTCAGTGGCCGACAACAGGGCCTAGCTAGACAAGCAGCTCTGATGAGGAGCTGCTCTGAGTTTGTGTGCAGTCGCGACTGGACAGCTGATAAAAAGCGGTCCACGTCATAAGCGCCTTTCCGATTTTTTTGTAACTATTTAAAACTTTAGAAAGCGCTCCGTTCTGCCATAAAAGGCAGATCAGCACCTTCTAAAAGTGGCTGATATGCGTTCGCTATGCAACTGATTTTTTGTAAATTCTCATAGACCCCTTAACAGACGACGTCACACTGATAAGAACCAGTATGCGCGCGCAGGCCGGCACCAAATGAAACCCATTCTGTCATGTCTCGCTAGGATGCGCCTCACTAGCCAACACACAAGAGGAGGTTGAATGTACTGAAACCAGCGCACCCCCCGAAATAATATGTTGGGAATTGATTGCATGAAACAATCACCTGTGCGTCTAGTCTCAATGTTGGTAAACAAATAATTGGTGTATAGGGTTTAATGTAAAACGGCAGTGCTTATTTATTTTTTTAATCAATCTTTTTATTCAATTTGTGCCTATTGTTCTTTAAAGCTATACTAGGTAACTTTTTCAAAAAAACTAAAGTTAAATTGTATATCTTTTGTGAGTGGCAAATGTTTCACAACACCCACTCCATGACTTTCACTCCCGAAAGCCTTTTATAAACATATTTTCTATTGAAACTGTGGTAGGGCGCCCTCCCCGCGAAAAAGACGTCATCCGTCCGGAAATGGAAACGGAAATGCACCGGTTTCCTGTTTGGCCAGGAACTAGCGCGCTATTAACAAAAAGTAATCTCATGCTGTTTTTATGGTATTATAAGATTTGAAAATGGAAAAACAACAGC
>NC_137603.1:11676411-11888911 GCF_963280865.1 Gymnoscopelus braueri | reverse complement strand
CTTTCAGGTTACTGGTATGACGAGAGAAAAAAATATATATATATATATACAAAAGAGGAAAATGAAAGAGGGGGGGGGGGGGTAGGGAGGGGTAGGTTAAGACTTAGACAGGGGCCATTTTCGAATTGCAGCCTCCTGAAGGTGTATCTTTAGGGCAGTTTTGAAAGTGAGTAGGGTTTTACACTCCTTTACTCCTTTTGGTAGGGCATTCCACATTTTTGATGAATAGCATGAGAATGAGTTCATACCCTTAGTTGAGCCAAATCTGGGTTGAACATGATCAGTGGAGCTGCCTCTGGTGTTATGATCATGGACTTCATTAACATTTTTGAAGTATTTTGACAAATACAGGGGGATCCCAATGTTGTGGTGTATCTTGAAGACCAGGCCCATAGCAAGTTGCTGTACTCTGTCCTCAACCCTAAGCCATCCAATCCTAGCAAAATGAGCAGGGGTTAGATGGGTTCTGTGATTGAGGCCAAGAAGTAGCCTTACAAGTTTGTTTTGGGATGTTTGGAGCCTTGTTTTTAAGGCCTTGGAGGTGTTGTGATACCATGAAGTGCATGCATAATCATAATGACCTTGAATGAGGGCCCCTGCAAGAATCTTCAGAGTATTCTTACTGACTAGGCGATCAATCCTCCACAAATAGCGTGTTGTTCGGTTGACATTTTTGATCACTTTTTCGGCGTTTTTGTTACCGGAGAGGTTTGCCTCCAAGATGGAGCCCAGGTAGGTAATTTCATCCTTTCTTTTGATGACATTATCACCCACTTTGATCGTGAAACTCTCTGCCTTGCTAAGGTTAGGACTGGACCCAAAGAGGATGGATTCAGTTTTACCCAGGTGTAATGAAAGTTTGTTGTCAGAGAGCCAGATGCAGATCTTGTTGAGTTCGGAGCTGAGAGTTTTCTCAACCTGCAGCCTGTCCCTGTCCGAGACTAGCAGGGCCGAGTCATCTGCGAACAGGAACAGCTTGCAGTCGCAGGCCGATGACATGTCATTCACATATATCAGGAACAGTAAAGGTCCTAGTATACTTCCTTGTGGGACACCACAAGTCACAGGGAGGGGGGGGGACTGGGTGCCGTTTACTTCCACCACTTGCTCCCTCCCTTCCAGGTAGGATCTCATCCAGTTCACTGATGTATCATCAAAACCTATTGCTTTGAGCTTATTGATCATAATTGGGTGATTGACGGTGTCAAAGGCCTTTTGGAGGTCCAGCATGACCATGCCGCAATATTTGCCCTTGTCGACATCTTGTTTGATAGAGTCGTTCAAATAGAGAAGGCATGTGTCAGTGGAGTGGTTTGTTCTGAAACCAGATTGGAATTTGTAAATTAGATTTTTTTCGGCAAGATACTTATCGACCTGTTCATAGACTATTTTTTCCATGACTTTCGAGATGGAGCTAAGAATAGAAATAGGGCGGTAGTTGCCAGGGTCTAATTTGTTTCCTTTTTTGTACAGAGGGGTCACCCTTGCTTTTTTGAAATCGTTAGGGACCCGTCCCTGTATGATGGAGAGGTTTATTATGTGGGTAATGATTGGAGCAATGGAGGCGGCCGAGTCTTTTAGAAATTTGGCGGGGATATTGTCGAGGCCTGTGGCTTTGTGTTGATGAAGAGCACTCAATTTTTTAAACACCTCTTCTGTTTTCACAGGGGAGAGTTTAAAATCATCTTTCCGTACACCCTGTTTTTTGTAAAATGAGTCAACATGTTCTTCACCATAGCACCCAGAGTGAGGGGGAAGTTTTTCAACCAAATCTGAGGTTATGGTCGTGAAGAATATGTTGAGGATTTTACTCACTTCATGTTTGGATGTGATGAGAGTGTCATTCACCTTGAGGCTTATGTTTGTAAACCTGGTTTTCAATTTCTTGCTGCAGCCTAGTAGGTTGTTGAATAGCTTCCAAAGCTCTCGTGGTTTGCTTTTATTTTCCTCAATTTTGTCATCGAGGAAGCTTTTTTCTGCTAGTTCGAGCATGCGATTAACCTTGTTTCTTAGCTTGTTTCTTTCTTTTACAAGTTTAGCTACGTGGGATTCGAGACCTCTGTTAAAACACCTGGCGAGTTTGATCCTACCTTTATGAAGCTCAGAACACTTTTTGTTTCTGACCTTCATGGCAGTAAGGATGTCCGAATTCATCCATGGTACCGGGCGGGATTTGACCATGACGGTTTTCATGGGGGCCACACTGTCCAAAATTTGAATGAATTTGGTTTTGAAACCAAGCCAAGATTCGTCAAGATTCGTCTACAACCTTTCAGTAATACGAAAGCATTCAAAGTGAAACCAATTCTAATCAGTTTTTTATTTTTTACATGATTGATAGGTGGATGCAGGAGGAGGAAAATACAATCTAAACTTGACATCAATTGAATCCTCTGCAAAAGCCATGACAACTGCCCCAACAAATGTTAATGACTATCAACTTAAAAGCTGCAGGAACATGAGAGACCTGACAGGTTGCTTCAGGCCTACCCAAACACAACCACCATATCAACGCTTTCCTAGACCCGAGGCCCTGAGTTTCTCATTAGCACTCATATACGCATGCGCTGTAGCACCTCTTATACACAGCTCCCCTCATCAGACAAACAGCCGTTCCGTCCGCATGCCCCCAATGTTTCCCACAGGAGCCTGTCAGGCATCAATAAGCCCGACTTCCTGCAAAAGAGCCCATTGCTCAAATGTGCATTATTTGCAGGCTCAATTCGAAATCTTCTACAATATGATACGGATGTGTACAGCATCACTATAGAATATAAAAACACAAACAGGTATACTGTTTGAGTATCTGTGCATACTTGTACGCATATGTCGAAAATTTTAACAAACAAAAAATGAATTCAGTTGTTTTTCTTTGTTGTTTTCTCATGACCCCCATGTAAAGTGTCTTTAGGTACTTCGAAAAGCGCTATACAAATTTGAGATATTATTGTTACAAATTTTAAGGCATTTTATCGCTTTCAACTTGATATCGGACTTAGATTTTCTTTCTAGAAAGAGATTAATTAATAATTAGCCATGATAGTAGTAATTAACAATAGTTTATAGCTTGGTAAATTAATTTCAAAATAACAGACATTAAGTACATTAGTTCTAGGACACCAATTTCATGCTAAACAAACCAGGTCCTGTCTAGTGGGAGCACAGATGGAAATTTCATACACAGCTGGTTTTGTGTCTTGCCCCAAGGGTAACAATACCAGTTGGGCAAGAGGGGTTAGTCACAGATGCCATATATACAGTATACTGCAGCTCTGTAAACAAGATGGCTGAGTGACTTGTCAACCATTTTTCATCCAGCATCACCAATGGAAAACCACTTGAACTATTCTGGGGGCAAACATTACGTGAAAATAGCAGATCTACAAGCCCATAACATGTCGTAATGTGACACGTGGTGAGCTTGTAGATATTCTTATTTTCAGCAAAGATATTTAGTGAAGAGTGAAAATGTGTGTGCCTCTATAGAGCCCTGGGGGATTCCAGTCAGCTAAGTATAGGGTTTAAGTGGTCAAACAAACTACGATGTAATAAATTATTCCTCATGGTATCAAATACATATCATTAAACATTTAACCAAGGAATTCACAAATACAAAGCAAAAGACTTGAGTTAATGTTAAGCAATTATTGGAGTAACTGTGTACAAATGAATGCAAAGTAAGACATCAGCAAGCACTGTCAAACGTCAACACTGTATACTGTACATCGAGATAGTACAGTATACATACATTGCTGCTATGCTCAGGCACCTTAGTTTTTTATTATCTCAGGTACTTTGTAAATATGTAGATAACTTGTCTGGCCTTCTGTTGCTCTCTTGTTCTGATCTCCTTCCCACTTGCCCCCCACCCCTCTTCTCCCCCCCCCCTCTTCTTTCTATGGAAATTAACGTTGCGATGGGAACGATGTACAAAAACGAATTTCACCCACTTCTTTACCTTGTAAACCTGTGATGTGACAATAAAACTGATTCTGATTCTGATTCTGTACTGTGTAGTGCGCATAGTGTAGGCAAGTGCAACAAAGTCATTACTTGCTCTTGGCACATTTGGCAGAAACTGTACTGAACAAAGCAACACCATAATATGTTTATTCCATCCTCAATGACCTGCTTCTGACTTGAATAGCATCATTCTGCCCATGCATGATGACAGTTATTGTAAAAAAAACTGAATTATTGCCAATGCTTTGGCATTATTTGTGTTTGAATGCATGAGAGAAGGATGGATGCAAGAAGAGAGAATAACATTATAATAACTGCAAATGGACATAGAAGAAGAGAATACCTGACTGTGATACTATTTTAGAGTAGGCCTATCTCTCATATACTGCATCTTCCACTACTTATGACATGAGGGACAGTATGTCGATCTGCAGCACCTGCCATCCCTAGCGTTGAACAGTTGTACATAAAGTACATCTGTTTGTTAACTCTCTACCCGTGCAATGACGTTCTGTTGCAGACTGCAACAGATTCACGGATCCCCCCCAAAATAAATGTACCAGTCATAGTTACTTATGTGTGACCAGTGTTGATGATAAGACATTCACTCCACTGCAATGACGACAGACAATACAGCAGACTGCAACAGATTTACACAGCCCCCCCAAAAAATAAATGTAACAGTCATAGTAACTTATGTGTGACCCATGTCAATGGTAAGTCATTCGCTCCACTGCAATGACGACAGACAATACAGCAGACTGCAATATCTTATATAAAATAAATGTACCATCATAGTATACTGTATAAGACTCCACTGCATGAGACAGATACTCTGTATGCTCAACAGATTATGAATTGTGATTTCACACTCAACAGAACACTTATTTTGGCCCAGTGAACTGCCACCACATGGCCACAATCTAACAAGAGGTGGGCCAGTGAGAGGATTGTTTTGCCTTTGCCTTTTTTGAAGAGATTAATGATTTAACAAGTGCAAAAATCGAGGTTCGATTAAGGCCTTCTATGGAGAAAGTATGCTGAGTTCCTTGCTCTATTTACTCGATTTATACTTAGCCGTACAAAGGTATCCCGTGCCGGAAATTGCACTCTATAGCTCACAACACGTCGCAATGCAGTGCATTGTGAGCTCAAGTCAACTCATCTTTATCATAGCTTGAAGGGTAAATAGTAACTCATAAATGTTTTGGTATTGTTTTAATTTCATGTTTTATTCTACCCAGCGATATGTACAATAATAGTGTCTTTTAGAGGACAAAAAGAGAGAACACATCTACAATAACTCTTTTCTCCTTTATCATGAAATGTACAATATTGTAAAATTGTACTTTTCTGAAATTTATTTTCCTTGTTCATGTACCTGTTTCTTAACTTTTGGAGCTGAACTATGATTGTCTGTTTGTTGTATCAGTTGAACTTTGTTGTGTATGATGTGATTTTGGGTGTGACGGACTCCAGGAAGAATAGCCATGCTTAGGCAAGTGCTAATGGGGATCCATAATGAAGTAAAGTAAAGTACATGCCATGTTGATCTATCGTACGGTGTGCATTCATGGTTTAGACAAGAGAATGATTTTGCTGTCAATTTGCTGGCCATAATTGGGAGTTGTGTCAGCAGCAATAGCATTGGATATTGAGACTAGCGTGTTTTCAGTGAGTGATTAGCCTGGCTGACAGGAACGTGCACTAGTAATTGGTGTTTGTATCCTGGAGCTGATGGATTGGCCTCCTGATTACTTTCCCCCAATCATTTTGTTCTACCTACAACTTGCTTTTCAAATCTTGCCCTTCAGTTCTGCGCAAACAAACAAACAAACACTTGATTACATTACTTAAATATTGACTGACAAAACGCTATCCCATTCAGGACATGAACTACAATACCAAGAATCCACTGCAAAGTCTTGGATCTCAAGCAGCATTGCCCCTAGTGACAGAGGAGAGGATGGCTGTCGTTTTTGATGTCCGCATGGTCACTGCCAGGACAATCTGTGGTGCTTTTGATTGGTTGCTCGGTAACACAGACAGCGTTAACAGTCGAGTATTCCACATTAACAAAGACTAAATGCAGACTCAACATTGATACTGTAGTTACAACCAGTGATTGGAGAAGGAAGGTATTTTCAAAAGTATTACCTATTACTTTCAATTAAAAGTACGTTACAATACAAGTTTTAACACTATTTTCACAAAACACCCTCATGAAAACACCCCCATGAAGCACAAAAGCACAACAGTACTCATAATATGATACATTTTCTGTATCTTCTGTATGTAAATTGACATATTAACTGTAATAATATTACCTAATTTGCAAAAGTAACATGTTATATTACTTTGTTGAAATCATTAAAGTAATATGTAATACTTTACTGTGATACCCCCAACCATGGCTACAATACTATAAAATACAAATGTTAACAAAATACTCATGTACTGTAGAATTATTGCTCATGTAGTCAACATAGTCTAATACACTGATGTTCAAAATAGACACCAGACACAAACAAATGGGCGCTTCTGGTCTGTCTGGTAATTAACGTTCACCTCTGCTGTAGTGACGCTGTTTTGACCTGGAAAAGTTGCTGTTATTCACTATGTCTAACTTTGAAACTCGGCAGTTAGGTTCAAATGGGATTACAAAATATAATGAAACTTAATTTTTGTAGTAATTTCTCAGGCGAGGTGGCAATTCAGACGAACAGGCAATAGTTTCTAAGGCTTGGCTACAAAGCGCTGCAGGGAACCATGGTGCATCAAAAAGCCTCCGCAGTCACATTATAATCAGATGTTTTTTCTCTTTTATGCATGTGGAGAAGACTCATTAAACTGGGTGAACACTGTGAGCATAATATGAGTAGAGAACAAAAAATGACTACACCATATGACAGATATTGATGGGCCACATAATTGCAGAAGGCAGACAAGGGCGGCCATCCATTACTGAAAAGATGAACTTGAATATGGAAAATTGCTGTTTCATTGGAAAATTGCCGACCCAGGATGAACCTGTCCATGTTTTTAACATTAGATTAAAAGTATATGGTTCATATATTTCCTGTAAACAAACTGTTATGAGATTTAGGTTGAGGGCTGTTGCAACTTTTTGAGGAATTTGATTAATGTTGTGATTAATGCTGACTTCACAACTCCCAAAACAGACATTGAACAGAACTTTCCTGCTCACTGATATGCACATTATGCTGTTTTGAAGGGTTGAAATCTTACCAACAGTTGGATATACAGTACTGTTAAGTTTCATAGAAATGCACAAAATTCACTGTAATTTTAAGGATGGACAGAGTAGCCTAATCACACCTTCATCAGAATTAATGAATGACCATGAAAAACACAAACGATTGAAAGTTAGAATAATTAGTTATTTTTGATATGTTAAAAAATGGTTCTGAATGATGCAGCATTGAAGAAGTACACAGTAAAATCCAGTTAATTCATCCATTTGTAACAAACCAAACCAAATGGACCCTTACGCGTCCATTTGGCAGTGGTGGAAGAAGTACTCACGTTTTGTGCTTACTGTAAGTAAAAGTACCAATACCACAATGTAGAAATACTCTGTTACAAATAAAAGTCTGGTATTCAAAATGTTCTTGAGTAGAAGTAGAAGTATTCGCATTTAAATATACTTAAGAACTGAAAGTAAAAGTACTCATTTTTTGTTTCCAAATATATAAAAATGCTTTGAAAATAGCCGATCTACAAGCTCACAACACGTCGCAAAGTGACGCGTTGCTAGCTTGTAGATCGGCTATTTTCAAATAGCCGAAGTATATATAGGCCTGAAATGGTTAATGTATGTTTTGTAATAATAATACAAATCTACAAAGTAACTAAAGTTTTCAAATAATTGTAGTGGAGTAAAAGTACAATATTTGCCTCTGAGATGTAGCGGAGTAGAAGTAAAAGTATTGAATATTGGAAATACTCCAGTAAAGTAAAAAATACCTCAAAACTGTACTTAAGTACAGTACATGAGTAAATGTACTTAGTTACTTTCCACCACTGCCATTTGGTTACACTTGTAGACTGTCAGGGTTAAATGAACACTCAGGACTTTACAGTGTACAGCAAGAAGGATGGCTTGGTAAAGGTAAGAGGAAGAGTCGAAGCCTTACACTGTGTTGCATTGTCCTCCAGACAACCCTCTTGGCGTAGCAGAAAAATAAAGAAGAAAGACATTTAATTGGACATTGTGAAAGCAAAAGTGAGCGAGAGAGAGAGAGGAGACAGAGAAAGATTATGAGAGTAAAAGGCGGTTACGTAGCATCTAATAAATCATGGTGGTGAAATATTCAGTCCTACCGGCCGATCCCTCTGTGAGACTCGGCCTTTCAACATGGGGAATTAAAAATTAACCAACAGTGTTTGACAAATCTGATGAATGTGAGGATCGTGCAAAAAGCATCAAGATAATTATTGTGGTAAGTGGTAGATTCAGAGAAAACAAGCACAAGAAATAAATACTTTATAACATTTAAAAAGACAAATATTGCATCGCATTAAAGTAGATATACATAGTGTTGTCAGAGTAGTATCACCGGGCATATTTGCTATTGCACCCCCTATCACATCACACTATGACAAGTTTCACAATACCAAATTAAAAAAATTCTCACGCAGATGAGATGATTCAGGTCTGTAATATTTATGATTTTCAGGCAGTTGCTGGCGGGTGAATTGCCAATGGCAGTGAGTACAGGTGTCATAAAAGCTCACTAGTGTAGCCATGGTTTGCAAAATAGTTTTGCTTTTAAAAGTAACTGTGGAGAATAAGTTTATAAGTTTTACACTTCATCCTACTCCTTTTCGGACATTGTTGTTTTTCTTCTGTTTTGTATTCTGTTTGTCTTTTTTTAAATAATGTTTGAAAAGAAATTCATTCATTCAGAATGGAATTGAAGAGTGATAGAATAACATTGTTTGAATTTGTTTTCACAGTGTTATATTTTCACACACGCACACACACGCGCGCGCACACACACACACAGACCCACTCACACACACAGACCCACTCACACACACTCAAACACACTTTTCTCACCAGTCTATCCAGCCTGTTTCCAGCTGCAGAGGTGGGCCTCTCCTCTGGTGTGTAGGGCTTAAAGCGAGCATTGAACACATCTGAAATGCCACGTGCAGACCTGCCCATTCCTGAGGGCTTTGGTTGACCGCATCCTTGAAAGATCTAGGATGAAAATGAATAAATAAATGAATAAATAAACAAAAGAGAGACAGCAAAAGGCAAAGAAAACATGAACAGTTGAATAGCTTTTAAGGGGGTATATAGATTTATACAAATGTGAGGTATTCCGTTTTTCAGTGTTTGAACTTTGAAGAATTGTAGGTGCTAACAGGGTATATTTAGGTATTACTGTGCTATTAGTTTAGTTTAAATGTAGGCTAAGTGCAATGTCCCCCCAGGTTAACTGCCATTTGACAAGGAAAATGATTATACAAAAATGCTTGTACAACACAGGAAGCAAATCTATCTCCACCTTTGGCTTAGAATATCTTAATGCACCACAATATGAAGTCTACTGTAGACTTCTAAAATATGCTGTTGCTTATGTTCATGCATGTGCTGGGAATCAAATGGGAATCACACACACACAAACATAGAACATAAAAGGCGAAACTGCACACTGCTAAAGAAACAGGCTAGAGAGAGACAGATAAAAAAGCATTGCTATTATGTCTATTTTTTCTATATTTTCTTTCTTGTACCTTTAAATTAGACAATATGTTCTGTACTTTTGTTTAGTTTTTCCTCTATTTCTTTGGCAGTGTGCAGTTTCACTTTCTGGTCTTCTGTCATTTCACATCACAGTGTATACAAACATACTGTAGCCATCAGAGTTACTGGTTATTAGACAATTGTTCATTCCTATATATAAAAGCACTTAATTTCAAAACATGAATCATACACTTGTCAGTAGGCATAGTCGGATATATTTGACTCTTTAAAGTTGTGATACCACATTGTTCTGTGAAATTGAGTACATGTGAAATTTTTAATTTGCAAACATTTGAAAGTACTTTTGTATTTATATAATGTATTAGGTCTGCTTAGAACAGATGAATGCTTTTCTACACATGTTGATTGTAATAAAGTATCAAACAACCAATAACATGACAGTGAAAGGGTTCCCTAGCTTTCCTCATATCTAAAATGTTGTCATTTATATAAAAGATAAGAGAAAAGATAAAGTTTAAAATAGGGTTAAAGTGATTTAACTGTTCCTCATTTTGCTGGAGACCCCCCTAGAACCCCCTCAAGGACCTCTGGGGGTCCCCAGACCCCACTTAGAAAACCACTGGTCTTGTCATTCGATATTTTTGGTTGTGATTTGGCATCATATAACTAAAACTGAATTGAATTGAACCTGTCTTAACAGCAGAGTTGATTAGCATTCCTCTATGTGAGCGCTGGTGTCTGGCTCAGACTGTGATGGAGCACCACCGCCATGGTCCTCGTGACTTTTCACTAATACTTGTCAGTTCTTCACAATGATTATGATATTACTCTCCCATCCAGTATATCAGAAAGAGGATTTTCAACAGCCCTGTGTTGCAGGAGTAAAAGTAGGTGACACATACAGACTACAGCTTTATCTCAATGCGATATGGCCTGACAGATTGTTCAGACCTGAGTGATAGAACGTACCGTACTGTAAGAGAATGTGTGATGTAAGGACTGCTAGATATGGTTAAATGTGAATACAGTGAAAGATTGAAATCTCTGTACAAGCTTTCTGGCAACTGCAGACTTGCAGGAATGGGGATTTGAGTGCATACAAAATGTGAAAAAGCTGGACATTGTCCTCCACTAGATGTGTTTGAGCACTTCACAGCGACCTCAGTGAACTAGACTATGATGGGCAGGGATTTGGTAAAGCTCATCTGTTTTTTTTTGTTTTTTTTATATTAAATAAATCAAATTATACGTAATGTAAACTGTGAGGTACTCGCATAAGCCCCCCTAGGGTTTCTTACCTCACCGGCACAACAGCAAATACTGTCAACTTTCCCATGGAAAGAAAGAACTATCATGTTATGCTTATGTATAATATCGTTGCTGTCCGGCAGAAACCAGCTAACTCCATTTTTCCGCTTTAGCATTTTTTCCCCATAAATCAGTGCTATTGAACACCCTTTACGTCTGTGTGTTGATTAAAACAAGTAAGACGTGCGAACGCTGGACTCCACCCCTTTTGACCTCCAACCTCATTGTGAGCTTGGAGGTCCATTCAGCTGTTCTTGATGATGAACAAAACATCCTAAGTACACTTTTTGTTTTGTTTTTGACATTTCCTGAAAAATTAATATTTTGGAGTTAGCTGGTTTCTGCCGGACAGCAGAGATATATAAACCGTTGTGCAAATCAAATAAATCAGATCAACTTAAAAACGTCATGTGTTACCACTGTTGAAGTTTAACATTTAAAATCATTTCAAATAGGCAATTTACCGTTCAGCTCTGTGTTACAGAGTCTGAGGAAGCCATCTCAAAGACAAAATGTGCTCCTCGGAGCACAGGTCTCTGCCAGGCCAGGTAAGTTATTGTGGGCCTGAAATGTCAGGGGCGTGGCTTATTTGGAGAGTTGCGTAATGATCCAAGTAATCCAAGATATTTTTTTATTTTATTGTATGACCTACGATTAAAAAATGATAGGCCAAAACGTGAATCTGCCTGTTATAGCGCCACCATGAGGCCAATTAAAAAAATGTAGGGTTGCATTTCTTCCTTGGTCTAGTCAGAATGAGCTTTGAGTTTCACGGCAATCGGACACTGCGATTTGAGGCATTTTGTTGTGCCAAACTTTGGAAGCCAATCTTAGCCAATCAGGATGAAATATGAAGAATTTAACAGATCCTTCTTGATCACATGACTATTGAGATAATGTGTACCGATTATAAAAATATAAAAAAAAATGTTTAGCAAAAAACGGCCTCCTGTGGCACTATAACAGGCTGATGTGAGAAATTTGGGGCAGAGGTTTTTACTTGGCATCCAAGGAGTATGCGTGCACAGTTTCATGCTGATCGGTCCAACGGTGCTGGAGATTAGCTGCTCACGGACGGACGGACGGACACACACACACTGACACACTGACGAACAGGGACGAAAACATAGTCTCGGCCACGCCTTCTGCCTGGCGGAGACAATGAGCACTAATTAAAAAGAAAAGTTATTTTGAAAAAAAAAAAAGATAGACCATAGTTCTCTCTTTTTTCTGACTTTCCTTTAGAGAAGATGAAGTAAAATGTTCTTTGTAAGCAACATTAAACTGTCAATAGTTTCTTGGTTAAGTGGTCTCCCTATTTTGGGCATGTCATTATAGGTGAAAATGGTAAAAAAAAAAAAATCAAAATAATTGCAAAAATGTGAGATCTACATCTGCAAGCTCACAATGCGTCGCTTGTAGATCGACTATTTTGTGGTTAAAAGTAGCGTGGGTGTAAGGATAAATTCCAGTTTTGAGGTTCTTAGTGAAAGCAATTTCCTAACAACAAACAAAGGTGACTTTCGTCATGGGCTGGCCGATGTGTGAAATGGCTGTGTTGTACAAAGAAGCTTTGGCAGTGAACACAATGAAGTCTGCATACCTTGACTGACACTTGCATGCTGTTGTCCTGCATGGTCATGATGGCCTCAGAGATCTTGACATCTATTGGCTCGATGACTGCTTCAATGTTGGAGGGTCCCTCTAGTCTGTCTGCCACCAGCAACATAGCATCTGTCACAACACACAGACAATGAATGCATCAGCAGAGAGATACTGCAGCACACGCATGCACGGCACGCACACAAAAGTGGATGCAACCTCTGTTCCACTTGATCCAATGTAGTTAAGCACTGTATTCTCAAACTCTTGATAATACTTTTTATTGTTTAAATAAAATAACACAGACAAACAACAACTTTCGCTTTCAAAATGATTAAAAAAATTGTCACAAAAAACATGTCACGAAGCAACACATTGTAAGGGTCCTTTCAGACGGCAAGCGGCCAACGCTAATTCACTTTCAATGAGAGGCGGGCGATTATTTGGGACGTGTGGAGAAGTTGAGGGGCGGTGAGGCGAGCGGGCGAAGTCCCGTGAAAATTTCGTGCACGTGCTCGTTTGTGCACACGTGCGCGCGGCAAGAGCTGGATTGTGGAGAGCTTTTGTTTTCTCCGCACCCCACAGGAGGACAAAACAACAATGATCGTGGCACGATCACCGCTGATCCGAGCGGTAACGCCCGCGTGAACCGCTTACCGTCTGTCACAACCTTTTGCTTGTTGATCGTCTATTTTCTAACACTGTTGAACGACGAAGTACGGCATTCATTTATGGGAAGAGTGGAGATACAAGGTTTCTGCCCGACAGTGATGATATGCAGCATCAAAGTCACAAAAAGTCACCCTTCACTCACTCCATCTGCCACCCATCACACTCTAAAATAATCTTGTAATAATTAAAGCTATGGCTCTGAAATCATGTTGTACAAGAGATTTCTTTGTTGTTCACACTTTCTTTTAAGTGCATTCATGCGTTACTTTGAAAACTTGGGAGAGGAAGAGCAGTCAACAGAGTATCAAATACAAGGGGCGTACTGGATGAGCATGGCATAAATCAATACCAAGATAGATGACTCCCCCGATTGCTGCCTTTCGTTTTCATTAAAACAATGTGATATTAATCTGTGTTCATACAGAACCTATTATTCCAGATGGGATGGGGCTATTGATCGCCTCAGTTGGGGAGATGTCAGGGGTGAAAATCAAGTGTTTGATCTTTTCATTAGACTATCTTGTTTCTAAAAAGGTCATTAAGTCTTACCAGGCTCGTTGGAAGGATGTAGCGCTGGTTAGGGGGCAGGCAGAGGGGAGATCTAGATGACGTAGAACCTGACTGCTAATTAGCAATGAGTGGAACACAGGGAAGCTGAGTGTGCAAATGAAACCATTTGGTTCTGCATGATTGGGGGGACATATTAAAACTTTAATTTGTACACTCTCAGAGTTAAAATAACACAGATTGTACCGTGTAAGCTCTTTTAAATGGCTGAAAAATATGCAGCTGTTTGTTCTCAACCCAAATCAGTGCTGTTGTTTTTTCCAGGATACACTTTGGACAGAGCCTCCTCTCTCCACCATGCATCTGTCACTGGCTCAATCTTTGAAGTGCACTTCTCTTTGTTTACACTGGAGCCTCAAATTGGGTTTGATGCTTGGTTAGATTTCCATCAGGACTTGACTAGAGGTCATTGCAAAGGGCCAAGTTGAGTCCTGTGAAATCCTCCGCTGCTTGTGTGAGTCTCAGAGTAGAGTTCCTCTAATCCGATGGCAAAAAAAGCCTCAATAGAATTCTCTCACAGCAGAGGGGAAATTGATGGCATTGTTTCTCATTCTATAAGGGACTTGCAGACCTCAATGGCTGAGCTCTGACAACCTATTTTTCTTTTATCTTAATGAATATTTGATGGATAGTTAAAATGAGTCAAATGATTATACAGCTATGGATGAGGGTTATTTATATATTGTTAAATAACTTTTGAAACAATGTCACATACAGTATGGGAACATGTTTTGAAAATAGTGGACTTTTGATGAAAGTTACCTGAACCAGTTATGAGAACCATTAATCATTACCACAGGAGCACAAGCAATGCACCTAGATTATATTTGACACATTATAGATCTACTGTAGAGTTATAGAGAGAAAGAATATGTGTACATTCTTTATTTTTGTTGTTATAAATCTTTTTTTTTCTTTTTTAATCTCAGCATTAGGCTTACAAGGTCACTACTAAAACCAAAAATGGCTGCTGTAAAATGTACTACTGCAATGAGTACTTTAGTTATTAGTATTATGAATAAACTATGTCCAGAATGTGAACACATTAACATGGACAGAGCTTCTACTGAATTTGTCCTGTAATACTGATTCAAAGTGAATTTCCTTTTTTTTTAAATTTTTACCAGGCTGGAAAGCCTGGTTAAAGAGGTGGAAATTATGTTTTTGCCCCTGTGTGTGTGTGTAATAATAACTAGAAAAGACTCCGCCAGGTCAGGTAGGTTATTGTGGCCTCCTGGTGGCGCTATAATAGGCCAATGTGAGAAGGGTGGCATTTTTTCCTTGGCCTAGTGGGAATGTGCGTGCAAAGTTTCACGGCAATCGCACGCTGGGTTCATGATTTGAGGCATTTTGTTCAAAACACACCAATCCTGCCAATCAGGATGGAATATCAAAAATCGGACAGATCCGACTTGATCACATGACTATGGAGACTGTGTACCGATTTATGTGATGTTTGGATAAAATCTGAAGGAGTTATTTAATTTCTTTAGCAAAAATCGGCCTCCTGGTGGCGCTATAACAGGCCGATCTGAAAGACGTTCTGCTCTGGCATCCAGGGAGTGTGTGTGCAGTTTCGCTGTGAGCGGGCCAAAGGTGCCGGAGATTAGCTGTCCGCAGACACACACACACACACACACACACACACACACACACACACACACACACACACACACACACACGAGGAGCGGGGGTGAAGTTTCTTGCTATGGGACACCTCGACAAATTGTCGGTGCCGGGAATCGAACCTGGGACCTTCTGATTCCCAGACGGCTCTCTATACCCATATAGGGCATAGTAGTGGCAGCCATTTTGTGGTTCCACAGATACAAAGCCCATACATGTTTCCCGTAGAGATTTCAGAAAAGATTTATAAAAGCTAAATTAAGCCTGGAATCCATCCAGGCTCCTGGTGAATCATGACCATAAAACATTTGATTCGGTGTCAAAAACTATTTGAATATTTAATTATATGATATACTATATTTATTAAATATGCTTTTCTTTGCGTTTTTTCCAAATATTTTCTGACACAGAATCAAATGTTTTATGGTCATGATTCACCATGGAGCCTGTACTGGATGGCTTAGGTTCCAGGCTTAAAATAATTTATATAAATATTTTTTGTAAATCTCGCGGGGAAATAAATGAATGGGAACCACATCTGTGCTGCTATGCCCTATTCTCTGTAGCCATGGCCACCCATGTAAGCCCATGTGTGTCTTATCTGTGCACAGCTAATCTCAGAAACTGCTGGACCAATTGTCACACCTTTTCATGCAAGCTGCCAGTGTAGCAGAGTGGTTCAGAGCCTCTGCATGAATACCAAAAGCCTAATATCTCCCCCAGCAAAGAGGCATTCTCCTTTAGCCCATTCGATCCAGGAATGCATCTGTGTCACTTTAGATTTCTCTTTGGCTATTAAAAAATAGCAGATATACAAGTGCTGAGTGCCGTGCTATGAGCTTGTTGATCTGCTATTTTATTCTAAAAAATAATCATGAAAATGTGTGCAAATCTTTGAATATATATATATATATATATATATATATATATATATATATATATATATATATATATATATATATATATATATATATATATATACTATCACCCAGAAAAGAAATATTATATATATATATATATATATACATTTTAACTCAAATCTTTGCTTCTGGGGGTCCCTGGAAGAAAATATTTTGAGATGGGGGGGGGGTCCGCGGACAAATACAAAAAAGTTTGAAAACCAAACCACTGATATTATAACAACATTATTATTTTTATTTTTTTTAACTGATTGAGGGCGCGGTCCCATCGCACTTTTATTTTACCTCTGGGGCGGAATCTGCAAATGCTTTGTCAATGCAAAAGCGTGGATTCCACGCATTTGCATTGACAAAGCATTGTCAGATTCTGCCACAGAGGTAAAACTAGAAAAAGTGCTCCTCGGAGCACAGGTCTCCGCCAGGTCAGGTAGGCTATTGTGGCCTCCTGGTGGCGCTATAATAGGCCACTGTGAAAAGGGTGCCATTTCTTCTTCGACAATTGTTTTGCTAAATTAGACCTGCTGGTGGTGCTATAACAGGCCAATGTTAAAAGGGTGGTATTTGTTCCTCAACATAGTGTGAATGTGCGTGCAAAGTTTGACATGATTTGCGGAATTTTGCTCAAAACAAGCCAATAATGCAAACTTTAGATGTCAATCTTAGCCAATCAGGATAGAATATGAAAAATCAAACACACCCGTCTTGATCACATGATTATAGAGATCATGTGTACCGATTTGCGTGACATTTGTATTTGGATAAAATTGGAAGGAGTATAAGTAGTATAAAATAATGTGTTTTACATAAGTCGGCCTCCTGGTGGCGCTATAAAAGGCAGATGTGTAAAATGCTGGGCAAAGGTTTTTCCTTGACCTCTAGGGAGTGTGCATACAAAGTTTTACACAGATCGGTGCAGTTATAGGTAAAAACACGAATCAGCTTGTTATAGCGCCACCATGAGGCTGATTTGAACATTTTCAAATGGTATTTCTTCTTGTTCTATTGGGAATGTGCGTGCAAAATTTCACGGAAATTGCCTGCTGTGTTCATGATTTGAGGCATTTTGTTGAAAACGGAGCACTCCTGCAAACTTTGGAAGACATGTTTAGCCAATCAGGATGGAATATGAAGAATCTGAAATCGTTTAATGCTTAGAGATACTGTTACCGATTTGCGTGATTTTTGGACAAAATCTGTAGGAGTACTGTCCAAAAATATGTTTTGCACAAATCGGCCTCCTGGTGGCGCTATAAAAAGCCCATGAGAAATATTTGGGGCAGAGGTTCTGAATTGGCATCCAGGGAGTGTGTGTGCACAGTTTCGCTGCGATCAAGCCAACGGTGCCGGAGATTAGCTGGTCACGGACGGACGGACGGACGGACGGAACGGACGGACGGGGGAAAAACATACTCTCTCGCCATGCCTTTCGGATTGGCGGAGACAATAACAGTGCGTTGGGACTGTGCCCTTAGAAGACGTTTGTAGAATCCCCAGAAGCAAAGATTCAAGTTAAAAAATGTCTGTCCATGAGTTCTCAAGGTATTCTTTCTAACATTCCAGCCTTGATCTTGACCTTTGACCTTTCTCAACCCAAAAGTTAAAACTCTTCAGAGCAGCCAACTGATCATTCTCTCCAAGATCCAAGATTGGTTCTCAAGTTATCTAGCTACATATAACAATCAAACACACAAACAGACACACACGACCGATTACAATACTCTGCCACACATTACTGTCATTTGTTAATCCCTATAATACATTAGACAAAAGTACCGTCTTCCGTTAGCATTCATTTCCCGTCGCCACTAATTTCATTTGTTTCGGACTAAACACAACAACAACATATCACATGTCACTACAAGACAAGCCACAACGTGCACGATTAATTTACAGGTGCGTAGGCTACAAAGACGTTGCCAGGTTGCGCGAGAGAAATAAGCAATCCGGTCTGTGAATTTTCCTCCGGATGACGCATTTGCCTCCATTCCTCCTCGCTCAAAGTCGCTTACAAGTCGCTTTTCAATTAATGGACATGGCAACACTTACTCTCTCTCTCTCAATACAAAATGATGGTCACTCGACCAATGCTCCCTCCAGAGAGAGACACGGCGCCAGACATAGAGAGACATAGAGAGAGAGAGAGAAAGGACAGAGAGAGAGAGAGAGAGGTAAACCGCTGTTGCAATGAACGTGTACATTATACTAATGTATAATAGGGATACAATATCTACTTTGTAGATTTTGATTATTATTTCAAAACATATATTAACCACTTCAGCCCTATATACATTTCATAGCAGATCTACAAGCTCACAATGCGTCGCAATATATTACTGTCGAGTTACAACCATGCCTGTGCCCCTCTCTCTCTCTCTCAATACAAATAGATGGTCACTCGACCATGCTCTCTGCCTCGCCTTCAGACACGGCGCCAGACATAGAGAGAGAGAAAGACACAGAGGGGGAGGGATAGAGGGGAGGAGGAGGACGCTTAACAACGCCTCGCGAGCGAGAGAGGAGAGAGAGAGAGAGAGAGAGAGAGAGAGAGAGAGAGAGAGGAGAGAGAGAGAGAGAGAGAGAGAGAGAGAGAGAGAGAGAGAGAGAGAGAGAGAGAGAGAGATGAGAGAGAGAGAGAGAGAGAGAGAGAGAGAGAGAGAGAGGAGAGGAGAGAGAGAGAGAGAGAGAGAGAGAGAGAGAGAGAGAGAGAGAGAGAGAGAGAGGAGGTAGAGGTCAACTAGCCCACAACAAACGTGTGTGCGACACCTCTGTTATTATATTATTATTAATTCATTAGAACTCTTTAGAACTTCTCCGTGCTGTGTGTGTGTGAGAGACACACACTGCAGGCGGGTGAAGTCAAGGCACAGACGGGTCGGCTATGTTGTTTACGGACAAAGTATGCACGCTTATGAGAAACAACAAAAATAAAACCTGCCTTAACAGTTGCGTGCATTAGTGCACAATGAGGCTTAAGGAAACATTCAGTCTAAATCACTAAATGTCCAGTTTGCTAATTCACAACTACTACTACTACTATTCTGACTATTTGAAACTTTCCATTTCTCTAAATATTATACACTTTCACGCCAGCCTACCCAGCCAGCACGCCCACAGCGTCCCATATGGTTTCAAGGTGGGCTAAACCATATCCCCCATGTCGGCAATGTCAGCGGGATCCACTTGGGTCCCAACTGGGATGCCCATGTGGGATATAAGTGGGTTCTATCTGGGCCTTAGGTGGGTCCCACCTTGGCAATTCTATGTGGGACCGAGGTGGATATATATCAATTACATATTAAAAAAAATATTCTCATATAATATATTATTATATCATAATGTCATATGTTGTATTATAGTACATAATAACACATATTTACAGTAACATATCAATTACATCTACAATGTAAATATACATACTATTACCACATATAAATACATACATATTTTTTTAAGTATCTATAATATACACCTGAGCCATAAATGAGCCCGTCTTCACAACGCCTCGAACGAAAGGAACGGATCCCCAAGATCCCCCTCCCTTAAAAGAGCCATCAATCCCATCTCTACTCGCCACTCTGTGCTGCAGCAACACGGACACAGACAGAGGGACACGTAGGGACCAACAAACACAAAGCCCCGCGCAGCGGATAGGGGCGAGGGGCACGTAGCGCCCCGAGACTCTAGTATCATACAAAATATATAAAGTGTTTTAACTGTGAAAATCCAAGAGAAATGTAGATATTTCTTCTGTGCAATATTCCTGCCAAAAAAACTCATCATAGGGATGCATATTTTATCTGAATCTTTTCCATTCCTTCTGTTCTACAGCACACAATACACTGTCGTTATAATAGGGGGTTGAATCTTATGAATGACTTATGAAACTCGCTCCAAAGGTCCTCACAAAGGAAGGTTTGAAGAAGGCTGAGGAGGAGATCATTAGGTCCGCTATTGCTGGCTCATTAGTTCATTATTATCTGAAAGGACTACTGTACATGTAATTATGAAATGATAGTAACTGTTTGTTATTAACATAATAAAAATAGCATTTTCTACTAATTTGTAAATTTATAATCTAATTTCATTCATGATATTTAACCCTCTGGTGTTTCACATCTTGTTTTATAATGCAATTTTAATGGGTCCTGGGTGGGGATGGCCGACTTGGAAGGATTAATAGGTCTATTTAAGAACAAATACATTACTTGATGATAAAAAGTGAATAAATGAAAGATTCAAGATTAAGTGGAATTGTGGAGTTCCTCTTCTAAATACAACATAGAAGTTGCATTTTCCTTTGTGGAAGGCTTGCAGCCTAAAGTGCCGGTGACCATTAAACAGTCTCGTTGATAGGAACGTCACAGTCTATTGTGTTGACTGTCAGCAGTCTTGAAAAATGCCAAGCTAGCGGAAAAAAACATTTAGACTGAGGTCAAATTATCTGATGATGATAGTTAACACAGAATGCTGTTTTGAACGGAGTGTCAAACATCATCCTCCAGACAGTACTGTAACATGTCTCTAGTCAGTTGCACACTGCCAGTCACAACTAATTAAAAGGCCCCTTAGTCAAACTGAGAATGATGTAAATGACTGCCATGTGGTCCATTGTGCTGCTTGCTCTGGTCCTCTCTGTATGAGTGTTAAATACTCATATTTTGTGCATTTGCTTGCGTGTTGTTTTATTGCCCTTCATGGCTTTACATTCAGGTTATTTGTTTTTTTACATTTTTATGTTGATTGTGCCCTTGTCCTCACTTTCTTTTCTTCCACCTGATGTGTTGCTCTGCCACTATTGCTAATAAGAATGTGTTCAATGTAATAAAACCAGTCAAGTTGATACTGGAGGTCCAGGGTCATTAATTCCTGCATTCCTGCATCATAGTGGTACCCCTGTAAATCATCTGAGTGCTAGGGACAGAAGAAATAGTTTTGAAGGTGGTTATTTATTGAAATGTACAAAACAGTTGTAAAGTTGTTGACAAAAACTAGCCATAATAATAATTGAAGTATTGCAATTTCAATTTTAACTAACTTGTTACACTCAAGTTTGTTTCTAATCATTATTTTGGTCAACTAATCAATACATTTTTTTAAATATTATTTATGTATGTATTAAGGATAATAGAATTCATCCAGATCACCAAATGCACATACTGTATGAGGCCAAACAGGGGGGGGGGGGAAGAATAATAAATACATAAAATAAAATAAACAACATAAAACAAACAAACAAAAAAAAATTGAGAAACAGATGACGAAATAATAAGTGAAATAATAAACATAAGTACATCTATGAACAGACACATCCATTCCTAAATACACAGACAAAATACACAAGAATATACACATAAATAGACAACTACAGATACAAGAAGTACAAGGGCTATAGTTACAGGCAAAGGAAAATGGAAGACAGGTCATGACCAACTAAGGATGGAGGGATGAGTGTTAATTGAGTAAATGAATTGTATGAATAGCTTTGGACTAGTTTTCTGGCAGTAGAGCGCTCAAGTAAACATATATCAGAAAAAGAAGTAAGCCATGTGGTCTTCATAATAATAGTCAGTTCAAACCAGTTCTAATAATAGTTTTCTTTGCAACAGTTGAGGGAGCTATACTATTCATTTGTCCTGAAAAGTTACCGATATGTTTGGATTATAACCAATACGAAAAAAGGCAGGACAGCTGGGAAGAGCTTTCGCAATAATAGTTACAATGATCTCCTTAATGTAAGTCCAAAGACATTTCAGGGCAATACCAAAACAAATGTAAATAGTCTCCTTAGACCAGGGGTGTCAATCTCATTTTGGGGTCTGGGCCACATTGGTCAAATGGTGACTTGATGTGGGCCGAAACCAGTTGCGGACGCGCATGCGTGCTCACACGCCTTCAGTTCAGTTATACAGCATCTGTTGTCTCAGACACTGCCACTTACTACTAGGGGTGTGCCGATATATCGTCCCGCGATATATCGCGATACGCTTTCGTGACGATATGTATCGTTTTGAAAAAAAAATATATCGTTTAAAAAAAAAAAAAATGCAAACAGCCCCGAGGTGAAAAGGGTGACAACATGTTGTTTTTTTTTCGGGTCAGGTGTCACACTATTGCCCTATTTGGATTCAAAACGGCTATTGTAGCTGAAAAGCTACAAGTTCTTATATCTGAATAATGCAAAAACAGAATTATTTGTTTGCATTTGCTTTTTTTCTCCCCCATATATTTTTCATAATAAAAAAAGTGCGTATCGTATCATATCGAAATCGTATCGAAGTTGAGAGCCAAATATCGTATCATATCGTTTGGTGAAATTAGTGTATCGGCACACCCCTACTTACTACGTATATCACTTTTTTATAATGTATTAAGAAGAATAGCTACTTTAATTATTGACATTAAAAACAAACAATGCAATTTGTAAGGAGCCCCGATAAACCATTTTAAGTAGAATAATTCAATTTGAAGTTAAACAAACGATTACCATGTTTTAAGCCACGTTTTCATTACAGTGCCAGAATTTTTCCAGCTAAATAATTAGATTTGTAGAACAACAGTGGTGTAAAGTAACTAATTACATTTATTCAAGTACTGTACTTAAGTAAAGATTTGATGTATTTTTACTTTACTAGAGTATTTCCAATTTCCAGTACTTTTACTTCTACTCCACTACATCTCAGTCACTGCTATAACTACAGTATATCAAATTCTTGGCCGAAACCGAATATAGGAATTAGGAAACACTTGGCCGAATGGCTGAAAATTATTATTGGAAAAAAAATATATAGTACAGTCTTTAAAATATTATTTTGTACCATTGCTTTCATGGCTATGCCTCTGTTGTAGAGCTACATGATTATGGCAACACTTATCATAACTATAATCCATATTTAGAGCAGTTATTTAAAACATGTTTATTTATCGTGTAGAATTATTTATTTACTATTGTGTAGTAATATAATACAATATGTCTCAAAACATTAGCATGCCATACAGTTGAATTATTGCAAATTAAATAAATATGATTTCAAGAATTTAAAACTAATATTGAATAGCCTAACAAAAGGCAATATAATGCCTGCAGTTGCATTATTGCACATTCCCTCCTTTATGAGAAGTTACTTTCAGTTTCATTTCAGAAAGACACACACACACACACACACCCACACACGTGGAAAGACTGGTGACGCGAGGTTACACACACACACACACACAATCAAAGTCAAGCGTTCACAGCTGGTGTTAATTATTTTGCCCTGCAAACTATCACTGGTTATCCTACGAATGTTACACCCTGGATTCTAGTTTTTAAGATGAGAACAGTTACAAAGGAAGGCTATTCCTTTCTCACTACCTTCAGTTGAGACGCTGCTGTGTGAGGGGGAGTTTGATTGATTGATTGATGTAGTTTATTTAGAAAGACATGAGAATAGTACATGACAGTACATAACAGTACATGGAAGTACAAATTCACAATACAAGGTCTACTAAACTGGAAACCCTCATTAAGCATTACGCTTGTTTAAGATGAGAACCCCATGCACACAAATCATGATGGAATATAAGAGGCAGGCAGATATACACACTACTATACAGAATGTCATACAATCAGCTTTCAGGTTACTGGTATGACGAGAGAAAAAAATATATATATATATATACAAAAGAGGAAAATGAAGGAGGGGGGGGGGGGGTAGGGAGGGGTAGGTTAAGACTTAGACAGGGGCCATTTTCGAATTGCAGCCTCCTGAAGGTGTATCTTTAGGGCAGTTTTGAAAGTGAGTAGGGTTTTACACTCCTTTACTCCTTTTGGTAGGGCATTCCACATTTTTGATGAATAGCATGAGAACGAGTTCATACCCTTAGTTGAGCCAAATCTGGGTTGAACATGATCAGTGAGAGGTGAGGGGGGCGGGGTGAGGGGAGAAATGGCCACTCTACTCCTCAGACGAGAGACGCAACGGATATATACTTCTCCATACAACAGTGTTTTACCGGAGTTGTGATGCTGTTGAAAAAGCGCTCTAGTCTCCAGTACAGGTAGAGTTGAATGATGGTGATGGTCCTCTGTATGCTAATGACCTTGGCTGTGGCTTCACGGCTTGGCCATTGTTCTCACAGAACAAGTTTGTCCAGTATTCAGACCCATGCAGCTAGCCTCAGTGAATTAAGAAGCTGCTGCTGCCGTTTTTTTTTCTTTTTTTTTTCTCTCGTTTTTTTTTCATTAAAAGGTAGTATTAAATGGCGTTTTCTAAAATCACATCGCGGGCCAGATTTGACGACGTCGCAGGCCAGAAATGGCCCGCGAAACACCAGTTTGACATCGCTGCCTTAGACAGAAGAACAAATGGTACCTAAAACAGAGTCGGCAACTAAGCAATTTACTGAACATTATCTCATGCTGTATGTAAATCCAGAACAGACATGAGATGTCCCTTCAGTTTGCTATGTTGAGTTCCGACTGTTCTCCACCTCATTTAGCATTGGGTAGAATAATAAATGTTTACAAAATTGACAACGTAGAGAGCATGTTGGTGATACTTGGATATGAGCATCTTGAATGTATAGTTGAATATATAGTTCTGCATGTGGAAGGGGGAAACCAGAAGTGCCTTTAAAGCATTGTGTGTATAAGTGTAATAGAAGTTATGGTGAATGAGTTGCACTTAGTATCATAATACTTTTGATATTTAATACTACTCATATGAAGATGAAAAAAATGTGTGGCTGTCTGTGTCTGGAGCTTATCTCACAAACCATTGGAACAATCAACACACCACACTGCCAGTAGGCCGCAGAAGTACCTCCACTATTTTTTTCCACGTAATGTTTTTGTATGTTTTTGAAATATTTAAAGGCATACTAGGTAACGTTTTCAACAAAACTAAAGTTAAATTTTATATCTTTTGTGAGTGGCAAAAGTTTCACAACACCCACTCCATGTATTTCACCCCCGGAAGCCTTTTATTTATATATTTTCTATTGAACGTGGACTGGGGGGACTTTCCCGGGGAAATGACGTCATCTGGCCGGAAAACGGAGGTGGAAATGCACTGGTTTCCTGTTTGGCCAGGAACTACCGCAACGGTTTCCTGTTTGGCCAGGAACTATCGCGCTAATAACAAAAAGGAACCTCACGCTGATTTTAAGAGAATGTAGGATTGGAAGATCGAAAAAGAACAGAAAAAGAAAGCACAGCTCATGGTAACTAATGCTCCACTGGCTAAGAGAAACGATCCGTAGATAGTATAAAACAATTAAAAGATCGCTTTTTGAAACGCTTCCGGCTTCCGGTGAAAACGAATGGAATTCTGGGTAATCGAGGATTACGGAAATTGTATGCAGTGACGGTAGTGACCAGCAGAGGTTGCTAAAAATCGTTAGTTGTGAATTTGCATTGTACAACTTTAACTTTCAAATATAGAATATCATATTTATTAATAAATACAAACAAATTCATGCACACACGCACACACACGCGCGCGCGCACACACACACACACACACACACACACACACACACACACACACACACACACACACACACACACACACACACACACACACACACACACACACACACACACACACACACACACACTATGACAATATAAGAAACAAAAATCATTATTCTTAATAAATGACTTGGCCATTACATTAAGGTGACGATGTGGATCCCGAGATCCACATGATTAAAATGTCTTTTTTTAAAGGAAGGTCATTGTTTTTCAGGTCTTCCAGGAGGGTAATGGGAAAAAGATTTTTGCTACTGGGTCATCAAACAATCCCTAAATAAGAAGGCAATTAATTCAAAGTAGGGTAGCTGCACAGGGATGTATTACTTTGTTTCAACAATGGGTACTGGAGGAAGATTAAGCTCTGTGTAAAGAGTGCACTTTTACTAATTGGAATCCTTGTTTCATATTGTTTAGAAATATCATGAGATTGAAAATTACAGCAAAAGGGACAGATGACAAAGTGTAGCTTATAATACTACAATATTTAACAGCACCATTATCACAGCTCCTAACGACAATTTCTGCAAACAGTGGAGAAACAAAGGCACGGATTGTGCCCACAAAGCTGTCCACACTTCACTGAGATCCGAGCTCAATGCTCATCAGCTCTCAATGCGGCTAAGATCCGACCTGAGAGCGTTAAATGCCTGATATTTAATGAGACCTGGCTGGCATGATTGGATGTGCCAGGTTGCATTTAAAAGACAAGTGTAACTAAGACCTTTGAGTGCCATATGCCTCATTTAATCCCTCTAATGGACTTCTAAAATATTTTATTTCCTTACAAAGCCTTAGTGAGCATGGCATTTACTCATGAAATATTAATTTGCTTGCACCTTCATACATACTGTACATTGTGGCGGAAACATATTATGTTATGTTAAGTTTTTATGTTGATCGACCTATCCATCACATGCCTCATTGTTGAGCAACAACAGAGATAATTTGTATCTCGTCTTTGGATTCTACTGTGTACAGTACAGTAGGCTTGCATATAGTATAACTAATTTATAATACTTATATTACTTATTCATCAAACTTACCAGCAGGATTAGTGTGATGTAAATGGCCTGAGACTGCCATATCACTTTCAGATTCATAAACCTGGTTTCCACTCGCAGCTAGTAGCCCTATTTCATCACTTAGATGTTGTGACGGCAATTCATAAAAATGCAGTACTAGAAATACAACCTGCTACTCTGTTATCCTGCTGCTATAATTGGAGAGCCGCTGTTTGTGTGTTTGGGATTGGACTGCACACCAGTTGTCCAATTGCCTCCAAACTTGGCACAAATTGTTCAGTGGGCTGTTCAGTGCACAGGCTACTTTTTCCCTTTCAATTTGCAAATCATTTGCACATAGTTTGCATAAACATTCCATGAGTGATCTGTGATCCATTCCAGACATACTCTGCTTTATTTTGTTCTCTCTCAGATGTATTATTTTGTACATTGTCACGATGTGTAGAAAAACTAAAACAATAAGAACAACAACAAAAATCATGTATTATTATAATCTGTTTTGTAACATGTCAAACTAGCTGTCAGGCAAGGTCACTTGAGGCGATATCATGGCTGAATATATTGAATTGATTGATTGGTTGATTGAAACCTTTGTTTTAACAGGGAGACATGGGTCTCTTTTATAAATGTGCTATGTAAATGCATACAAATTAGACACATAAAACAAAATACATACATAGACACACATATTATAACAGTATTAAAATAAATTGACAGCTACGTAACATATTTACAGTAGGAATAATAACTCCGTTATGAGTCCAAGAAGTACCGAATGGGAAGCTTGGACAGTCTCCTGAAACTCAATCCAGATCAGAAGACCCCACACTCTGAAAGCTGAGCTACCCCAATCTGTTCTAGTTTTAGGAACGAATAGATAGGGTAATCACAGTGGATGAATGCAGGGATCTTGTGTGATAACCAGACGAGCTTATGGAGATTAGATTGGAAAGATATAGCAAGCGATATCATGCTGCTTCCCTCTTAACTCAAGGGATGGCCCACCTGTTGACTGGTACAATGAGCGATGATGGGTTATGAAACCATCCCCCATAAAGCATTATGATAAATGGCGTCCAAGGGTTTTAAAACAGAGGCTGAGTTGTGCATATACAGTACAATATGTCCTCAAATCCCCATAATCTAAAATTGGGAATATTAGCCAGCACAATCTTTCTCGTACTGTCCAGAGAGAAGCAAATTCTAAATAGGGAACCTATTTTAGAATTAAGCAACATACTGGGACTTTACAACACCTTGCTACAACCGTCGCTGAACTTTTTTTTTTCATTTTGAGTGTTTCATTTGATTGATTAATTATTGTATGTATAATTCACCCATGTTACAACTATCCCAACATTATTATTAATTGTCTCCGCCAGGCCGTAGGCATGGGGAGACAATGGGGAGATTTTGCACCCTGTACTGTCCGTCCGTCCGTCCGTCCGTGTGTGTGTGTGTCTGTCTGTGAACAGCTAATCTCCGGCACCGTTGGCTTGATCGAAGCGATCTGCCACACATTTTTCACATGGACCTGTTATAGCGCCACCAGGAGGCCGTTTTTGCAAAACATTTTTTAACAGTACTCCTACAGATTTTGTCCAAACATCACGCAAATCGGTACACCGTATCTCTATAGTCATTAAATGAAAAGTGTCTTTCAGATTTTTCATATTCCATCCTGATTGGCTAAGATTGGCTTTCAAAGTTGCAGGAGTGCTCCGTTTTGAACAAAATGCCTCAAATCATGAACACAGCGTGTGATTTCCGTGAAATTCAGCACGCATATTCCCACTAGGCCAAGGAAGAAATGCCACTTGAAAATGTTCAAATCAGACTCATGATGGCGCTATAACAGGCCGATTCGCGTTTTTACCTAGAACTGCACCGATCTGAGTAAAACGTTGTATGCGCACTCCCTAGAGGCCGAAGAAAAACATATGCCCTGCATTTTTCACATCTGCCTTTTTTTTAGCACCACCAGGGGGCCGACTTATGTAAAACACAGTTTTTGATATTACTCCTTCAGATTTGATCCAAATTTCACGCAAATCGGTACACATGATCTCTATTGTCATGTGAACAAGACGGCTCTGTTTGATTTTTCACATTCCATCCTGATTGACTAAGATTGAGATCTAAAGTTTGCAGGAGTGGCCCGTTTTGAACAAAATGCCGAAAATCATGAATGTAGCGTCTGATTGCGGTGAAACTTTGCGCGCACATTCGCACCACGTTGAGGAACAAATACCACACTTTTAATTATATTACTCCCACAAATTGTGTCCAAACATCATGCAAATCGGTACATATTATTTATTTAGTCAAGTGATCAAGACGGATCCGTCCGATCCGTCTGATTCTTCACATTCCAGCCTGATTGGCGAATTCCGAACATTGCTGGCCCACACTAACCTACCTGACCTGGCGGAGACCTGTGCTCTGAGGAGCACTTTTTCTAGTTTGTACTGGGATGGTTGTAACCGTGGATTGACTAGATTTAGCTATTTACCTATGTATTTCATAAAACCACTTAAGTATGTTGTTTGAGTAGTTAACACATTTAAGTTTACAAGCAGATTGGTTATTGTAGTGTTTTTCAACAGTTTTTTGATGTATTAGGAAAACAGCCAAAAAATGTATAAACTGTCCCCAGTCTCCATATGAATAGAAAAGACAGATACATGTTTGTACTGAGTGCAGATAATATAGAATTTCACTGGAGCATTTCACAAAAACAACACTATTTTCTTTAAGTACTAGTAATAACTTCTTCTTCTGTACAAGTTCTGCAAATGAGGACTATATTGACTCATTGTCATGTTTATCACGAACGTTGAATAACATTTGCCCACGGAGCTAATGTTGTACCCTTGATATGTTGCAACCTCCACTGGCTCCACATTATTACATCTTCAGCTTTACATCTCTTATTAAAGTGTTATTAAGCGGAAGTGTGGCAAAAACGGCAATACATTTTTCTCGCTCTCGTGCTCTGACCATCTCTCCACCCAAAGACAAAGAGAGCAACTCTGTCATGTCATATTCATGATCCAAAAGCCATTTCTTAACCACTTAAACCATAGCGTCCCTATCCTGGGCATGTCATGATAGGCGACGATTCGGCAAAAATAGACGATCTACAAGCTCACAATGCGACAGGTTGTGAGCTTGTTGATCAGCTATTTTTAGTGAAGAGTGAGCCAAATATACAGTACAGTCACTCCTTGGGGACCTGGGTCAACAAAGTATAGGGTTTAAGGGGTAAGCATTCCTGTACATATATCTTGCCACATTAATTGACAAGCACACTCATGGAGTCTACCAGTGGCGTACCCACCATAGAGGCAGGGCAGGCGGCCGCCTGCCCAACTAAAATCTAGCCTCCCCTAGAAAATAAAGTAAAAGACTGAAAAACAGGCAGTGAAAAAAATCCAAAGAGAATAGTGGCCGTCGGACCTCCTCGTCCATTCACGCGGGCAGGCAGCCAATCACTACCGTATCCATTCAGCAGAGCGACGTCGCCTATAGTGATGCAAATGTATGCCTTTATCTTCATGGGGTGCCAGGTGTGGGGGTCTGGGCCATCACCTGTAGGCTACTCACCTGGCATAAAAGGGGCTCTGAGAGCAGCTTGAGCCATTAAACTACAACATGAAGAGACCACCGCTGAATAATTCTTCTTCTTCTTCTTTCGTGTAACGTCAGAGGTCCAACTCGGTGTCGTGTAGCCATGCCCGCATCTCTGGTCCTAGGTCGAAGAGGCTGGCTTCCGAGGGTGGTCTATATAAGGGGCAGATGGTGATTATATGGTCGGCGGTCTGCTCAGGGTCACCGCACTCGCATGCCGCACTGTCCGCCAAGCCCCACGCCTTCATTGATGTTTTAAAGCGACCGACCCCAGTTCGTAGACGGTTCAGTGTGGTCCATTGCCGGCGTGGTAGGTCGTCTCCTCCAATGGCGCCATCTCCTGGGTCCCAGATGTAACGGTGGATTCGGGAGGGCCCGGCTGACTCCCACTCCTCCTTCCAAGCTGCTGCCAACCATGCATCTCTGGAGATGTCCTCAGAGGTGGAGTTGAGCATCTCTTGTGCTGCCTTGTTGTAGGGGAGGCGGGACTTGAGTCTGCTTGGAGGTGCTGGTGTTATTGTGGTGTTGTGTAGGATGTGCCAGTCATACTTTTGTGCCTTCCTGGCCAGGGCGAGGGTGGCAGCCTCCCGTCGGAGGCCGGCCGGTGCTATTCCCGCGAGGACTGGCAAGAGGGACACAGGGGTAGGCTTTAAGCATCCAGTTACTATTCGGAGTGAGGTATTGATAGCCACGTCGACCTTTCTCGCATGAGGGCTTCTGCTCCAGACTGGGGCGCAGTATTCCGCTGCAGAGAAGACCAGGGCTTGGGTGGATATTCGCAGCATCTTAGCGGAGGCTCCCCAGGTTGTTCCAGCGAGGCGGCGGATCAGCGCGACCCTGGATGTCACCTTGGCCTTGACTTCTTCCAGATGTTGTTTGAAGGATAATGTCCGATCCAGACGCACTCCAAGATACTTCGGGGCTTGCTGGACCTCCAGACATTTGTTGTCGACGCGCACCTCAAGTTCCCTCCTGGCTTCTCTGGTGCTAAGGTGGTATGCCGCTGCGACTGTCTTTCCGACGCTGAGCTGTAGACGCCACCTTCGAAGGTATGCTACCAGTGTGCCCATGTCTTTGTTGAGACCCTCTTCCATCGCCTTCCACGTTGGTCGGCTCAGCATGATGGCAAGATCGTCTGCGTAGCCATACTTTCTGGATGCTGTATCAGGTAGGTCATGGATGTAGACATTGAACAGCATCGGCGAGAGAACAGACCCCTGCGGTACCCCGTTCCTCAGTCTTCTGAGCCTACTGCACTGGCCACTGCTGGTCTGGAGGATGAAGCTGCGGTTGGAAAGTGTCTCCATGATGAATTTCACCATGTGGCGGTCCGGTATTGTCCTCAGCAGCTTCAGGTGGAGTCCCCGGTGCCACACGGTGTCATACGCAGCAGTCAGATCCAGGTACACTACCCCAGCTTTTGTATTGTCCTGGAAGCTGTCCTCGATGTCCTGACAGAGTAGTGTTACCTGGTCTGCTGTTGATCTTCCACGACGGAAACCAGCTTGTTCCCGTGGGAGCTGTGAGTCCACCACTGGCTCGATGCGGCTATGAATCATCCTCTCCAAGATCTTAAATGGGACACAGAGCAACGAGATTGGTCTGTATGACTTGGGGTCTTCTGCAGGTTTATTTGGCTTCGGCAGAGCTATAACAGAGGCACGGCGCCAAGTCTTTGGGAGCTTTAATCTCCGGTAGCATGATGTGTAGAAAGCACAGAGCCAGTCAGATGTTGTTGTGCTCTGGTGGATGACGAATTCCGGGTGGATGTTGTCACGGCCGGGGGATTTGCCTGGCTTGAGCTTGCTCATGGCCTCACTGAGTTCCTCTGCTGTGAATTCTCCAGAGCTGAATAATTGATTGATTGATTATACTTGCATATTCTTTTTATTAACGTTTTTCAGTTTTGTAGTCAGTGTGTGTAGTGTTTGTAACTTGTTTCCCCCGACATTTCCCCCCGACATTTCCCCGAGTAGGGGGGGGGGGGGGGGGGGGGCGTTAGGTAGAGAAAAAAATCTCGCCTGCCCTAAATGTAATTTCTGGGAACGCCAGAAAGTCTACACGAGTGTATGTGGAGGGTCTCCAAGCAGACACATGGCCCAACTAAAAAATCCTCAATATTCTGCCTGTAACAACAGCTGCTTCCCCTACTGTTACTGTACTTGCACGATGTACAATTAATATCAAACTCATTATGACCCAATACTATTCAGCTCGCAATTTACTTCCGGATGGTGCGTTTTAACAGCCAATCATCATCATCTGCAACAAAAAGTCAGCACCTTCTTTGAAACGGGCAAAACAAGCGCTGCCGTGGTCTATGCAAACGAGCCCAAAAGCGCGCCCAAATAAGCCCAAAATTGCTTATACAAAAGGCAGACCTGGCAACGCAGGCTACGCCAATCATGTGAGAGAGATCTACAAGGTATGGGGCAGTGACGCTATGTGCCATACACCGTATCTTAGCAACAACGAAAGCGCTAACTCTCATTGGTCATGCTGAGGGCAGTTTCCAGACAGCAGCATCGAATACTCGCTCACACAGCTCGCTGCCGCCATCACAGTCAGACGCAGCAACGGCAGGGCTCTGTGATAGTTGTGCGAGCTGAGCTGGACAGCAGAATCACCGTCATTTCTCTAATAAATCGCCCTGACATTCATATTGTCAAGACTTTTAGGTCACTGCAGCCTGCTACTAATGTAACGAATGTTTATGTCCACTACTGTGATAGCGTTCGTTGAATTTGAATGATTAGTGCCCAGGGGTGCTTAACATGAGCCGTTAGCATGTGGCTAACGCTAACAGACTTTCACCGTTAGCATGTAGCTAACACTAACGTGGTTGTCATGGCTGAAGCGGCTGTGCAATCACTTTGTCAACAATGAACGTTAGTGTGGTGAATGTTAATATTGCTGCTCAGTTAGTCCATTGTAGATAGATGGTGTATTTTGTGGCCTTGTGTGTCTTGTGGAGAACTATTTGTAGCTCCACAGCAACTCCAGTAACTAACGTAATGGCAGGTCCGCCCCGTGCAACGCACGTTTAGGCTGCATTATGGGTAATGTAGTAATTTCAGATAATTTCGGTTCTATTAGGGGAGAGTCAGTGAGAGCTGGATAAACGAGGTAAACTGTGTCAAATGGAGTCTGTACGGCTGTCGATAAATGAACACATGACGTCGGTGGGAGAGGAGATATTGTGTGTTTTGGACAAACAGCAGTGTGGTGCTGATGTTTGTTGTGTGAAGCAGCTTAATGTCAGAGTGTTTGTGTTGGAGCGCCTCAGTGCGGCTGCAGAGTTCATGTGCAACATCTCCCAGAGAGAGATAGAGACACTATAAACTCTGCTGGAGAAACAAAAGACACTGCTGGACATTGACTTTCATATGGACATTGATCTACACACTGCAGGTATGTCTGTTCGGTGAACCAATGGGAGCCCACGGATGTTTTCTCTGGAGATTTTGAATCCGCCCTCTATGCCAGATATCAGACACGCTAGAGGGTCTTTACTGACCGAGCCATGGCCCCACTGGCCCTCATGACGCTATGCCACTGATATGCGCTGCTAAGTGGGCGCTACGTGGGCACGGGCGCTAGAGGTGAGGCCCGCGCAGCGGGCCTAACAACACTCACAGCAATATGAGCTAAATATGCACCATTCAACCAGCTTGAACATTGTCTGGTTTATTATCACAAAAATCACTGCTTAAGTGAATGTACAGTGCAGTATCAGTCTGTATGCATGTTGTGGACAGTTCTGATTAAAGGGCCACAGTTTAATCATTTTCATTTTAATTATATTAAGAGATAATGCAGAACTCTGAAGTTATGAATAACATACTAAATACTAAAAAGGTGTGCTTAGAAGAGTTAAAATCTCTGCCAGGTGTTATGGCCAATACATCCCTTAATATTTCTGTATGTCTGGGGCATGTGATGACAATGTTTAGGGGTTGTTTGCATGAAAAGGCAATTGGGGGAATAATGCAGGATTGTATGGAGGGAGACAAATCATGGGACATGTGACCCCATCGCAAAGTAGTATGGCATGTTGTCATCACTAGAACAAACATAACATTACAATGTTATAATAAAGTCCAATACATAGTACAGACATACAGTAACATACACAGCCCGGACTCCCCTGCAATTGCAGACTTTAGAATATGTCTGCCTCGGCATATCCGTGCTAAACTCAGTTTTTGAGACCATGCGTATCTAGCGTGTTCACGTATAGTACCAGTATGACTTGGAATCTGTTTCACATGGAAATGCAGCGAAAACATTCGCAACAAAAAGCTATTTCAGATATTTTTAGACTTAGCAAATACAAAAGCTTTGCAATATTTGACGTGCAATGTCTAAAAAATAGGACAGTAAAAAGTATTGACAAACTAGAAAAAGTGCTCCTCGGAGCACAGGTCTCCGCCAGGTCAGGTACGTCATTGTGGCCTCCTGGTGGCGCTATAATAAGCCAATGTATAAAGGGTGCCATTTATTCTTAGGCCTTTCACGGCAATCGGACACTGCATTCATGATTTGAGGCATTTTGTTCCAAAAATGTGTTTTGCTAAATTAGACCTGCTGGTGGCGCTATAAAAGGCCAATGTGAAAAGGGTGGCATTTCTTCCTCGGCCTAGTGGGAATGCGCGTGTGAAATGTCACAGAAATTGCAAGCTGCGTGCATAATTTGAGGCCTTTTGTTCAAAACGGACCAACCCTGCAAACTTTGGAAGCCAACCTTAGCCAATCAGGATGGAATATGGGAAATCGGACAGATCCGTGTTGATCACATGACTGTAGAGATACTGTGTACCAATTTGCATGACGTTTGGATAAAATCTGTAGGAGTAATGTAAAAAAATATGTTTTGCACAAATTGGCCTCCTGGTGGCGCTTTAACAGGCCCATGTGAAAAATTGGGGCAGAGGTTCTGAATTGGCATCCAGGGAGTGTGTGTGCACAGTATCGCAGCGACCGGGCCAACGGTGCCAGAGATTAGTTGCTAACGGACGGACAGGACACACGACACGCACACACACACACGGACGGACGGACAGGGGGTAAAACATACTCTCTCGCCATGCCTTTCAGCCTGGCGGAGACAATAATGTGACACACATTTGGTGTACTGAAAAGGAATCCATTGCATTTGTCGACAAACTATGGAAAATTGTGCTATTACAAACAGCCAAGTTGGAAACTGATCAAGACCATATTGAAACCATAAGCCATATCCTGATGGTGGCGGACTTTCCATCTCTGGTCCGTTACACAATGTATTCTTCCTTCTATAGTTGAAGATTCAGTCAGCGCCTGAATTATATAATTGCAATATGTGTGCACGACCCTTCCAGCTCCTTAATGTTCAGTGTAATCTGCAAATTGTGATTGTTTGATTCCTTGTGTCAATTACATTATGTTTGTATCACCAGGCAGTCAATGAAAGGTTGCAATTTGGATTTTCTCTGCCCCACACTGTGTGATTCCTCTGTGGTGGGCAGTACAATAGTAGGCTTGCCTCTAAACAGACAAAGTGATCTTTATAATCTTCATAAATAAGAATAAAACTACTTCAAAAGAACAATGTTGGTGTTTTTACATGCATATATTATCAACTACAATGCAACTTTAACAAGTTGCATGGTTTGGAGCATTGGCTTGTGACAATGAATTTCCTCCCTCCAACCGGTACATCCAATGAGCCAGAGGGACAGGAGTGTTGTGTAATTGGCTAGTTAGTAGTGTAGATCCCATAAGATGGGTGAACAGATTGCTCCTGATCAGACGCGCAAATCCCGGGGGGGACGGAGGGGTTTCGTCCCCCCCTAGCTTCAGATTGGACCCCCCAAGTCATTTAGAATAATACAAATAAAAGTTTAAATAATTATTTTTTTGATAATCAGTTAAATCAGGCAAAAATAAGAATTAGATAACATAACCCTAACCTAACCCTAACCCTAACCCTAAAACCGAAATAAAGTAACCAAAAAACGAAAGAAACTAACAAAATCCACAAAACAATAAAAAAAACTAAAAAAAAAAGGCAAATTCCGGCACCCGTGTGCTTCGCGTGCGGCCGACCCCCCCCCCCCAGCCTCAAGCCAGATTTTCGCCCCTGCTCCTGATAACCTAGTTCCGGTCCATTGCTTCGTGGGTCACGTATCCCATAGCTTGGAGGGACTGATTGATCTGTGATTATTAATTCACAAAAAATGTCAAAATTGTCTCTGACTGATTTAAACAAATATTTGGGAATTGAGGTCCTTGGCCTGCTGGCAGCAAGATGCTACTGCTACTGCTGCTGATGATGATGATGATGATGATCTGCCTAGTTTACAGACACAGACAGACAGACAGACAGACAGACAAGACAGGGCTGAATGCAACATCTGCACCTGGCAAAGGTAATGGTCTGGAAATAAAGAAGATGGGAATAGTCTTTGCATTCAGGTCGCTTTAGGCTCTCTAAGAAAAGAACAAGTGGAGTAAACTTGCAGCAGAAACATGACCTCTAACTGAGCTTCATCCTTGAGGTGGGCACACTATCTTTAACTACTGTGGGGTAGAACTGTGGTTTCTTACCCATGAGGCAACACTGCCCTAATCCAATACCGTGAAACCACCACGGAGGTGCTATTGTCTCCTGTATCGATAAAGGGGCTAGAAATTCATAACCGTTTGTTGATGTGCACAGTGCTCACAAGGGTAAAAAAAAAGGTACACAGTGACACACCGTCATTCCGTCATCCAGTATAAAACAGGTATAGTGTCCAGTATGTACTTCCCATACGACATACTATACTGTATGTACGAGCTACAGATTAGATGGAATTTAGACTGTTTTTTGGTGGAGCTGAGGCTATGGAGATTCTTTTAGCAGAGCTAAGTAACTCATACACCCCTCAACTGTCTTGACAGGCAGACAGGAACCCAGTAGCTTGTTTGTACCTGTCATATCTGTCACCGACACTATCATGTTCTCTATGCTGGCAGCGTCAGTATGTGTGTCAGCATGTATTAAAGGTCTCAGTTCTATCTTGAAGATGCAGTGTTTTTATGCAGTGCTTTGGCAGGAACCTGGGGACTCTGAGTTGAAGAACTATTCATTTAAAACATGCAGATGTACTGCTTTTCACTAAAAACACAAAACTATGTGCATCTGGTTTTGAGCATAAATGTACATTTATATTACAAATGTCATACAAAACAAAATAACCTAACTTAAAGTGATATGAATGAGGACAGTAGTTATATCGTCATTAGCTGATAAGGCACAGGACTGTTGTTTTTTGATCATCCTCCCACAAAGAGTCCTTCTTGGAGGACAGGGACAATATTGGCTTGAATTTTCATGAATCGGGTGGTTGTGGGGAGGTCCAGTTACACTGGGATACAATCCATGCAATTAAAACGAAAATGAGCAAATAAAATCAATGTGGATCCCTTACACTGTAGTGTCAAAGGTCTCAGTAGAAAGCAACACAAGACTAAATCTTGATTAGTAGAAATAATAAGTAGGTGTACAAGAGACGAGTGACAATAGGGCAATGGGCCTGTCCTCGATGGCTGCCTTTTACGTGATGTCCCTCTGACATGTTTCATGTTTACCATCACTACCATTAAAATACTTGTTGTTGTAAATTGTTATATATTTCCTAAGCACAATTTGTATTTCCAGGAATTGCATTATTTATAAAGAGAATATAGATATATTACTGTATATATGGACACTGCAGGTATTATTCAAGTAAGTCAAACAGGTCCAGAGATAAATGTAAATGTGATAAATTGAAATCACCTGCTCCCATCAACCCTGTTACCGTTTCAGGGTTTCGGCTAGACATTTATTTTTGCTGGCCAAAATAGATGAAAAAATTTCACTGGACATGTTTTAAATAGGATGCATTTAAATTACAATAAAAGCAATATTCATGATGATACATTTGTATCATCAGAAATAATAATAAATAACAATATTTTTTAAATATTGGCATATACAGTACTGTATGCTAAGCAACTACACAATCAATTAAATAAACTATTGCAGTCAAAATGTCTCCTTTCACTCTGGTCTGAACCTTTAAATTTTTTATGTCACATCTTCATCAGCTTGACGCTTTTACTGGACTTTCATCCTCACTTGAAATTAAAAACGGCAAGATGAGAAATGAAAGATGAGAGATGTGTGTTTTGACATTTTGGAGCAAGTGATGCAGAAGCACATGTGCAGGTCTGTATTATGTATGACAGTGTAGCACGCAAGCTATACTGAGCTTTTCACTTTCATTTGCCTGCATAATCAAAAGCTTAGGAAATGTTTCATTGTAGCTCAACAGTGCGAGGGCAAAATCAAACATTCACATCAGCTAATAAGTTTGACTTGGCATTAGGATATTAATGAATTTATCTACTGCAGCCTCTTTCATATTTAATTATTTTATTTATCCAACAACTGCACGTTATGCCAGCCAAAGACTGAAATGTGCACAGTTTACAAAAACGCTATGCCATTTTCAACCCAGTCACCCAAAAATTGACTCGATTCGACTGCACCCAGCTGTTTTGACTGCTGTGTTTTCCTTTGAATCAAACAGTTCTTCTTTCTGATAGAATTGTAAAAAGATGGAAAATGGAACCTTGGCAATATCAAACAAAACTAAAAATCTAAATGGTCCCCACTCAGGGGAACGGCAAAACACAGTGTTACTCACAACAAATGTGCATGCAGTGAATTAATTCCATTCCTACACAGTGAAATCCTCAGTGTTAATTCGTCCATTTGTAACTCAAGACAGTCTACAAATGGACCCTTCCTGGTCTTACATTTGTAGACTGTCAGTCAGTGTTAAATTTACACTGAGGATTGTACTGTGTAATTTTAAGCTCAGAGAATATGAGAGGGCTAAAGAATGATGCTAGGCGCTTTCCCTCATATCCGTCGTACCCTGGTGTATAGTCACGTCACTTCTGCCATCAAGAATAGCTCTGATCATGGACTAAGTGCATGACATTGTGGAGGTGGTGCAGTAGGGCAGTAAACAAGTCCTGTCCTCCCTCTGTGTGTGTGTGTGTGTGTGTGTGTGTGTGTGTGTGTGTGTGTGTGTGTGTGTGTGTGTGTGTGTGTGTGTGTGTGTGTGTGTGTGTGTGTGTGTGTGTGTGTGTGTGTGTGTGTGTGTGTGTGTGTGTGTGTGTGTGTGTGTGTGTGTGTTTCTCTCTCGTCCTCTCTGTCTTCAGGGAATTTTAACAAGGTGCCGACAAGAAAAATGATAATGATGTGTCTGTCGTGATACAGAGCTGAGTGAATTTGTCATAAAGCTTGATGACTGATGGTCTTGTGTCACTCACTGGCCAAACCATGAATTATCTTCTAGAACACGCAAGCATGTACATATGCACGCACGTACGCGCGCACACTTGGAAATCCAGGATACTATATACCCACTCAGCACAAATAAATCATGCAAATTAGGGCTGGGCTATATGACTTCAAATCAATATCACGATTATTTCAAACCTTTGCTTCGATTACAATTAATGAACGATTATTATTATTATTTTAAAAAGTGAATATAGCAGATCTAATCGAATGATTTATTGTATTATACTTTCTTTTTTCGTGCCGATTCGTCGATATAAGAAAAAAACTGAAAAAGAAAGAGCTGCTTCTCGATTATTTGATTAACCTACATGAGCAATATTAAGTTGGTTATTGGTTCTAAATATCGGTTTTGATATATTTCCCTTCAAGATTATGCATGATTGTTCAATCACTCATTAATCTTGCATGCTACTGTAGTAGAACTTCATCAAGGAATAAAGCAAGAATTAAAAAAAACTACTGTAGGCCAAAATACCGTAGATCATCAATCACTTTCACGCAGGAAGCAGTCACACACTGTACAGATTCAGACGTTTTTCAGAAGAATTATTATACAGTGTTAATTTATCTCTGAGAGAGTAAAAATGGACCCTTGCTGGCCTCTGCTCTACAGGTTTTAACCCTAGTGGCTTGTACTACATAAAGTCTTAAGTCTATAAGTAAAAGATTTGCAACTGGGGCAACCAGTTAACATAATTTGTCATATTAAAATATTCATGGACATCCTTTCTCATCTATGGCAGAATACACTGTCATTAAAAGCCTATTTGAATGGTATTTAAACACATTTAGATCTTAGATCAGATTGCTGAACTTCATGCTATAAGCACTACACAATCTGTCTTTATTACATGAATTAAATCCCATTTCTGTTTTCACTGCACAAGACAGAGACAGACACACAGACAGACACAGACAGACACGCACGCACGCACGCACGCACGCACGCACGCACGCACGCACGCACGCACGCACGCACGCACGCACGCACGCACGCACGCACGCACGCACGCACGCACGCACGCACGCACGCACGCATGCACGCACACGCTCAATGGTATTGGCTCACTGCCACAGCAGCTATATTCAAATAACTGCAAAACATGTTGGTTTTGGCTAATTTTAAGTAAATAGAGTGCATAGGAAAAAAAACATTTTGTGCTACGAAGTACAGTAATAGGATACCAGGTAAGCATCAAACAATAAACAATAAACACCGAAATATAGCATTTGTGGACAAGCAAACAGCATGGCTGAAACCATTGGATTCATTGTACATAGGGTGCTCCCAAACCGAATTGCATTGTAGCTTAGCAACTTACAAACGTACTCAATAAATAAAAGCAGTATAAAATATATACAAAAAAGGTTTGAACATCATGTCCTGATCACCAGGTCAGCCTAGATAACAGCTATCATCGGTTTTCTGTCTTTGTCTGGGCATTTAAATTCAGACAAGGCCCTGAATCCCCTTCCCCAGATGTTGTTGCCAATCAATGGTATTGATAGTGACATTTAGAGATGAGCAGAGTCTACAGGTAAATGTCATCGAGTGCTCTCACACACTGTGCCTTTACAAAGTCTGATCTCACCTCTTCTAATCAGTGATGATAATGACAATAAAAGTCTGTCTACAAGCTCAATCTCCTATCATGCATAATGCAAGACATACTCCGATGGTAAGCATTGACCTGACACATTTATGAGAAGTTGTTTCTAAAAGACAAATCAATATTTCTTGGAAGCTATCGTAAGCTAATCGAAGTGATTTAGCAAAATAAAATGAATAGACAATGTCAGAGCACATAAAAAATGCATCTTTCATGGTGAAAAATAAACATCCCCAGGGTTCCACTTTTCTAATTACAATACCAATATCACCCTGCTTCCAAAACAAAAACATAGTCTGAGAAAACCATTGAAAATTTTACAATCCACTTACTCTACACCTCAAGGGTGTCCTCGTCAAAGCAGATTCATCATTCCGTGGCAACAACGTTTTTTTTCCCATTACTGTCAAGTACAACCTCCCTTAGCGGCAATAGATTTGCCTCTTCACAACTGAACAAGGCACAAACTTTTTAACACATGTCACAAAGCTGTGAGACATCTTACTCTGTGCACGGGGACATGCCTTACTTTGAGACTTCAGAGGTTCCCTAGGAGAGAACAGGCTACACTTCATTTGATGTTTTTTTCCAACAGCAGGCCCGTCAAAAAAACAGCCACCAGCTCAAAAGTGCTCCTCGCCTGACAAACATTATCTGCGGGGAGAATCCCCCACCATTTGTACTTTTTCTTCTTTTAGTAGGGGAGGGCTGGTGGGATGGTGGAACATAACAAATAAAGCGTCGGCCCACAAAAGATCCAGAGGGAAGGGTACACGTGCCTGCTTGGCCCTCCATTTGACAGGAGGGCTTATACTGTAGCAGCCAGCTACTTAAAGTCTAACTGAAGTGCTATATTACTCACCAAGCTCAGCTGGAGACACTATAGAAAATGTGTTTGCCTAAGATCTGCTCTCCTTTATCAATCCCAAACAGCAGGGACCAGGGCTTTAAGCAGTAGGCCAGTGTTCCAGGGAAAGCAAGCAACATTTCATACAGAAAAAAGGGTCTGGTTGGTAATCCTTTAATGCTGAATCTACACACAACACAACCTGCTACTGCTTACAGTAGGTTACTCTAGACACTGCCATGGAAAAGCAACATGCCGTACAAACTAGAGTTCTCAAATTCTGCCCAAACCCGACCCGACCCGAGGTTTTAGGGCCGGGCTGGGCCGAAAATGTATGCTAATTAGTCGGGCCGAGCCGAGCCTCGGGTTCCGTGAAAATAAAATAAATAAAATAAAATAAAATAATCTATTTCCCCCCAAAAAGAGATTTCAACTGCCCCTAGCGGCCCAAAGGTAAGGCCGACGGAAATGGCAGTGGATGCGTTGGATGCAGCTCAAAGTGAACTTTATTTAGGTATCTAGTTCGTCGCCGTCCGACCTTCCGAGCCTGTGTTATTTAAAAAAAACTGGCGAAAATAGCCAATACCCAAACATCTTGGCCATTATCTCTGGAACGGAAGGTCCAATCTGCTCAGTTCAAAACGTGTTAAACGCGTGACTTTGAGGACATAAAGAACATGACACTTTTTCTTGTTTTTCAGGGTTTTCGGGCCTAAAATTATGGTAATTGTTAGGGCCGGGCCCCGTTCGGGCCGGCCCTAACTGGCCCAGTTAGGGCCCAGTTAGGGCCTCGCCTTAATTTTCAGGCCCGTTGAGAACTCTAGTACAGAGAACACAAGTGTAAGAAATATTCTTTCCCTTACCAATAAAGAGGTTCCATTCAGCATCTAGGTCTGCCTGGTTGGCCAGGCAACCTCTCATAACGTTATGACAGTAGTTGTGGCAGGGTCTCAGCCCTGGCATGCCACGGCAATACGGGCAGTACAGCATCTTGGTTAAGGCTCTGATGCAGGCTGGAACAACATTCACCTGCGGAACAGAGAAAGATTCATTAGTTGTCAAGGCAAATCTTATCCAGTTAATTAAGCCTTAAAGCCATAATTATATTGTGTAATACTTGGGCCCCTAATGATGAACAAAGAACATTACAGTGTGTTGTTGTGTCTCCCGTTTCACATACGCCCAACAGACTACGGCAGCCAAAGCAAGACAAACTTTGTTGCTAATACTTGTGCTGGCTAATCTGCTATAGTGGGAAGCATGGATATGGTAGGGTATGTGAGCAGATTTTCGGGGTGAGGGATTTTACCAGTGTGTTTTAAGAGACAACACGCTTTAGAAAGGCAAGGAAAAACTCAACATGGAGAGGCAGCTGGCACATCTCTCAATGAAACCTTCATACAGCACACATTATTTTCAGGCCCTGTGACTGTCAAAAATATCGCACAATGTAGCTTTAACTTAAAGCTTAAGGCTTAGACTCTACAAAATCAAATGATGGCACACAGTAATAGATAGATATAGGAGATATGCTTAGGAGATATAAGCAGAAGATAGGAGCATAAGTGATCTAGTGATGTGTCCACGTGAAGGAAATACAAGTAGTCTGTGTCAAAACACTTCAGCAGCACCATGGCAACATCGGACACTGTGTTGTTATAGTGTTCAAACATCAGTCTAGCAGATGTGCATGTGCGTACGTGCGTGCGTAAGAGACTGAGATCAAAATCATTGAGCAATAAAGCGGAGACTAAAAATAGCTAGTACTGTTCTTCCTTCCATCGCTGTTAAGAATGAAGCAACAGAGTTAAATGACACCTGCAATTTGCCAGTGATAGCCAACAATGCCTTAAGGGCACGGTCACACCGCCCTTTCATTTTACTGTACCATGAGGGTGGAATGTGCCAACGCTTTTCAATGGGAATGGCGTGGTTTGACACCTTGCGTTTATGTACTCTATACGCCATGTCAATTTGAAGCAGATAAATGCTCGAGACGCTGCATTTCCCCCTCTGTCCAAACGGGTGAGTCAAAGGCGGACCGTCCCAAGACTCAGGAAGCGTCATGGTGCTCACAATTGAGCAACTGCGGGCTAAGGGGAGGGTCCTGACAATGAGTGACAGGTGCGTCACTGGTTATTGGGATAGAATGCGCTGCAAGCTACTCCGTTTTTTAGAATGCGCTGGCTGCAAAAAACTGTCGGCCGCGCATAACCTGAGTTTATCAGCCGACAGCCATAGTTTGGTGTGGCCGTGCCCTAAACCAGGCATTAAACCTGTGTGGATATATACAGAGCCATGCGTGAAAAACAAAGGAGAAAAAAAAAAACATCTATTGCTTTCCTTTAGATGCCAATGGTAGCAAAATGATTTTGTCCATTATTTAAACCTGAGACTAATCAAATAAAATAGCTGTCTTCAATGGCACTAAAGTATAGTATCCATTTAACCCAATATGAGATCTGATTACTTCCAGGTACATTTTCTCCATTACATAAATATCCATCATAATTTCAGTGTCAGTGTCTTGTAGTAAAGACAGTTCTGGCTGTAGCTATTTTTCTTGTTATAGTTTTCTTACTTAAACTTATTTTAAGTAAGTCATGTTTGCCGGTGGTTTACCCAGTAATACATAAAACCTAAACAGAATCTCAGTATCAAGTACACTCTCTATGGCCTTAATTGGCGTGACAATTACCTTTCCCTAATTAAACAACTTTTGTCGTTTGAAATATCTGGGAATAAATATAATCACTTACATTCACTTGTGAAATATGTTATTAACTTCGTGAAGGGGTGAGGGGAAAAAAATATATCGTGTCAATGAAAGCTAATAAAACAATAATTTCAAATATTTACCTTATATAAATATGCATTTGCTTTTTTAAATTCATTTCCTTCTGTTTGAATATGTGTGTGTGTGTGTGTGTGTGTGTGTGTGTGTGTGTGTGTGTGTGTGTGTGTGTGTGTGTGTGTGTGTGTGTGTGTGTGTGTGTGTGTGTGTGTGTGTGTGTGTGTGTGTGTGTGTGTGTGTATTTCATGGCAGCCACACAGGAAAAGCTGCTCTGACAACCTTTGAAAACCTTGACACCAGTTCTTGACAAGTGTCCTCACTGTGCACAGCAGTGGCTGGCTGCCCTGGATGTGCAATCTGGTTATCTTGTTAGCACTTATTTACAATGGAGTTTTTCACAGCAGGCAGCTGTGGAAGTACAGTTAAGCTTGGGAGTGAGATGTGGTAATTGCGCCAAAGTAGGATTAACACGCTAATCTATTCATGGACGCTCAGGTGGTGCAGTGGTAAAGTACCTGCCCACCACCGCGGAGTCTAGGGGTTTGGATTCATCACGGGTGCATCTGGCTTTGTCGAGCGTCTCTATATGAACACAATCGGCCCGTGTTCGGGGGAGAGAAGCTGGGCGGGGAGGGTGATATTTGTCACTGCACGCACTCCCTACGGAGTACCAGTCAGCAGGGAGTGTTGGGTGGGAGGAGTAGGACGGAGGCTCTACGTCCTCCCGGTGGGGGCTCCTCACTAGCAGGTAAGCCAGGATAAAAAAAGAAGTGAATAAATTGGCATAACAACTAAATTGGGCAGAAAAAGGGGTAAAAAGAAAAAAAGAAAAACAAGCTAATCCATTCATCTGCTGTTTAAGTACGGTACTAATACTGCTGTGTGTGTGTGTGTGTGTGTGTGTGTGTGTGTGTGTGTGTGTGTGTGTGTGTGTGTGTGTGTGTGTGTGTGTGTGTGTGTGTGTGTGTGTGTGTGTGTGTGTGTGTGTGTGTGTGTGTGTGTGTGTGTGTGTGTGTGTGTGTGCGTGCGTGCGTGCGTGCGTGTGCGTGTGTGTGTGGTAGAGTGATGCAAGGCATTATGCAAACCAAGTTTGTTCGGGAGTGAGAAGAAATAGAATGCGGGTGTGAGTCACAAACAGAAGGCTTCTTATTAGCTGCTTTAGAAGAGCAGACTGAAGATATGGTCAGCCCTTCTGCTCACACTGCCATTGTGTGTCTCACATTTACTGAGGATTAGAAATGCTATAAGTCTATACTAAATTAAAACCCATTTATAACTTAGCTGTGAGCAGACTTACACAATCAGTATCAGTTTGAGATTCCATATCCCCTTTCAACCTCATCAGAAACAATAGGAAGCTTAAAGGCTGTTCTCTGTGCTTAAGACAAAATCATTCTCAAACAAAAAAATAAGTTTCAACACATTTTTTGTTTGACAATCCATTAGTTCTGTCAACAGACACTTGTCGTACAAGAGTAAAACAGCCTTTGGAACAAAAACAACAAAAAAGAGACGAGATTCACTAATATGAAACTTGAAAAGGCACTCTTGAAAGGATTCACCTTGTCTACCTGACAAGGAGCTGGCATGCACATATGGTGCAAGCTCCCTTTAGGGGCAACAGAGTGGGGAAAAGCACAGACGCTGGAAATTGCTTTGTGCCACCAAGTAATGAAGTTGTGAGAAATGACAATGACTTTGCAAGTCACCAAGGCCAAACAAGGCAGGCACCACCGGGACAGGAGGGAGAGATGGCCAAAAAAATCATCTCAATAGTTCTGTCATAATTATTGTGACAGGGAGTGTTGCTTCACGCTGATTGGACATGGGTGTGAGGCTCTACTGCTGGCCCAGTGTCCCCATTCAATTCCACAGCCATTAGTGTCAATGACATTATGGGTGATCTGTCACTGAGCAAATCAGACTACCATCTGCCTCCAAGTGAAATCTACAGCAAACTCCTTGTAGCAACTTCGTGAAGGAAAGGAAATCTGGAAACCAATGTAAAATACTAGTGCCGCACTAGGGCCACTCAAGTGCCGCAGAGATGGTCTAAATATGCAGTCTTTTTTCTTTTTTATATCTGCGGTATTATCTTCTCATCTCAATAATGTATCTAACCAATGGAGACAAGCTTTTCAAATGCTTCGGCAAACCTTTCTCAGCCTGGCGACCACGTTTCATCAAACCAATGTTGTATTTACCATGTTGAGAGAGAAGCTAATAAACAGCTAAAAGGCACGCAAATCCCAGACCTACTAGGCTGGATGCTGGATCAAAAACAGTTAAACAGTATATAAGAATAACAAATCCGCACACCAATATTGCTGCTCCCAAATGCAAGTTTACTTCCCAATTGCAAGTTTACTTTGGTCCATACCAAAGCAAACTTGCATTTGGAAGCAGCAATACTGGGCCATCCTGAATTTCTTTCTTCTTCATTCGATTGGTCTGACATTTCTGAATGCCAGCCACACGCTGTATGAATCCATCATGATCACATACTTCAATGATAAAAACAAATGACCCTTGCCCCATGTTTGTACACATACAAGATGTGTGAGTTATTAAGATATGACACAATAAACTCAGAGAAATGTTCAAAATTGATTGTTTTTATAATGCATTGATCATTGCTGGAATGTTTCCAGATGAGATTAAAGGATTTTAGCTAGAACTGGCAACATTTGCTGGGATGTAATGCAAATTTTACACTGATAATAGGTATTAAGGTCTGCACTGCTCTGTAATTTAACAGACTATCATTCCGTTTATTGCTTTTGTGCCAAGTACTGTAGCTCCTGTTACTCAGCATTTAAACAGGCACAGAGCAAAAGAAAAAAGACCCAAAAGAACAAAAGAAGACGAAGAAGAAGAAGAAGAAAGACTAGAGAGAGAGAGACTAACCACATGTCAGTTGTTGTTGAATCAGTGCACAAGGGAGACTGACAGGGGGACGTGGATGGAATAGACGTGTGATAATGCATTTTTGTGACACAGCCTAGGGCTAGCCTACATGGCAGGCTCCTGTGACCCACACCAGTCATTTCAAATGTCTTGTTTTTGGTGGGGCAGGAAATTGCATCTTGAGTTACCCTGACACGTGCCATGTCATATGGCACTCATATCCAATTTGAAATGTTTTCTTAATGCACCAAGACAGGTGCAAACATGTTGAAAGCATAAACCAAGCCGCAATGACAGATAGCAGAGTCTTCACTATCTCGGTTGGTAACACCTCTATAGAGTACTGTATGTCATTTTCATTTGACCCCTTCTGTCTTGTGGATAAAGTCTGCATAAACTGCAGCACATCATCACGAGCAACTCTGTCCATCTGATCCTGCAGGTCTCAAATGACTGCAGTCATCCTGGTCTAATGTCCCAAGTTCAACATGGTATGAACAAAGATGTTCCTCCATATATCTAAATCCAGTCAGAACTAAAATGTGACATACTGTATGGAAATGTCAGGACACATGATATGTTTTCACAAAGCTTTAACGATACGGAAAGGTGAAGATATAGAGAAAGAGACAGGAGAGACTGAGAGATGAAAGTTGATTTTCCTTAACCTTACATCCTATTTGATCAAGTCCATTTAACATGGAATAGAGCGTACTGTACTATGTCAGACTTGAATGTGCAAGGATATTTCTTTCTTTAAAAGAAAAAAATCCTTTCATGTTCATTTCTTTTCAACAAATCATCACAGATCAAAATCTTTTAATTAAAAAGGACATCTTTGGAGGAGCACATTTCCCCCTGACGTGCCAGCCTCTTTGAGCCAGCTTCCATCTGCCATCACAGCACTATGGCAGAGGCCTTATCCCCAGCAAGATGTGTGTGAGAGAGAGAGAGAGAGAGAGAGAGAGAGAGAGAGAGAGAGAGAGAGAGACACACCACACTCCCACTTCGAAGAGGTCACTCTTTTGGCTTGAACCTGAACCAACTGAATGATATCTTTTGGCTGTAGATCTGTGACAGATTCCTCTACTACTTCTACTACTACTGATGTCACGCCAGCGTCTTCAACTAAATCCGAAGCAACAGAGTTCCCTGAATTCTGTATTACCCCAGATATACAGAATACATATTACCACGTTGTAATGTGAGGCGTGAGCTTGTAGATCAGCGAAGTTGCCCAAATGTTCGCCTATTTTTGCCAAATAAATGCCTATCAAAACGTGCCTATACTGTTAGCTATGCTAGGGTTCATGTGGTTAAAGGGGGATGTCACAAAAGTAGCTTATATGCAGAGACAAATTAGCTGCCAGCTAGCTCACTGCCAGCTCTCGACATATATCACCAGTCCAGACATACTATATTTCTAAGCTACACCACATGCTGCATGCAGTTGTGCTTTACAAAGGACTTCAACTGAGGTGAAAAACTAATTGTGGGAGTCTGATCAAAACACAATAACAAGAGCTGTCTGAATAGCATCTGGACCTAATTATAACCATTAATTAGTTTCAGTTGTAGAAGGTTCCATTTACAGTAAGTACTCATTTTCTTTTGTGCTATTTTAGTTGTCCTGTACATTGGAAATTGTAGGAATGTGTTTATTATAGATTTTACTTTTCTGTTCTGTGTGTCTGTTAAACACACAAAAGGTATATAGAGCAGTCGCTTGGGAATCAGAAGGTTCTCGGTTCGATCCCCGGCTCCTCCTGGCTGTGTGTCGAAGTGTCCTTGAGCAAGACACTGAACCCCTAGTCTCACATAGCCAGACAACTATTCCACAATCCCCGAATGCTATATAGAGTCTGGAACTACACTTCCCGAAATCCGAGAGAGGAAGCTGGCACTTCCGTTCACGAAAATATGTTTTAAAATATCTTTACATTTTATGTTTGAATTTCCATTTATGCTAAGCAGCAAGCTATGCTTAGATGATTTTGATTTATATTAGGATACATTTGTGCTACTGTAAAGACGAAACAGAAGTGGGGGGAAGCTTCACATCCGCTCTATATTTTAATCATGATCAGAGCTTCCGTGTCCCAGACTGTATGACCGGAAACATTTGAAAATTGTGGGAGGCTGGTCACGCGAGACTGCTGAACCCCTAATTGTTCTCAATGTCGAACAGGTTGGTGCCTTGCATGGTTTCCTTCGCCGTCGGTGTGTGAATGTAATGCACACTGTAAAGTGCTATGGATAAATGCACTGTATCATGTAAATGCACCATTTACCATTTACATGGAAATCGGTTACGCAATAGTTTGGTTTGTGGGCATCTAGACTGTAAAATTGTTATTTTTAAATGAAATAGAGTGCATCATTACAACATATACCTGTACTAAATTCACATTTCTGAGCCAGACACATTGGGAGATTCAATTAATCAGTTATGCTTCGATGTGGTAAATGATTTTAATGATGCTTTGCAGTGGAATTCCTCTTTAATTACCCGAAGATAAGTGAAATCTTTATCCTGCTTTAAATATAGACAGCACACAGCTTGGTTTTTAGCTGCAGACAGTGGCAGTGCAACTTAATCAAGGTATTTACTGGACTGTTGATTTAGTTATTTCAATCATGTCTTCTCTTGTCAACAATTGAATATTATGTAGTCTACAACTGTTTCAATTGGTTGGAATTCCATGCCATGATTCCAGTCAGTTGAACTGATTAACTGAATGTTGTCAGTTGGATGCAAGGGGCTAGCATCCGGCTTGTAAATTGAGGCTATATAGGAAGTGTGACAGTTCATATGAATGGCCTGTGGTCTCGCTGTTTCACCCCTGCTGGTTGCAGAAGCAACTAGAAAAAGTGCTCCTCGGAGCACAGGTCTCCACCAGGTCAGGTAGGCTATTGTGGCCTCCTGATGCCACTCTAATAGGCCAATGTGAAAAGGGTGGCATTTCTTCTTAGGCCTTGCACGACAATCGGACACTGACTGCATTCATGATTTGAGGTATTTTGTTTAAAAAAAATGTGTTGCTAAATTAGACCTGCTGGTGGCGCTATAACAGGCCAATGTTAAAAGTGGCATTTGTTCCTCAACATAGTGTGAATGTGTGTGCAAAGTTTGACCACAATTGTTTATGATTTATGGAATTTTGTTCAAAACTAGCCAATAATGCAAACTTTAGATGTCAATCTTAGCCAATCAGGATGGAATATGAAAAATCAAACACATCCGTCTTGATCACATGACTATAGAGAGATCATGTGTACTGATTTGCGTGAAATTTGGATAAAATTGGAAGGAGTAGTATAAAATAATGTGTTTTACATAAGTCGGCCTCCTGGTGGCGCTATAAAAGGCAGATGTGAAAAAGGTTTTTCCTTGACCTCTAGAGAGTGTGCATACAAAGTTTTACACAGATCGGTGCAGTTATCGGTAAAAACACGAATCGGCCTGTTATAGCGCCACCATGAGGCTGATTTGAAAATTTTCAAATGGTATTTCTTCCTCGGCCTAATGGGAATGTGCGTGCTTAATTTCACGGAAAGTGCATGCTGCGTTCATGAAGACATTTTTAGCCAATCAGGATGGAATATGAAAAATCTGAAAGACCCATTTTGTTTAATGGCTATAGAGATACTGTGTACCGATTTGCGTGATTTTTGGACAAAATCTGTAGGAGTACTGTCAAAAAATATGTTTTGAACAAATCGGCCTCCTGGTGGCGCTATAAAAGGCCCATGAGAAAAATTTGGGGCAGAGGTTCTGAATTGGCATCCAGGGAGTGTGTGTGCACAGTTTCGCTGCGATCAAGCCAACAGTGCCGGAGATTAGCTGGTCACAGACGGACGGACACACGGACACACGGACGGACGGACAGGGGGAAAAACATACTCTTTTGGCCTGGCGGAGACAATTAGGCTCTATTCAAGCGGATGGGTTTTTGGCCGAACTTTACACCTGATTTTATTACCTTAATAAACATAGTCATAAATACTATATGCTTCCAGTCACTAGTTTAAAGTCATTCAATCACCATGATATGCGTTTTGGTAAATTATGGTCCCATTTATTTTAAAATGAATGATAAAGTAGGGTATGTTTCTAGGGTTTCTACTGGATCTACCGAGTGAAGACCCGCCCTCGCTGCGGTTTCAGCCAATCCTCCTATAATTTGAGTAACCTCTGTCTGTCTGTCTGTCTGTCTTGGGTCGTGTCTTCGTCTGTGCCCGATCAAACTGCGCATGCGTCGCATCCAATCCAGCCGCGACACACTGTTGCCCGTGTGTGTGTGTGTGTGTGTGTGTGTGCGCAGGCGCGCACACGCTGGCTCTGTGTGTGCGCATGCGTCGCATCTACAGCCCCACAGCGTTACACTGTTGCACACACAGAACACTCGCCTCCGCGGCCGTGTATGCACGTTGGGGAGGCACGTGTCAAAATGTACATTATTTGTGTTCGCGCGACGGCCGCGTATGTGTGTTCGCGACGGGGGACAGCTCTGACCGCATGAGGGTGTGTGTGTGTGCGTGTGCGTGTGTGTGTGTGCTCGCGACGGGTTGCGCGTGTGTGTGTGTTGGCGACGGGGGACCGCTCCGGTGGGGGGGCCGCAACGGGACACGCGAGAGGAGGGGGGGGGGCCTACGGGACGGACAACAGGACGTGCAATAACCCCACGTTTGCAACTACTTTTGCCTGCGCACCTCACCGGGTATGGTCTAGTAGCATTAATTTCCGTTTGCATTTCGGACCGGATATCAACCGAATATAGAAAGATGGCGGATTTGAAATCGCTGCAAAATAGACGCTGTCCATTTACGGTCTATGGTTGGATGTCAACCAACAAAACTCATTTTGAGTTGAATGCACTGTTGTAAAAAGAGCTTCTGAGCTTTCTATACAAGACAAATGTATATTTGTGCTCTAGATCAGTGGTTCTCAAAGGGGGTCCGGGGACCTTTGAGGGGTCTTTGAGGGTGTTCCCAGAACCCAGCAAAATGAGGAACAGCTTAACCATTTAACACATTGGGTGCCAGAGGTTTATTAAAATATTATACGTTGAGTGCCAGCATTTCTTCCATCCACTTGCGTTATACATTTCGTGCTGTGAGAAGCCCCGACGCGGAAATGCATGTAAACAAAGCGTGCGTGCGAGACGGCGGAGGGTCCCGACTAACGCCTGGAACAATAATATTTCCAACGCGACCCTCCATTGCAGCGTGATCGCCGATCGAAAACGGCTCGTTTCCACCACATTAAAAAGAAATGGAGATATTAAGCTTTTAATCAAGGAGATAACATTGAAAACGCCGACCGGAAGGATTTTTGACATGGAGCCTCATCCAGCCTCTTCTTCTCAGAAACTGCTTGGGTGATGTCAAAGTTTCGTTTTAGCGCCCCACGTGGCCCACATGTATAAAAATAGAATTGGGTCAAAAACGGTCCGGACCGTTTTCGGCACTTCTCGTTTGGACCCTCAAAAACGGTCCGGACCGTTTTTGGCATTCAATGTGTTAAGCTCTATTTTATACTGTACGAAAATAACTGATCGTAGATTTGTTATAGACAATTATTTCCCATACTGACATGCCCAAAATAGGGTACTGCCTGGAAAGGTCTCCTACTCAGAAGTACAAGATGAGGAGGGGGTGGAGCCAGGTTATATTTATCAACCTATCAAGCACATTATTGATTTGCTTACGTCTTTGCCTGCCACTGACGAGAATGACGAGATTTGTGTTTATAGTGGTTTTCCACCAGATGCCGCTGTTCGCTACCCTATGAATGATGCTTTCACTGCCAGATGACGACACGGATCTGATGTCATTTAAAAAAAACAACGGCTCATTTACTTCCTGTTTATTTCCAGTGGGAAATTGGCTATATCTCAGTTCCTCTTGCTTTATGGCAAAAACAAGCCATATTCAACTGGCCACAGCTATGCAACGGATTACCGTGACCGGATAAATGTTTTTATTTGAGACTCCCGAGACCGTGCGTGTAATGAGGAGATCTCTGTGTGGACGGCGATCACGGATAATATTCCATGATCTTTCAAAGGTCAGTCAAATCGCTCGTTTTCGCTGGCAGTAGCATCCCACTGTTACTCTGGCAGTTAAAGAGTTAACTTTAATTGAGGTGACATTGTAAAGGCTTTCGGTGACTTTGCTCAGCAAGGGGAATTTCTAAAGCTTTAGGCTAAATTAAAATACGTCTATATAATGCTGATATTTTGTGAGATATTGAGTATTTCAATATAATATATTTGAAATACTTTTGAAACATATTATATAATATGCCAAATTCTAGCATAATTGCCCAGAATAAAGAGGTTGTACTGTATGGCTTATTTGGCCCTATTCTGAATGTTTGAGAAATTGTGCCTAAAGACCTGTATTGTGCAATAAATGTATTTAGGCTGTCAGGCTCACGTACTGAATTTCAATTTCTTTAACAGGGGTTCACCTAGGGCACTATACGAGCTAGAACCGGCCCTGCGTGTAATACAAAATAAGTAGACGTGTTTGACTTGGACCCAATAGACACCAAAAGCAACTTAATATGTTCATATTTAACCACTTGAACCCTATCATCTCTATTCCGGAGGGAACATTCGCCCAAAATTGCAGATCTACGTGTTGCGATGCGTTTTGAGTTGGTGTAGAGGGAATAAAAAAAAAGTACTAGAGAGCCAACTCAGGTCAGGTTAGGGTTAGTCTAGAGGGTTAAAGTGGTTAAAAATCTCTCTGTTTCAACCTTGTGCATTTGTTGATTCTCTTTATGCTTACCATCAGTCCGCAACACTTTCAAACAAGATCCATCTTCAAGGGTGGAAAGACTAAAGTGAAAAACTGCCAAAGCACATAGAAGTAGCCTACTTTTGACAAACTACATCTCAAAAATAGTCTAAAGAAGGTTTGTCAAAAAATTGTCTCCGGATCATCCAGTTTGGAAAGACCAGGTCATAAACAGTACTGTATGTTGAGCAGAGTTCCAAGGTTTGAACGAATGCCGCGTCATCTAAAATGCAATTTTTCAGAGATTTTTTTAAATTCTTTCTACTGAGAAGATGACTCTTTAACAGAAGTTTCATTGTATCGGTTTTAACCAGTTGATTTGAATTAAAATTATGTTTAATAGTGTTTAGAGAAGTTGTCAAAAACACATTATGCGAATGGTTATCATGAAAAATGTACCAGCGAAAGATTATATCAAAAACGTTTGTTCAATTGAAAAGGTTACACAGTATGACTTTATCCTAACCTAACCTAAAATCTGTCCAATAAGAACGGACTCAAGTCATGCCAAGTTTCTGGACATTTATAACTGTTAGGTCCTTATGGGGGCTAATGCTATATTGGACTCCGAGGAGGACCATCCACTCCATTGCCCCTCAGGTCGTTGTTTCATGTCTCCTTCATCCCAAGTGACAGGTTGCACACTGGTTGCATTCCTTGTACTACCTTGTATATTTCACACATTCACATTTGTACTTCTGTATAGCTCTGTGTTTCATTGTGTTGCATTGTTGTTGTCATTTTGTATTCAGTTTTATTTTATGTACACCCTGGCTGCACAAGAATTCTCCCCTAATGGGATAATAAAGATAATCTTGAATCTTGAACCCTTGAACTGGAGGAAGCAATAGTGCAACTAGTGCCAAGGTTTTTAAATTGAAGAATATTGGCCTGAGGCACTTTTATGTTTGAATCTGCTATGTAACAGTAATTAATGCCATTCAATCGTTAATTATCGTTAATAGGCCATGAGACACAATATAAGCCTTTTTCCGAAAAGTAAGCTACACAAAAATGAGGCGCCTCGCAGAGAAAATATAGACGATGACACACAGCTTTTCATAGAACAACACACACAGCCAAAGACAGTGGTTGGTAAAAAAAAAGAAGACAAAAAGTATGTACTGTAGGGACTCATGACATTTCCCACATGTCAGCAAAGACTTTGGCAGAGCATTAATCTAAGGTACAGTAAATGTGTAAAGATTAGACACCGCCTTGGAGATAAATGTAAAACTATCTGATAGTGCGTGGTAGAAAGAGGGTATAATGAGATCAGCATGACAAGTATAAGCCATTGGGATAAACAAATCCGCTTGCACAAAATACCCTACTTCCTCCTGTCTCCATGAATAAATATGTACCGTGCACCAGGCCAGATATTCATGCACATGCAGATTGCAGACTGAGTGATAACTGCTCTACAGTAAATGCCTGAACTTTAAACCGATCAAAAGGCCCAAATCCCTGCAATATTTTCTGAGCAGGTCTTATGTGGATCAAACTGTGTTTTAAGCACCTACAGGATAAAACTCTTAATGGTCACCATAATATGTAGAGATTCGGTTCTTAATCCAGGATATAGCTTTGAAAACTGTTCAGTTCAAGGCCAGTGAGTGCAATCCCATTTTGTCGAGTGATAAAATGTCCATTCCAACATCACTGCGTACCAAATGAACAGTAATTATGCAATGCTCATCATCGTCATCAGTGCATCATCAAGCGCTGTTAAAGTAGCATGGAAAATGGAATGGACAGATGGTCTAAAGCGTCCATTTCAACTCAGAGACACGTTAGTCAATTTGTACCCTAGATCCCTATGCATCACAAAGCTGCTTTAGTTATGTGATCTAATCTCTTAGCAATGGTCCATACTGTTATTCATCAACATGTCAATATAGGATTAAACAGCTGTCTTATACACAGGCATACATCAATATTCCCACTGTCCTCAGATAAGACATCAAATGACATACTATAGCAATAATTCTATAAGATTGTGTGTGTGTGTGTGTGCGTGTGTGCGTGTGTGTGCGTGCGCGCGTGTGTGTGTGTGTGTGTGTGTGTGTGTGTGTGTGTGTGTGTGTGTGTGTGTGTGTGTGTGTGTGTGTGTGTGTGTGTGTGTGTGTGTGTGTGTGTGTGTGTGTGTGTGTGTGTGTGTGTGTGTGTGTGTGCACGTGCGTGTGTTCTCAAACATTAATGCAAATTTTGTTTAGTGTAAATAAATAAAGAACACTCCTCACTCTGGATGACAAATTTAACCAATCAACAAGACCAGAGCAAATTTCACTGAAGTGTCCGATCTTAACCAATGTTTAGTTGTGGTTCACTGGTTTCCTTTAAAAGAGGCCTGAAAATTCACCTTTCAGGAGTCCAAAGGGGGGGGGGGGTGTAGTGTTTTACATTTGTGACAATATAGAATTTTGGTGTTATTTTTTTGAATACATAGGACCCCTATGGAAACAAGAGCGCAAGGACTTTTTTGGTGTTATCCTATTAGACCAAGTGTTTGACTGTACTCGTTTTGCATTTTTGTCTAATAAAATATTCAATCAAAACCACAATGGGGTCCCTCCTAAGAATGAGTTACTTCATGTGCATACTGTGCAGTTTTGTCCAATATCTAAAGATGAAGAAAGAAAGTCTTGCAGTGCTGTAAATACATTCAAACTACAGTATTATGAGATGAAAAAGACTCTGCGTCCTCATCCATCCTCCTCTCTGAAAACAATGGTGAGATGCTGGAGTTAATGTTTGCAGCTGAAAGCAGCAAGTACTGAGGGTGAGGCTTAGGTCAAGGTGATTTGTCATGTCAGGCAACTTTTCACCTCCAGTCCTGTGGCTGTTCACTGGGTTGGCAGCCCTCAGCAGTGCTACGTCGCTCCCTGGCTGCACTTCATAATTGATGAGGAAGAGGGACTGTGGGATTTAACCTGAGTTACACAGTAAAATCACCAGTGTTCATTTAACTCTGAGTGTGTACAAATGTAACCAAATGGACCCGTAAGGGTCCATTTGGTTACACACTCAGTTACACACTCGGTTGCAAATGGATAAATGAACACTGAGGATTTTACTGTGTAGGACAGATGTAAGCATAGGACAGATGTGTGGATAGATAGATAGACCTCCTTTATTGATCCCGCAAGGGAAATTCAGTTAACATAGCAGCTACCGGGGTAGGCATGAAACTACATGTATCTCTCTCTCAAGAGTAGAGAGATACAGCTAAGATTCAAGAATAAAAAAATAGGAAAAAACAAGTGGTAATGTAAAAAAAAAAGAAAGAAAGAAATTGAAGCAATCTAAGATGGCTATACCACCAAGGAAGGCTAATGGTAGTGGTACACAAGACACGCTAATTAACAATTAAAATGATTCTCTTTAAAGATTATATACCGTATGCAATCCAATGCCATGGTGCATGTGTTTCAGCAAGGACATTAATCATCCTGTACACCCCCCCCCTCTCTGTTTTAAGAGTGCAAATAGCTATAGAATTCAGTCTAGAAGTTTGTGGCTTATAAGTTCATGGCTTATTGTAAGTTAATACTGTGGTTAGTACTTGACATTAAGTTCATGGTTCAGTTTGAAGTCCATAATGTAACAATATCTCACCCAGAGATTGGGGAGCCTTTGGTACATTATGAATTTGACCTTTTAAAGATTGTTTCCATAAAAGACATCATTAAACTGACTGCTGCTCTGTAGGGAAAAGTTGTCCCCTTAAGGGATTTTTATGGACACAGTATGTCATTTGCTACAATGATAATTATGCTAAAGGACTTTTTGGAACATGGACATTTTCCTGCGAGTCATATTTTGTTACTGCAGTATTTTAACCCTTTCTATACTTTGCAAGGTCTGGGGACATGAAAACTTACAACTTGCTACCTCTGACTCTAATCAAGTGCAACAATAGTAGGCTTTATCTAAGTGTTTAGCTTACCCTTAGTGCATCTTATCCCCCAAAAATATCCTGAATAAGGAGTTAAGAAAATGTCTCTCTTTTCAAACTGCCAAAAAAGACAAAAAAAGACAAACAGAGAAGACTAACCCATGTAAAAAGGGTTGTTGCTGTTGCCTACAGTAAATGTCAACACTAGCTGCTGAGAACAAAACAGAATTGCAGTGAGAGCAGCACCTGAAACATACAGTAGCAACAACTTTCATCAATGTTCAGAAATGGCTCAGGACGTCAAAAAGACTTTTTTACTGTACTGTAGATTTTTGAAAAAAGTAAAAAAATAAATAAAAAAGGGTTCCCAGAACTCAGTCTTAATACTACCTTCTGAGCAGGGCCCAAATGTGCCTTCAGCCTTACCTGAAACTGAGCCATAGCGTATGGAAACAAATCCAGAACCTATGAAATACTACACGACACAACGGTTCACTTAATCCTGTAGTCGCAAACAGCAATAAGTGAGCAAAGATACGGAACCACTAACGGCTCTCAACAAGCATTGTGTGTGCGCGTGCCTGTGCGTGCGTGCATGTGTGTGTGAATGGGTGTATATAACCGTGGTCAGCACCTCCACAACATTGGTGTTAGATATAGGTTAATCATTTTATCTCTAACAACAAATAAATGCAGGCTGTTATTACAATACATATCTTAGCCTGGAGTTTGAAGTCAAGCTTCAAGCAAGTTCATATTACACAGATAATATTAATTGTTGCACTGTGTATCTATTATATGGATCTGACAGTATACAATTTACATACTGATACTTTGGTATTGTTGTGATGTACCACATTAGTGTATTTAGTTATAGCCTATACCTCGATTCTACCATAAGCTTGCAGCCCTGGACCTTGCAGGTTAAGTGGTTGTCGTTCTAGAGATGGAAGCTTACTGTAGATGTAGCTCTGCCACAGACAGGTACTAATAATCTCAGGGAGTAGGTCAAGACATGGTTTTCAGCCCAGACAGGAATGATTAAAGGTCATTCTCCAATCTCATTGCATTTATTTTTGTCCTCTCTTTCATTTCCTCTTTTTTATTCCCACCATTTGTCTCTCGGGCTCAGTAAGCATTAAGCCAATAGAGGTGATAAAAAAGGGATTCTATCTTTGCTTAACTGTAAAGCTGCTCTGAGGGATAGTCTACAAATTTACATAAATTGTCTCTGGTTGAAGCCAAAGGCAGGGCCAGTTCACCACAGTGAGTTACTTCCTGGGGTCAACAGAAAATAGCTTAATAAGTGACTGCAAATCTAAAGCACATTCAATATTTTTGGTAGCCATGACAGCCCTGCCTCTAAGGGGCCCAAATTGATGTGATTGATTTGATTTACACACTGTAGATAGATTAAGGTAATACATGCACATTGTGATTTATTTGTATTATTACTGTATCATTTATTTTGCAGTGGCTATAAACCTCAGTCAAAATGTTAAACATTCATGCTCATCTTTGCTACTGTATCTTCAAAAAGTCTTTATCAAATGACGCAGCAGTGTATGTCCTCTCTTAGAAGGAAAAGGTTTAGCTATAGTCTCTTTGCTTAGCATTCCAACTGAGTCATAAAGTCTATTTATGAAATAGAGTCATGCAACATTTCTTAACTAAGTACAAAAAATATTTAGTGATGTAATTCTCAAATAGAATACATGAATGTTTTTTTGCATAACTCCCCGTGTTTAATATAAACCTAAGCTGTTTAAAATAAAATTCTAATCCATAATGTTTGATAAAGCTCTTAGAACATATTTATTTTTCTAAGTCTAATGAATTCAACGAATTTCAAACTAAACCATAGACAGTCGGGGATAAACCCAAGAAATTAATTGCTAACATAAAAGTCGTGTCTAATTTCTGAACATCATCTAAAAATATATTAAAAAGAGAATAACAAATGTACACTGTGCAAACAGAATCCTTCACCGCATGAGTGGCCTCTGGGCATTTTCCCTTTAATCTAAGTATTTTGCCCAAAGCCTGGCTCTCCATGGGTGGTTCCTTTGCATTGCTCATGGAATATGGAACACACACTCCAAAAAACACACAAATGTGCACTGGCTTCAGTGGCCCTTAAACTTGGGCATCCAAACAAAGTGCATCCAAACAAAGATGGTAATACAGTATGGAATAAATACATTTTCTCTCTAGTGGTAGAGGGAAAATACATTGATTTAATACAAAGACTGGCCGTAAACAACAACACAGCTGCCTGTAACGATCCAACCTTTGAGAGCATCTAGTTTGTAACCACTGACCTGCAAAATAAATTCATGGAATCTATGCATATCTGTCTGTCTGTTTGTCTGTCCTTTACATATCTTGAGTACTGATTTCACTGGTGTATTGCTGAGGACCCAAGGGATGAGCAGTGTCACAAGTGTGACGTCGATTATGGAGAATGCTGCAAGTCCCGCACCACAGTTCTCAACAACTCTGCAAGCAGCACTTCCGGGGGCCAAGCAATCAGGCCGCTCAGAATGGCCAGAACAGCCATACTGTACTCCGAACGGATACAGCACACAGCATATAATAACTTCAAACTATCAGCTTAGCTAGCTAGCCTACAAAATAATTTCCATGACATTTTGTATCCATTATTACCAGCACAGTTTGTTTTCAATTTGTTGATCATAGTTGTGAAAACAGCTGACCATATGTTGGGTTTTCACACATTTCCTCACAGCGAGAGACTTTGAAACCATTTAAAATATACAGTATACAGTATGAGAGCTTTAAAAATACAAATGCAATTTTGCTCTGAAATTGCTAACCGGACATGCTTTATTTATACGACTCCACCGCAATTTCTTTACGTTGGGATTACTGCCAACAGTCCTGGACACTGTACATCTATTTCCTTCACTTTAAGCAGAATGCAGAACAGAACACACTGTAACAGTCAAGATGATGATTGCACGAAGGTTTAGACTCACCTTTGCGACCCTGTTGGCTACCTCACGACCCACCATTAGCCCCTGGACAAATGTCCGTGCTGCAATGAAAGACCTGGTGACCTGAGCCTTGAGCCTCCTGGGTATATCTCCAAAGGGCTTTAGCTGGTCTGTGTATTTACTGATGCACTCCAGGTAGTCCTCCGTGAAGTGGTACTGGGAGTTGAGCAGCTGGAACATGCGCTCCAACAGACGGGACCAGAAGTCGTTCAGCATCTCTTCCAGGTTGACATTGCCCCCCGTGTAGTAGCGCTTCAGCTCCGTGAACAAGTCCTGAAACACCTCTGAGTTCTGTATGTACAGCTTCCCATACGTCCGTGTGAACATGTCATTCAGAGACTTCTCGGAATTGTCCAGCAGCTCCAAGAAAAACTCTGGGTAAATGGTTTGGGTGGGATTGGGGGATGGGGGATGGGGGGGATAAAATGATACATTTGTTATTATAAAGTCATGAACAGCTTGTGAAGTAATTCCCATTTTCTAGTTTAGATTTAGAGTATCCGACCTCGAGCAAAGTATTATCTAGTCCACATAATATAATTGTTTTAAGCTGTCCTATTGCATGGCTACTTTAATTAAACATCCTTACTGACATTTTCATATAATCAAATTTCTTGTTTTTTGTTGACTCAGTAATCTTGTCAAAGAACTGTGTCAAATTAAAAAGGTTAGACATTATAAAGCACACTTTTTATTTAAAGCAAATGCGTAGCCTTGCATGACAGTAGCACCAGTCAGCCTCCATGCCGTCTTCTGAAACATGCTCAAGGGAAATAAATTCCACTCAAAAACCTTACCATGCAAAAACGAAAGTGAAACGGCCATTGAAAAGCACAATAAATGGAATCTATACACAGTAAAATACTCAGTGTTCATTTAACTCCACAAATGCAACCAAAACAAATGGATAATTGTACACTGAGCATTTTACTGTGTATTTCTTGGTTTTGGTCCTATTCTTTGCTTTGTTGTTTGAATTTAAGAGATATGCTATAACTTAATATCAAGTCCTGTCTCATAGTTCTGTCTACGTATACTGGGGACAAAGCATACAGCCAATAATAGGTACTTGATTATGTGCAGAAAGTCAGTCCGAAGCATTAATAATTTAATAGCAGAAATAATGGGCCACAAAGACCATGAATGATTAATGTAAAGGTTCTGATTGCATACTGTAACAAAATATTCATAAGTTTTAGACACAGACACCAGTATACATTATCATCCTGAATAGCTTCTATCATTTCCAGACACATTTATTTCTCACAGAGACTATTTATTTGACTATCCAGGCAGCTGGCCTATAATTGAATATTGTGTTACAGTAGACTGAAAGAAAGTACAATGAATGGGCTTCTTTTTTTTATTATATGACATGAAAACAATAACTGCTTCACTGAATTAATAGAGGGATATGATGCACTTAGTGTAGTAACAATGTCATTTTGAAGCAAGGACATGTATCTCAATTTCTATGATTATTCACTACACAGTAGCTTCACTTGACCCATAATCATAGAACTCGACCGGTCTTTGATTCTCTCTGTCTCACACACACACACACACACACACACACACACACACACACACACACACACACACACACACACAATACTATACAGTACTATACAGTACTATACGGTACTATAGTATTCATTATTTATGAATAAACATGCTTTAACAGTTTATGATTTTCTAGAAGAAAATGCTTTTTGATTGTATCCAGATGTTTGAGCCTGTATGAATTGAAGGGAGTTTGTATGTTACACAAAAGGCTAGGACACATTAAAAAAAACTGCTGTATATCAGCAAAGGGGTAAATTTGTGGAACAGCTGTGACAATTGATTAAAACTATGTAATACTGCAAAAAAAAGAGAACACTTTAAGGTGGTAGACAAATGACAGATATAAACTGTCATGTCAAATGTAAGTATATTTTGTTTGGAACTCTTGAGTGTTAATGGCCGGAAATTACTAACTAACTAACTAACAACACATCCACATCAATTAATTAATAACTTCTTTGTCAGTTTGCCTTATAGCTTTCTTCTCCGCTGGATGCTGATCTCCTGAGCATCAACACAGACAATCAGCAACCACCAAAAAGAACAACAAAAGAAAAATAAATAAACCCATAAGCAGCAGAGTCTCAGTGAAGCTTAACTAATAGGATGCCTTGCTCCTGTGTGAAAGGCATTAACACAGCAGGGATCGTAAAACATCTCCCCATGCACAAATGTCAAATATGCCGCCTCCTTTCTTCTCTGTAAACAAACAACACAGACATAATATCACATGTTGCTCGCCTCCTAATATTAACTGTTATAGCATTTGTAATTGCTGTGATTTGTTGGCAGGGGTGTCATTTCTGTGCGCTCTTGATGACAATGGTGAGCCCCGATATAGCCATAAACACACATTTGTGATAATGTGAGTAGCTCTTAAGATATGGTGGATCAATGCTAGCCACAGAATTATATAGCGATTGTAGTTTCACGCAGGGCAGAATGACAGTAATGCCTACTGTACATATAATAATCAATACGGTATCTAGAATAACAACCACTAATAAATTAACTAATGAACCAAATCCCATTTTCAAGGTCAATACAAGTATATAAAATGTGAAACATGCATATGCAGAAATTACATACATTGTCCTGTACCATCATATTTAGAGATAATTGTGCATCCCTGAAAACTGCCCCCCTGGCATTGTATGTGGGGTGGGAATAATTCTATTTATGCTGCTTTATTTTTCTAATTAACTAGGCCTCTCTATATGTGAGATGCCCAGTTAGTAAACTCAGGGGACCTCTAAAGCTCCAACACTACTTTACTGTAACAATGTGGATCTCAGACTTGGCTCCAATGTGGCAGACAATCTGTGACGTCAGTCGTCTATATACTGTATCCATAGCTTATGACATAAAAAATGGGAAAGGTTTCAGCCTGGTCAGAGCAGAGATCTATTGACTTCCATTATATAATTAAGTATATAAGTTATATAAAGGTATAAAACATAATGTGAAAAACAAACAAACACACACACACACACACACACACACACACACACACACACACACACACACACACACACACACACACACACACACACACGGCTAGCCTCTTGCCACACCATAAAACACTGGCATGTTTAACCTACTGTAAAAATACAGCAGATACATTATTCCCACACCGTTAGCTGGTTTTGTCTGCGGCCTAATGGTCATTTAAGCATTCATACTGTCTGTATTGATTACATACATTTTACAACATCTCTTCCACGGTGATGTCCGCAAAAGGGCTATTGTTGAGTACAGATGAGGTTTTGCAGCTGCCATACAAGGAGGCAAACACAACTCCAGCTATTCCATTTCCATCCTTGGCATTTTGAAATGTGGTATGAGATATCTACGCCTATACGTCTGCATTTCATACCTGCAGCCTGTAGTTAGCACTGACCTCTTTTTTCCCCCTTCTCTAGGAATGGCCCATTCCCAAGCACCTACTGTACATCTAAAACGAGTACAAAACCAGTGTTAAATTAACACAATTGGCTTCTAATTACAATTGCTCCAGGTGACAGCCTACCAATAGCATCTCTAAAAGGCCCGTTCACAAGACATTCTCAACATTTAGACATAATGTGATTTGTCCACTGTTACTTACTACAGAGAGAGAGCGATCAGGGGAACAAAGTAACATCTCTGGTATTAACCGAAATGGACATTTGTACACTGTCAGAGTTAAATGAACACTGATTTTACTGTTTACCTTGCTATCTCCATTAATCAGTGTTACATCTGCCCCATGCCTTCTACTTCTCCCTCCCTACTCTGTGTGTGTGTGTGTGTGTGTGTGTGTGTGTGTGTGTGTGTGTGTGTGTGTGTGTGTGTGTGCGTGTGCGTGCGTGCGTGCGTGCGTGTATGTGAGATTGTCTGAGTGGAGACAGGTGTGTGGAGGTTAGATTGGAGTGTATACTCAGCCTGCCCTGCGTTTCACTGTAGTAGTAACCTGTTGTGCTGTCTGGACTGCTAAGACCTGTTTTATCTAGCCACATCCTAGTCCTGTCTGCCTGCCCTGGTGTATGTCTGTTCCCTGCCTTGATAGTCTGAATCCTGCTAGCCAAGCAAGCTCAAGCCTCTGCCTTGTTTCCCCCATTCTAGCTCTTCTGTTAGACTTCATCCAGTATCCAGATTTTTTTTGTAAGTGTAGTGCATGTATAGCAGCATGTGTGTGGCAGACCCCGGCTGTTTGACAAATAAGGACCCTCGTCCAGTAAGGGCAAACAAGCCAATCCGACCGAAAGAAGGATATTAGCGATGAACACTGCAATGAACACCGTGCGAACGGTATTTAGCATCAAACTCTCTTTATACTCGCTCCTGTGAACATGTTATTGTATACAGTTTATCTCCACGCCCCCAGTTTAAATGCCATCTTATCAGCAGAAGCGATAACTGTCTTCCCACAGCCACAGCCCCCCCCTCCCCCCCCCCCCCGCTTCAATTACAATAAAATCACTGATCATACTGCCCCCTGTGCTCTGCTGCTTTCCAACAACATGTACAAAATGCTTCCATAGGCGACGGAACTCTAAACATGGGGATTGGACTTGCCTTAACACACTCACCGCCAAAGGGGAGAATTCTCCCCTTTTCAGTCAATGGTGTTTACCGCCAAAGGGGAGAATTCTACCCTTTTAAAAACATTTTTTTATTTTGTTTTTGAATTTCTAAAAGGTTTCTCTAATTTATGAGTATACATTTTTTTCTGTTATTCACAACGAATTAATTAAATTAATACAAAAATAATTTAAAAAATCCATTCACTTCAATGTTAAAAAATAAACGGACAAATAATTCACATTTTTTCTATAAGAAAATGATTAAAAACCCTGGCAGTGGGTGAGTACATTATGAATAAACTCTGATAAACAGGTGCATATTTATGAACACAATCCTCAGTGTTAATTAAAGTTGTTCTGCACTAACATTTTACACATTTAAATGAACACTGAGGATTTTACTGTGTGGGCTCAGGCTCCATTCCCTAATACTGGTGACCCATGATCACACCTGCGTTTGTTTAATAAGAGCCTGCAGGGCTTGTTTTCCATTTCATTTGTCCCATTAGACCTGAGTCAAGGACACTTGTTTCGTTAACTTTTTTTTTTCATTTTTACTTCTATTTACACATTTCAATGAGAAGTCCCTTTCCAGCTAATTTGACATGCTTTTCTCAGAAAACTGCATAATGGGGATTGTGGTCTGAAATCATACTGTATGTCACACCTTAGCAACAGCTACGCCAACCAGAAGTCGCAGCAGGTCAATTCTCATGGTCATGTCAGCAGCGATGTATTTATATACATTTATTTAGTTTTGTATTAAACCTTGATTTAACCAGGTAGACCTCTACCAACTTTATGAAAGGGACCTGGCCAAAATACCAAGATGATGATACAGTCCAGTCCAGTCCTATCCTATAACCCTGGAGGGTTGTTGGGGCACCACAGATTGACCAATTCCCTCTATCCCTCTCTGTCCTCGCCAGCTGTCATTGCCTCACTGAGTTTCAAGTGTGTCCATCCATTCTCTGATGTTATCATCCCATCTTTGCTTTTGTCTCCCTCGTCTCCTGCCACTTTGTACGGTGCCTTGCAGAGAATGGTGAATGATTACCAGAGGATCTGGTAATGTTGTTCAGTTTTCACAGTGGTAAGCAGGTCATCACGTGGGCCGATGGCTTGTCTGATCTTTTGCTGGACTTCCTCGTTAGTGATATGTTGGGTGTTTTATTTTTGATTTAACCTTTATTTAACCAGTAAAAAAAACACACTTGAAACTCAGTGAGTTTTGTTCACACTCTTTTACGAGTCTGAACTGGCCAAGAGAAGAGGCAATAAATGTTACTCAGCTCTGCCAGCAACAACAAATACAGGACAAGCAATGACAGACATGTCATCCGTAAAAACAATACCCACTACCTAGGGAGCTCAAGGAAAAACAGAGAATCTACAAACAAAGGGACCAATATAAAACCAAGAGCAACAACATTTGCTACACAACAAAGCAGGGGTAATGTCTGGGAAGTGTGTCAATGGCAATCCTTTTAAAACTCACTAGAGGGATCACAAAAGCCAATTTGAGTCTGGTCTGCAGGTCATTCCACGACCAAGGCCCAAAATGCGCAAGGCGTCTTTTTCCAGCCTCAGATTTTGTTGGGGGTACGACATAGCGCAGCCAAGCATTAGATCTGAGATTGAGAGAGTTTTGGACTAGTTCAATTTAGAACAAATGTAAGATGGGAGATTGGCTAGAATAGCTTTGTAAATGAGAGTATACCAGTGTAGAAACCTGCGAGAGAGGACCAACCCACTAAAGGTGGAATTGGTAATAAACCTCAGTGCAGCATTAAAAAGGGGATCAAGTTTGACCAGTGTTGAGAAACAGGCAAAGCGATAGACAGTATCGCCGTAGTCAAGCTGCGACAGGGAGAGGCCTGTGACCAGCTTTTCTACGAGAGGCAGGGGAAAAACAGGACTTCGTTCTGTAAAAGAAGCTCAACGTGAATTTTAGCTTCTTTGCCAAAGAATCAATGTGGTGTTTTTACTTGTTATCCAACCAAATCCCAAGATATTTTCAAAGCTCAACCCATTCAATGGATAATCCACCCAGAGTGGTGATGTTTGAGGGGACAGTGACTACACTATTTGGGGCAAATAGCATAGCCTTGGTTTTTTGTCCGTTTAATACTGTAGCAGTTACAGTGCTATTTAACAGTTCATGCTGCAGAGAGACAAAATCTGAGGCCAAATTTGACACTGCCACATCAAGTGAAGGGGCACAAGAATACAGAAATGTGTCATCAGCATACATATGATACTTACAGTGCTTAGATTGACTGCACATGTGGTTAACATATAACTGCAAATAGTTATTGATATCATCAATAACATTAAGGCATGCTGTTACAGCACTGTGTTTTGCTCTAAAACCAGACTGCGTGGGACATAAAATCATATGTTGGGTGTAGGAGATACCCATGAGACTTCTGTTGCATCTCATCTCCATGCCTTGTAGATGAGATGCTACAGAAACCAAATACCATGCCAAGAGGAGCTTAAAGCTATGTTAGTTTTATGTCCGTTGCAACGATGTCTAAACTACAATAAAGATGGTGGTGCATCTAGTGTCCAATCCGGTGCACCATCTGCCTCAAATAACTTGATTGACATTGTTAACCAGTACGAGTCCTAAACCTGACACCAAGGTCAACATTTCTCAATGGATAAGAAGGATGACCACCTCCAGCCACTGTAGAAGTGTTAAGTTATATTGTATTAACATACTCTACCATAGAGATGGCTAACATACTATACTCTTTTATTCATTAAATAAACCAGATTGAAGCTTTGAACATCTTTAACTTTACATCATTTGAAAATGTTTCTTTTATGGGGGTATCTGGCACAAATGAGGTTGATATTTGTCACATCAGGTACTCGTACTAGTTGGGGTGGCACTTGTCAGAAGGGAGTGTTGGGCGGGAGGAATAGGACGAAGGTACTACGTCCACCCAGTGGGGGCTCCTCACTAGCAGGTGAGTCAGTAAGATACAACAGCAGTGACTGACAACACACAAATGTGTGTGGGGAGGAATTAGTTGGCATAACGACTAAATTGGGGAGAAAAAAAGGGTGACATATGAGGTTTCAGCACATGCAGCGCACGCAGCCACGCACGCACGCAAGCAGCCACGCACGCACGCACGCACGCACGCACGCACGCACGCACGCACGCACGCACGCACGCACGCACGCACGCACGCACGCACGCACTCACACAGGCAGGCAGGCACACAGGCAGGAAGGCACACAGGCAGGCACGCACACACCCTTAGACAGCTAGCCTCTTGCAGAGTCACGCCTTTGGAAGCAGTGTAAAGCACTACAGTTTGGCTTTGGAAAACATTAAATAGCTGAAAACGCTAAACATATTTGAGGGGCGCTTTGAAGGCTTTTGTCAAAGCCAGCAGTGCACAGGAGCCAGACATTGTAGTGTTGTACAGCACTCTTAATTTTTTTCCTCTGGAAGAGAAAAATATTGCAAAAATGATTACAAGATGCTTTGGTCATGACCCAAAATGACTTTCCAGTTATACACCATACCTAAACTTATATTGCAGAGAGCTACACAACCCATGGAAACACAATATAGCTTGCTGGTTAACAAAACAGTGTACAGAATGAATAGATAGATTGGCAATCATAATTAATAATAATAAATACATAAAACATTATTTAATAATTATTTCAAAGATGACAGTACAATCTATTATGTGGAATTGTATGCAAAAAACATATTACAGTATCTGACCATTTGATACGTTTGAAAGATATCTGTAAATCGACTAGAAACATTAAAAGTCCTTCTTAAACTGAACCCTTGAAATAGGTTGAACAAAATGGGAACCGTTGTCCTCACAGCATTGAGAACACAGAGTGAATTCCATTACTGTACCATGACAGACAGAATTAAATACAACTACAAGTACTGCATAAAGATGGCCTGCAGCTTTCCCTGGCTCTAAAAGGCAGACATAAAAGTGCTAAGTTCTCCCATGAAAGTGAAAATAGTCTATCATTCACTGAGGAAAACTCTGCAAGCGTCATCTTATAACTCACCCAGTTTCATGGGTCATAGCCTGAAAAGAGGGACTGATGGAAGGGTGTGGAGGTGAATTTTTCAGCACACATAATTAATTGAGCTCTGCATAGGCTAATTGAGTGGCAATCATTTGAATGGTCATTACCTACATGTCACATGCAGTCATATCACTGCTTTTTGCTAAGCCTCTTCTGAGCCATACTCCTTAAAATCCTACTCTAAAATATGTACATGAACATTATTGAATTGAATTGAATTCAGTTCAACTTTACTTAAAGGTCAGGTCTATAATAAATTGTAATCACATTCATAATGCATTATAATGCACTTATAAGGCATTATAAGACTTGTTATGAATGTTTATAATCATGTATGATGACTTATAACGTTTATAACGTATTATAAGTGCATAATGCATTATAAACTCAGTGGAACAGCACATAACCTACCTCAACTTAGCTAAAGTGTCTTTGTTTTAAGTTGTTATGCATAATTATTAACATTTCTAACCAGTATTATGAAGCATTATGAGTGCATTATAAGTGCATTATAATTCATTATAAATGTGATTATAATGCATTATAGACCCGACCTTTAAAAATGATCCCTGACTAATAAGCCTTATATGCCTTAATACTAATCATTATAATTGCCCTCTGTAACTAAAATAAAAAACACCTTAAATATTGTATTTATTTTAGAAGCAATTCATCTTTTCACTCAAGAGGGACAATGCCCATCGCAAGTTGATGTCATTTGTCCATGTGTGGTCCAACCCTATGGAATGTATGGAATGCATGTGCAAATAAAACATATTTAAAATATTGATTTGATGCTCATATTAACCTTAGGAAGTATTAAGTTGTTTTTTATTCGCACATGGGCTAGACCACACATGGACACATTTGGTGCTGGTCAACTCTAATTTGTATATATGTTACAGGGAAAATGGCATTCCAGGGAAATTGAAAGGGGTACGCTTGTTTTCATGCCCCTCATGCAATTCTGTAGAATCAACGCTAGAGGGCAATGCAAGCCAGACATGAGCCCCACACCACACACGCACGCATGCACAAACCAGCACGCACACACGCATGCGCACACGCGCGCGTGTACACACACACACACACACACACACACACACACACACACACACACACTCCAGGGGGCGGGCCTGGCGGGCTATGTTAGTGCAGTGAGTGGCACTTGGGGCAAACGCAGTCCCCACACAACATCATTTACGATTCTGTGCCTATCGGTGCATAACTCGGACGGCGCTTAAGTCGACTAGCAGACCATCGGCCGGTCGTCGCGGGCACTCGCGCCTGGAGGCGCTCGGGCGCGACTCCTCGGCCTCAAGGTCTGCTAAGTCGGAGCGCCTGCCGTCATGGTCCAAAACTATACTTTATCAGCGAAAAAAAAGTAGTCCGCGGTTGTTTGAAAAAGTAATGTCCCAAGCTGGAGTCAAACCCCGGCTCCCAGTGGTAGAGGGTGGGGAGTCCAATGATTATCGAAGTGCGCCACTGAGGCTTGTACTAGTGGTGCAAAGTAACAAAGTAGATTTACTCAAGTACAATTTTGAGGTATTCGTACTTTACTTGAGTATTTCCCTCATATTATCCATTTTATTTTCAGCGTTCCCCTAGCGTAGCTTCCTGGTTAGTATGTTGTTGTTGTGGTCGTCGTCCTCGCATCAAAGCCCCGCCTCGCAGCACCGCCCCGTGCCTATAAAACAAGCGCTCCCCTGTCAATTTCCCTGGAATGCCATTTTCCCTGTGACATATACAGCTTTGTTGACATTCAGGCTGTTAAACGCCAATGCTGATCACTTTCCCTGACCACATAATAACATTCCCTCTTTCTGAGATTATATGCGGTTGCCAAAGAACAGATCTGCTCATACTGGTAGACTGTGGTTATTGATTTGCCCATCAAAATGACACGGCTTGTTGAATGATTGACTGTAGTGGCCTTCTGCCATTAAGGGAACTCTGGACTGTGTTGGATTGAAAGCCACCCACATACTCCTAGGATTACAGTTAAGATCCATGCAATGGACTGATTCCTAGAATTCCAACCATCACCATGTGTCAATGTGCACTTTTTTGTAACACAAGAATGCTTTTATAGACCTATTGATCTATGTGTTAATTTACGGCTTTTGAAGTAAGTAGACATTTCTTTTTATGGGGATATCTGTTTCAAAATGGTCCTACTGCACATGTTAGAAACCATGGTGCAAAATGTTCAGAAGGAAATAATAGAGAGCAGGTATCTTTTTATATATTTTAAATGGACATGAATTGGATTTGAGATAGAACCTGTCATTTAAAAAAAAAAAGCTATAATTCTATAATTGTAAATACATGTGTACGAGTGATCACCTGAACTAAGTGTTTAAAATGAACGGTCAATTAAATACAGTAATACAAGTATTATTGAATGGATAGTCAATATCGCCTTGCCTACTTGTTGTTAACTAGTTGTACGAACTCTTGTTTTATTATTGTATTGTATCTTGTTTAGTCGATACACTTATTTGTTTTAGCTCTTGCTCATTTGATTTAGCTATTTGTCTCATCTGTTTAAGAAAGTAGGTAGCTGATATATTGCACTTTTACCTTAGCGCTAGATATACTCTTGGTTGCTTGTTTTAGCAGAAAATGCACTTAGGACTTCTGGTGATTAGTAGTTTCGTTCCCTACCTATGTTGAATGCACTTATTGTAAGTCGCTTTGGATAAAAGCGTCTGCTAAATGACTGTAATGTAATGTAATGTAATATTACAGTACATATTGCATATGTGGGTTTCTATGGGATTCAAAGGCCTTTTACCCAGAAAACATAATGCATTGAGAGTACAGCTGGCCAGAACGAATATGTGAATGATCTCCGCAATATATATATATATATATATATATATATATATATATATATATATATATATATATATATATATATATATATATATATATATATTATGGGGGTCCTTGACGTTATTATTATTGACCATTTTACTTTCAGCTCACCTCATTTGCAGGTCTGCTGAAGTACTGTACTTAGTGTTGCATGTGGATATTTGAATGTGTACCAAATTGACACAGATACACAGTAATCCCAATATCATGGGTTTGAATAAATATCATGACCTGCACTGCACTTTCTTCCCCATCTGTCTTGTCCCCTATTCACTATACTATTAAATAAATTATACAGCATACAATACTGTATGAATTGCAACAATCTTTAAAGAGAGAATTACTGTATGAAAGGTTATCATGAATAATACTACATAGGGACGGCTTAATGAGTGGCTTAACAGAATTATGTTGGTATGGCAATGCTTATAGTAGTTTGCAGTCAGTCACTGCTCACTTTTATTCTATTTAAAGGTGTCAGAATAAGACATTGGTACTACAGTACATTTCTGTAATAAGGTTTCTACACACATCAGACCACCTACACAGCAACTGAGGGATTTTTACTTCTGGCACATCACTGTTGAGCTCTATTACAAGGACCTTAATAAGTGGTACCCTGTAGGGCTGATGCTATTAGGAGTCACAGTCCATATTGTTAACATCACTGTTTTGAATTCAGAAGTCTTGGCCTGAGACTGTCCCCGAACCTGCCATATCAGACCCTGATGGCTGATATAGAAGTCACAGAGTCAGGGACAGCATTCTTGCACCCTGGAGGACGAAATCTATATGAGTGAGCCCATGACTTTTCATAAAGCATCACCCTCCCCACAAAATGTCAACTTTGCACACAACCTGTACTGTATCTCAAATTGTAATGGACAGATTGCCATGAAACTTGAGTAGATTCATGTTCCCCAGAGGATGACTCTACTGATTTTGGTGACCCCACGGCCTCTGTTCTAGCACCACCTGTAGGCCAAAACCTCCACTTGCACACAAGATATCTCAAAAGCGAATGCACAGATTGCCATGATGACACTTGTCTATCCAACAATTTTGTCCCAAACATTTCTCAAAAACCATAGACATAAAAAGGTAGATGCCGCGCTGGATTCTGTGGCTGTGTCACCCGCGGGCACATATTGTGGAGGGGAAGTCATAAGGGGCATGCGCACGCATGTGCAGCAGCTTGGAACTTGCCTGGTGTTATAATTTATGCAACTCCATTCAGCGATGACCCGGCGAGGACACGCTGTCATTGGCCACAATGGCCAGTAGTCGTGATTGACGGTTGGGCGCACGGCTCCCCCTCCCCAATACGGCAGCGACGTAGACACATCACTCCAACGAACTGCAGCGGCCAATGACGTACCTACATTCCTATCTATGTCAAAACCTACTACCTGGGGTGCAGCACAACCTCTAGGGGCTACTAGTGGGACTTTAAAGCTTTTAGTCTTGACAAATGATAGCCATAGCCAGAGTATTAATACAGGCAATGTTTTAACTAAAACCAATGATAATTCCAATACATCAAATATTTTGTATTAATATCTTTAGATCATTAGTTCAGTGATTGCTGAAGTAAATATGTGCATGTGATTAGATTGGATATTATGTCCATACTGTTATTTTATCCCATAATATGTATTATACACTTACAAGGGGGGAAAAAAAGAGAACCATGGTGTTAATAAGCTGAAGACCAGGTTGCCAGAAATGACTTTCACACTGGATTTCAAAGTACCTTTTTTTAACATTATGGAATGCAAAGGACTTTTACCCTTGAAGTCATCCTGAAGTGTGAAGAATACATTTTGGTCAAGAGTGAAAATCTGTTGAAGTGTTCCTTCTATCTGGACTAATTAGATTAATTAAATCATTAATATGATTAATAAAGGTGACCTTTCTGCAGCTCTGACAATACATTATCTGCAGAAAAAAAGGCAGTGCTCATATATTTATTTCACTTCATTATACAACTTGCACACACTAGAGGTGGTTCATTTTTCACTGGCTCACACAATGGAATCTCTAATTCCAAGTATGGTTAATCAATATCCAAGCTCATACAAAGATCCAACAGTCTTGAATGACCAGAGCTGTGTGCACATAGATAATGCACACGCGCACGCACGCACGCACGCACGCACGCACGCACGCACGCACGCACGCACGCACGCACGCACGCACGCACGCACGCACGCACGCACACACACACACACACACACACACACACACACACACACACACACACACACACACACACACACACACACACACAGAGAATCATAGTGTACAATACAAACATGTCTATAGCCTATTTTTATCATAAACATACTCATACTAAAAACGTATTCTTCCTCCTGGGAGAATGAATGTACACAGCAAATGTCATGGCAATCTGGCCATTACTTAGAGATGCGTTGGTCACAGACAGACACATAAACAGAAAACCCAATGTATAAGTAATAACCATCATCAAATATATAGCTGTGCCTTTTCTGTTTATTTTTTGTGTTGCTAGTGGCAGGCTCTATGACTCCCAAACAAGACCACTACTTTAAACCAATTTACTCACTTAAAAGACTACAGGCTGGTTTGCAATAGAATTTGCAATGCACCTTAGCATAATGTACCTCAAAATCGAATAGGCAACCCAGTTGGTAAGCAAACTCCCTCAGCATTCAGGTCTGTTTGGCCCCGACCACATTCAAGCTCACTGTGAGAAACTAGGGGCTAAAAAAGATTCCTTCTCTTTCAAACCTGTATTGACTGTTGATGTGCAAAACAAACTCCTCGCCCTAAAGCCAAACAAGGCCACCGGCCTTGACAACATCCCCACCAGATTCCTCAGAGACGCAGCGGTCTCCATTGCTCCCATAGTAGCCCACATTACAAACTTATCCATCAGTCAGTGTCACGTCCCACAAGAATTCAAGTTGGCAAGAGTAATCCCTCTATTTAAAAAAGGAAGCAAACTAGATCCTGGCAACTATAGGCCTGTTTCCATCCTTTGTTCCATCTCAAAGGTTATAGAGCGATCAATCCAAGAACAAATCAACAGCTACCTCAGTGAGCGCAAACTGTTGTTTGAATTCCAATCGGGCTTCAGAACATCCCACTCCATTGACACATGCCTACTATATTTGACCGACTACATCAAACGTGAGGTAGACTCGGGCAAATACTGTGGCATGGTCATGCTGGACCTCCAAAAGGCGTTTGACACTGTAAACCACGCAATTCTACTTGATAAGCTGAGGGCGATTGGTTTTGATTGCACATCACTAAATTGGATGAGATCTTACTTGGAGGGTAGAGAACAAGTGGTTGACATCAACGGAACCATGTCCTCATCCCTCCCGGTGAGCTGCGGGGTTCCTCAAGGCAGCATTCTAGGGCCGTTACTGTTCCTTCTATACATTAACGACATGAATGCTGCCTGTAACTGCAAACTGTTCCTGTTCGCTGATGACTCGGCACTCCTGATCTCGGGTGAGGACAAGTTGCAAGTTGAGGAAGCTCTCAGCTCTGAACTCTCAAAAATCCGTACCTGGCTTACCGATAACAAACTGTCACTACACCTTGGGAAAACTGAATCCATCCTATTTGGGACCAAACATTCCCTCAGTAAAATGAAGGTAGATGACTTCAAGGTCATAGTCGATGACACAATCATCACTAGCAAAGAAGAGATTACCTATTTGGGATGTATTCTTGACAAATACCTACAAATAGTCAGGTGAAAGCATGGCAACAAAGGTGGTCAAAGGAGTAAACCAGAGAACCAGATTTATGGGCAGAGTTTCCTCTTTTGTCAACCCTCAGGCCCTCAGGACCCTCTCGGGGGCCCTGATTCAGCCCCTTTTTGACTATGCTAGCTCCTCTTGGTACTCTAACACCTCAGTGTCACTGCAGACTAAGCTTCAAACCTCCCAAAACAAACTGATCCGACTACTTCTCGGACTGGGGCCCATGACCCACCTCTCTCCCACTCACTTTGCCAGCCTAGGCTGGCTCAGGGTGGAAGACAGGGTTAAACAACTAAAAATGGGTCTGGTCTTCAAAATTGTAAATGCAGATTTGCCCGAAATGCCCCCTATACCCGCATATCTGTATAAATACCTCGAAAAAGTTAGTGACACCCACAGCCACGAAACTAGAGGGAGCGTAAACAACAATCTGGTACCACCCACCCATAAAACAAACATGGGCAAATTCTCCTTCTATAGCACAGCCACCAAGGAATGGAATAGTCTAACCCCATCCCTAAAAAAATGCAGTTCGCTGGGCTCATTCAAAACAGCCCTAAAAACTCATCTTTCTGGAGGCCGAAAGAGGAGATAGTACCAGTTTCCCTGTAGACAGACGACCCCCCCCCCTCCTCTTTTTTGTACATATTTTGTATTTCCTCATGCATTTTTTGTATATAATCGTTATTTTTCCATGCTTCACCCCCCCCCCCCCCTTTTTTGTACATTTATTTTTTATTTTAATTTTTTTCATGCTCCTTTTGTTGGTACATAGTTGTATTTTTTCTGTATTATCTGTATTTTCATATTGATTTTTGAACTGTTTGGTTGCTACTATATATGTCTATGAAATTAATTCAAGGACCCCAACGGAAACAAGTCCGCAAGGACTTTTTTGGCCGGACCTTTTAGACAAAAGCATTATAAATGTAACTGTGTTGTTTTACATTCTTTTGCCTAATAAAATTTTCAATCAATTTCAATCAAAAGGCGGATTGCTTTTGATACTTGCTGATCCAGAGGATGAACCCTACATATTTTGATGACCCCATGGCCTTGACTCTAGTGCCTCAGGCCAAGATGCGCACAGAAGTTGCACTTGCACACAAGATCCCAACATCTACTGTAGTACAGTATGTGTAAATGGAAGTGAACCTTCTTTTACAGCTTCAATTATAAATGATCTGATGCATCAATGCATTTCTAGTATAGCATCTTGGTTGACCAAGTAGAATTAATTGTCTCTCTGCCCACCCCTGCATCTTAGATCTATAACATAAATCTGTGTCGATGGTATTTGCTTGCACAAAGCACACTATCTCTGAATGTGTATTAAAAGTCAGGTTGTCCTGACAAGGTGGTCTTTTTCCTGTTGTCTTGTTGGAAAACAGTTTTTTGGCAGTGATGGCCCATGACCCAAGAAAGGACTATGAAGTATGATGTCCTCCATTTTCAGCGCACTCACCAAAATGTTAGCAGCAAAGGTTGGAAAGGGTTATGTTGTATTCAGTGAGGACCAACTTGCATAGTAACTCTTACAGTACCAGCTTGTATTTGAATGAATGAGCAAAACAGTAAAGTGCTAATAAATTAGTTAGGTGGCTTGATATTTTCCAATTACAGTAAATTGGTTTCCACCAGGTATCTCAGACAGTCTCTCCTTTCCCGTTTAAAGTAGTGTTGAACTCTGGTAAAACTTTGGGTTAGAAGTCCATTATTGTCGATCATCTTTATTAATTTCACACTTCCTCAGCTCAAAATACATCTTTGGGAAGAACTAACATATACTTATATAAGTGATATATTCAGCCATGTTGTGCTCAGTAATCTCTAACCAGAGCTGAGAATTCATTGCATTAAATACCTGGAGCTGAAGGTGAGAAAAAGCTCCCCTTTGTTTGTGCTGGAGGCAGGCAATTGCAATAATTGCCTGCCTGCAACCACTCAGACCACAATTATTGTGGTCTGAGTGTTTGGCCACAAGAGTAAAGGAAGAAAGACATTGTTGCAGCCACATTTAAATTTGATGTCTAAAACGGGGGAAAATAAAGTATGTATTGAATATGGCCGCAATCCATCACTTTTCTAATTTCACTGCACTGGCACGAGCTACATATGATTTGCACAAATACACTTTTAGACATAATTTAAAAACACTTCTGCCTATCCCCAAATCTCCATTATGAGACTGACTTCCTGGATGTCTTTTTTTCACGGAACAGAACAGAAGAGACGAGACGTGATGCTAAAACTATAGGATCATTTTAACTGGTTAATCTTTCTTAATTAGGAATTGACATGAGAAAAAGCAAGGGATTGATCTTTTAAATGAATGACTGATGTTTCCCCTGTGAAATAAGTAAGACAAAACTTGACTTGATATTTATGTCATTTTCATATTTACCAAAAAATACCAATTTCAGTTCTGATGATTAATATTATAAATGATAGATTCCAGATTCAAGAATAAAACATGCTTACACAAGTATGTCCCGTGAAATGTTGGTGTGGCATGCTCTGTCAGACTGTGCTAACAATGTCCAACAAAAATAATATAAACATAAACAAGATATAATATGAGTACTTACTGTAGCAGCAATAAGTAATGAAGTGTAAAGAGTATCAAGTGTGTAAAGTGTGTCAGTATGTACAGAATGTAATTGCAGTATCAATGCAGACAATTTACAATTGTAATTGTTCTTCCCTTTGTTACTGAGATAAAATAGGATATCGTTGCTGTCGGGTGGAAACCTTGTATGTCCAAAACTGATCCTTTTTTATTGTTATTTGAAACAGGAAGACAGACAGACAGACAGACAGATTTTACTGATTAAAGGCAGTTGACCTCACAGTTTGGTCATTGTATTGTTCAGGGCTAGCTTGAGGGAAAAAGCTATTACTGCATCTCTTTGTACTGGCTTTGGGACAACGCAGTTGCTTGAACGCAGCAGCACAAACAGTCCACTACTGGGATGATGTGAGTCCTTTAAAATCCTTTTACCTCTGCTCAAACACCTTCTGCAGTCCTGCAGGGAGGGGAGTGAAGTCCCCCACCCTCTGCAGGGCTCACTGGTCCTGGGAGGAGACATTTCTGTGCCAAACGGCGACAGCCCCCATCAGAATGCAGAGTTGTAGCCGAGTATAAGGATTTCAGGAACTTCTGTGAGACTTGACCTGGACAAGTCCTTAGTGATGTGCAGAGGTACTTGAAACTGCTCACCATCTACTAGTGTCCCACCGATCACAATAGGTCCTCTGCTGTCACGTACAAAACTCCACAATCATCTCATCTTTGAGTAGAGGCTGGCACCACAGTGATACATACGTATGCCACCTCCTCTCGGTGCCTTCTTGTTGATGTTTGTGATCGGGCCCACCACCACTGTGTGGTCAGCAAACGTGATAATAGTGTTGGAGCTATTCTTGGCCACACACTTGTGCGTATACATTGCTACAGCAGAGGGCTCAGTCAGCACACAGCCCCGGGAGGCTGGTGTTGAGGGTAAGTTAGATTGTTGGGGTCTGATAGTCAGGAAATCTAGGATCCAGTTCAGTCCCAGGTTAGACAGTTTACCAGCCTGTCTGGTGGGGACTATGGTTAGTAGCTGAATGAAGGCAATAAACAGCTGCCTAACCCTGGGGCAGTGACACGATTGGTTTCCAAAGCAGTATAGGCAGAAGGTTTGTTAGTGGCCGTTCTCGCTGCTGTTCTAGCAACTACTACTGTACCTTGCATTCAGTCAAGTCCCCAGACGTATTGTTAGGTGGAGATCTCGGATCGTCTGGCAACATGAGACTAGGTCCAAGGTGATAGGGAGAGAGCAGCAGATGTACTAGCCTTTTGAAGCACTTCATGACTACTGAAGTGAGTGCTAGCTGGCAGTAGCCATTTAGGCAGGCTATATAAAAGCAAGTATTGCATACAGCTCCTCTGATCACTTCCAAAGCCTAATTTATCTGGCATCGTGCAACAAAAATAGCCAACCTACAAGCTCACAACGTGCCACGTCTGCAATGTGTTGTAAGCCTGTAGGTCAGCCATCCAACGACCTGGGTTTAAGCTTCTTCTTCAAAGGTCCTTCTGGGATTTTCTGTAATACCCACTGACCTTGAAAAATAATTGAGGGTAGTCTCAGGCGCCCAGTGTCCAGAACAGATGCAAATCCAAGGGCACCAGACCAGACCAGTGTGACAGTATGAGAGGAACAGTGTTTCAGAACTCAGCGCATGCCAAAGCCCTCACTGCCCTCATTGATGGCCAGTTTCAGCATCTTGTGCAGTTCTTCATAGGAGTCATAGGTAGGGAGGCACAGCTGGTTAAAACAGGTGTGTGCAGTGGGCAAGGTGCTGTGTGTGGGGGCAGCGATGATCTGGAAGGAGGGGCAGAGGGTGTTGAAGCCACCTGGGGGGAGCAGGGAGGAGCCTGTGGTGAACTGCAGCAACCGAGCCAGCTCTTCCTGGGTGAAGCTGAACACCACGGCCCAGAACCACTTCATCACTCTCTCTCTGAAGTGCCATGATCCTCCCACAATTACAGTGTGAGCTTTGAAGTCCTGTACATTGATGTTTCCAGTGCCGCACATCAACAGCTCCAACTCATTTTCATCAAATATGGCTAGAAGGTGTTCCGGCACTAGTTCATTCAAGCCTTTGAGGAAGTGTTCCACCTCATCTCTCACCTGGCTAGCCAGTCTGTACTGGGCCAGCAGGTTCAGATAATGCATCTTGTTGTCGTTGGTGACGGGGATCTGGGCTCCTCCTGATGTCAACTCCACAACCTTCTCCAGATGTCCTGACTTGCTGTACTTCTCCTCAGCAAACACCAGGTCCATTTCACTCACATCATTGTTTAGGATGAAGCAGACTTTAGTTTTGTAAAACTCCTGGTCGTCTGTCTCAAAGTACTTGTAGTTCATCCTGAGGCCAATGATCTGGGCCAAAAATGAACGGGTAAAGCGAGCTCGGACCAGCTGCCTGTAGAACCCACCCAGGGCAGACTCGTAGAGACACTTCCCTACAACACAGCCTGCAAACTTGTACATTTTTAGACGCTGGCGGGATGGCCGGTCAGCGTTCGGGTGAACCAGACCCTGGTTGTTGTCACTGAAGCGTGTGAACAGCTGGTTGGAGGTGTCAAACAAGGCTTTACAGATGAGCTCGAACCACTCCCTGCGAGGACCCCCCCAGTCAAGAGCTTCCTCATCCTGAAACACCAGCTCAAAATTCTTACTCCAGTCAGACACTGAGAAGTTCCTGGTAGCCTTCAGGGACGAATCCAGAATTGAGTGGCGTGAGATCTTCAGGCAGGTCTTGGCTCGAGGTCTCTTTGAGTGGATCTGCCTGAGTTCCCGCTTGAAAAAGTCCACCTTGTCCTGGAACGTTTCAGAGCCACCAATGTTTTTGTGCATGAAGCGGATGAAGGTAGAGGCCATAATGTTCCTGTCTTTGCAGCTGAGCTCCACTGGAGGCTGAATCCCATCATCCACCACGAGGGTCAGATACTTATGAACAGGGTCAGGACCATGGTAAGTGAACTTGGTCCCTGGACACACACGAAAGGTGAAAAGGCGCCATGGAATAATTTTCAGGTAGAACTCGTTCACGGATAGTTGCTTCGGTGATATGTAGCAATAGACCTTTTTTGGTTTCTTTACCTTCTCGGGCTGTCCCTCCACAGTGGAGTCATAATCTTCCTTTGTGTCCCCCATAAAGGGCCTCCTCTGGGGGGCCATGGCTGGTGGATGCCAGGGGGAGCTTCTGTAGTTTCCGCTACTGTAGAGGTACGCTTCAAAATAGATGCTGAAGCCTGGAGTGGACAAGTTCTTCTCCACACAGTTCTTCTCATTCTCGCTGAGAACAATGATGTCAAACTTTCCATTGCTCAGTGGCTGGTCCTTGTAGGAGATGCAGGCCCTGAAACACCCCGTCTTCCACAGGGTCAACCTCAGCAGAACCTGGCCGTGCTGCTTGTTGGAGGAAACAGACTTGCTGTAGTACTCCTCCCCACTGCCGTCATCCACTGTGCCGAGAGAGTGCATGTGGATGCTGTAGTTGGCCTCGTCGACCAGAGACATGGAGTTAGTGGTGGGGTTTCCATACTCATCCCTGGGCTCAATCTGCAAGGTGTGCTGCTGGCCATTGGCCAGGACCAGTGTGGAGAAGTGATACGCTATCTTTGTTGTGGATGGAACCACTATACCTGGCTGAAATATCTTGTAGTAGGGGCTGAATGCTAAGTCAAGGCCACCCAGTTTGACTGCTACCTCATAGCGTCCAGCCTTGCGTACGGTAAAGGCCACTTTGACTACGTTGGACTCCAGGTCTTGAAGAACTTCCTGGGTGACAGGGATATCCACAGCTAACTCTTCATGGGTAATGTTGACCCTCAGTCCCATTGGCTTATATGCAGGAAAGGGCTGGCCATTCCTATAGAACAGCTGTACTCTGAAGCCCATAGTATGGCCCACTTCCTGTGGGTCCTTCCAATCCCATGACACCTTGCATGAACAGGGGTCCAAGTAATTGCCCTGGACATAGTCGGAGATGCTACGTCTCTCTGGGTCCTCATTCTGAAGGAAGCTGACCACCCGCGTTGCAAGCTCACGCATCAGGAAAATGGTGATAGAGACAAACGCTAGGATGGAAACAATAATTACACCAATCACGTTCAACATTTCCCCCTATCAAAAAGCACAGCGCCACAGCACAGCCAAATATTAGAGCAATCGATAAAATGGACTGATTATGAAGCGGACATGGAAGCACTGGTATTGAAGCATTGAAGCTTATTCAAAGAATGATGAATAGGTGGTTTTCCAAATAAGGTGGTTTTCCAAATAAGGTAGTTTTCCAAATAAGGTGGTTTTCCAAATAAGGTAGTTTTCCAAATAAGGGTAGCACTTCATACGAACATCCTATTAACACATTGATTGCCTAGATCGAGTTAATTCGTTTTTCAAATCCATCTATAAAAACCATCATCGACTGATTCAATAACCAGATCCGAAGGCTGCTATGAGAATATGTTTCAGGCTATGGGCTCGATTATCGCTGGAGTCTCTTGCTGGTTCTCTCTCTGTTAGTGGTTAATCTCTCTCGGAGTCGCTGCTGGGACTGTGTCCAACTAAGACACATCGAGCCTTTTATACTGTTGGCTGTGGCCCTAATGTCCCTACGATGATGTCAGGTAGTGTCAGACATCTCCATATATGGGTCGGCCTACGTCGGTTATGCCTGAATATGGGACTATGCCGTCAGCCCTGGACATGACGGTTATCTCTATATATGGAGTTTCTGGGAAGGGTTCGCTGATGTCAGACTCCGTACATACGGCACGTTTAGGTCTCTATGACGACTTTGCAGTCTGATTGTCTCTATCTATGGGGATCTCCATAATAGGCTAGTGCTGGCAAATATGCCCTGAATGTTTTCTACACCATCGCTTGCGTGCCGCAATTCTGAAGAACGAGTCAACTCGTTCTTTGGAATTTTCATTGCTTAATCTGTGATCGCGCTGTTCTGTTTATTTTTCATCATAGGTTTCGTTTTCCACTTACTTCACACACACCGGGATCCGGTGTTTCCGGTTCTCATTTTTATTTTTCTGTCATTTTCGGCCAGAATAGGGAAAAACACGGTATAAAAACACGGTATAAAAACTAACCGAGAGCTCCAATTCTATTTTCTATAGTCTGGGTGACGGACAGTCATCGTCGTCGTGTATCACATCGTACTTTAGGCCGATCGGCAATCTGCGAAAACGTCACATCCAGGTTTATGACGTATGCACTGTTTGAGCCTTTGGGGGGGGTGAGCGAGTCAGTGAGGTGATCAAGGTGTCTATTTGCTGCTCTCTGCTGGTAGAACTGTCGTATGTGTTTAAAACCGCAGTCAGACAATTTATTTGAATGAAAAATCGAAAAATACAAAAACACGCAAATCGCTGGCACAGGGGTTAGTACATTATGAATAAACTCTGGCAGTCAATGTGCTAACAATCATGCTAAACAGTAATATACAGCACTCTTTTAGCTTTATAGTTTTATGTTGTTTTATTTATGTTCCAATTCCTGTTCTCTGTTGTAATGTTTTATTTGTCCAAAACCAAGGACCAAAATGGAAAAAAGTATTGTGTCTTATCCTTAACATCGTCAAATAAATCAAATAAAATGTTCTGTGGAGGAGTTCTTGGGTACGGGGACAATAATGGAACTCTTGAAGCATGTGGTGACATGCATGTGGGAACACAGATTAGCTATGATTTGTTTTGAATGAAAAAGCCAACATCAGACATGAAATAATGTTAATGTTCAACTTCTTTAGAAGTATATTCATCTGTGACAGATGAATATAATATGGGTGTCTTCAAACCATCATGCTAATTTAGCTTTCTCTGTTTTCAACGATCCTTTGAGACTTAAGAAATGTTTTGGTTCTTTCGCTTAATTGTTCTCTGTTGTGCGTAATTGTTTAAGGATAAGTTGCCAAAAAGTACAGATAAAAATGGCCCAGCTCATTACTGTGAAACACTCCAACTGTTACAGTCTATATTAGGGGTGGGACGATATATCGATATCGCGATATATCGCGATACTTCCTCCTGCGATAAATAATCAATATAAAAAAAAAAATCTCGTTTGTGATACGTTGTTTTTCCGACTCTGTATTTGTGTGATGATGATTTTGAACTGTTTGGTGCTATTTTATATGTTTATGAATTTAATACAAGGACTATCGTGATATATCGTTGGTGAAATTTCATGCAATATATCGGGATATCGCAATATATCGAATATTGTGATATTATTGTTATCGAGGGCCTAATATCGCCACAGATATCGTATCGTGAGATACCCATATCGTCCCACCCCTAGTCTATATATACTGTACTATAGTTTCCGCATGTACAGTATGCATGTTTTCAGTAATGGAATATTGTTTTTTCATCGATTAGTTAATTGTTTTTGCTTTTACATAACATACCACTTCAATGTGTTTGTTAGAGAATATTATCCTACACAATAATGTGAACATTCTTTGACCTTCACCTTTAAAGGGGAACTTTGCCAATCACAGACTGTTTAGTCGTGGAGTATTAGTGTTGGAGCTCTATCTAGAGCGAGCGGTGGAACGTTTGAGAAAATTACTTGAGTGACATCATTGAGGAAATGTTCTATAGGGACACAACACGTTTCACATGCTATGCTATACTCCACATGACAAGTAAACGGATTCTGATGTCTAAAATCACCACAGTTCCCTTTTATGTTTAACCAGTGTTCCTTTTCCTCTTGGTTTGATTCAGCTCCACACAGCAAAAAGGCTGAATGTGCTTTGCAAGAAAATGGAAAATGCATGAAATAATATCTAACACAATTGTGAGCTTTCCTTTGTTTGTTATTTGTTATCTGACTCTGGCTAGGACTTAACAACAAACTGGAGAGTAGATCATTATAGCCCATTATAGTACTAAAGGCTGTTGCCCCCTTTTGAACTACAGAAGAATGTTTTAGGTAATATCAGCAGGAGATATCATAAGCTCTGTATAGCGTATTAATGGCATGATATCCTAGCCTTTAGTTTTGAATGTTTTTATGCATTGCACATAGATGTTCACTATAGAGACTGATTATTCAGGGTTGATCAAATTCACTTGATCTATGAGTGAGAATGAATACATGAATACCAAAGGCTTTGAATCATGCTGAGAGGCCTTGATCCTTGGGTAATAAGTATTCTTCTTTGATGACACTGCAATTTCAACAGATGACATTCCATGCATGCTATCTTTTACAGTGGGCTGCCAGGTGGAGAAAAAAAAACTCTCACCACGTGCATGATGCATATCACATAGGAGCTGACAGCATCAATACAGGGGTCTCATAATTAAAGGCCTCTGTTGCAGCATACAGAGGAACAGGAGGCATGTTCCACACAGCCCATCCATCATACACTGGCAGCTCGTTTAAAACATCTTTAAAATTAAAGTTGCACCGGCCCCTGCCTTTTACAAAGAGCAATTGTTTTCTGACAGCTCAGTGAATCTCTGCTGAAATCGCTGGGGGAAAGGTTGAGCGCCGATGACTTTTATGCAGAGAGCTGACAGACTGAATTAAGAGGGAGTCTGCTCACTACTCTCACAGAAATAACTTTGGGTGTACTTAATGTTATCCAATAGTAGCGTAGAGCAGTACATATTTGCATTGGATGATGGGCTTTTAGGTGTAACTGCATCAGGTCTTCAAACCAAAACACTAATTCATCTCCTCTTTTGTATTAAAATATGGTTGATGTTGTGTTTGATATGTTTAACGCTGGCAAAGTCAACCATCTGACTTTTAAATAAAGGATGAGCAGAATTCCCATGCCAGTTTTCAATGCAGAATAATATATTATATGGTCAGTCATTTACACAATGGCTGGTCAAAATAATTATCGCAATTGGATATAAACATACATATACATATATATATGTACATATACATATACATATATATATATATATTTATATGTATATATATATATACACACACACACACACACACACACACACACACACACACACACACACACACACACACACACACACACACACACACACACACACACACTGTACATACCTAAAGTAGTTAGGTATGGGTAATGTAGGCTTCAAAGACTATAAGGTTAACCTAAAATGAATTAGCAAATTTAGCTTATCAGTCAAATTCAAGGGAAGCCACAAGCCATTTGTCTTTGAAGATGCTCTTTTGAAATTAAATTGGCTCAATCTGTGACAAGAACACTATACAAGAAGATTCACACCCTGGGGTAATGTGTGTAGAGGCAGGCAATATCATTTCTCGCGTGAAGAACTGCTGTCATTAAAACCTGATGACTTGTACCCAGAATTTATATCTCCCCCTTGCTACCATGATACCAACAGAGTAGCACAAGCAAAAATGTCCCATTGAGAGGAGAGCAATAGTGAGAATGAATAAACAAAACTCAATTGTTGTTGAGTAGGTTGTATCAATTACAGGTTTCTTGAAGGAGGATACAAGTGCAAAATGCATAACCTGCAAGGTGAAGTCATTGCAATAAGTCTTTCTGGCAGTAATATGACACAAATCCCATGCAGCAGCATGAGTATGCCCATCCCTCGCCCAAACCTTAGCCCTTATATTAAGACTGCGAGTGTGTCTGTTTTCAATATGAGTAAACAGTCCCGATACGCTCTCCTGTGCCTTTACGCTTTTCACATGTTTTTATTTTTATTTTGATAAAATAAGGAAGTTCTGCACACTTGGAGCAATGCAAGGTTCTTCAAAAAAGCGAAGCTTTTGGTCAAAAGACCGAAATGAGGGCAAAAACTTTTTTTTTTTAAAGGAGAAATCCGGACATTTTAAGTGTTATCTTTGATGTGTCGTTACTCACCTACCGACGTAAAAAGTGGCATTGTTTATTTCCAGAGATTCCCCTGTCGTCATATTTTCAACCCCCTCCGTTGTCATAATGGGAGCGCGTGGCTTAGGGAAATTCGTCTATTATAACCGATGCAAAGTTATTTTTTTCTCTACTACTACTCATTGTGGAGTCTCATGATAGTCAAACATGCAGTGAAAGTTCCTGAGAGGCTACCGCTAATGACGAACGAGCTAACGCTAGTTGCTTGTTTCTCAACATGGCAACACCAAGTTGCCAGGTTCTTGCTAATGAAATAAACAAAACAAATATTTGAAAATTTGCAAAATTACATCAAAGAACAAAATCCATTACATTTCAACCAGACAGGTCACTACTCGGCATCAAAGTTTGCACGCACAGACTCCCGGTAGGCCAAGGAAGACACTCCACCTCTAATGTTTTCAAATCAGCCTCATGGTGGCGCTATTACGCTTTGGAATCGTAGGTCGTACAATGAACACTTTTGTACAATTTGATGTTGAGGGGCCTCTATAGAGCGCGCTTCCAAAATAACTTTCACTTTTGCCACAAAAAAATTAAAACGTTGCACCCCTACAGTATGTCGTAGAAATGCTATTAACCCCGGCCTACAGCTTCCTTGGGTCCTGACGGCTGCCCTGGCTAGGCAACCCAGCCTGGCTAGGCATACCCAACCTGGCTATGTGTTCCGCCTAGCGCCCTTTTCTAGTTGTATATATTGCAATAATAATGTGTGCTTGGCACAAAATCCCAAGGCATACCATTTGGGAACTACTTTATACTGTAGGAAAGGCAACACACTTTCAATATGCTGGGATGGGGCAAAAATAAGCCTCTCAAACAAATTACAGAATGCTTTTAGTTGACTGATGCCAGTGCCCTACTGTCAGTAAAGCAATCCTAAGATGTCCAGGTCAACCATGTCCAATTAAGGGCTTACAATGTAAATGACATGCGTGCACTTATAAAGTGATTAACCAGGATGTGTGAGAATAACAGCCCTAGTTTCACTTCACATATCTCTCATGAACTGAAAACCCCACAATTATGTTCAGTTCTGTGCAAGGAACTCACCTTAGAAAATATGGGTGTTCTTCTCAAGAAAGCAGCCAGACAATGGCCATAAAAGTATGCCTTCATATGCCGCTTTTATACCAACCTGTTCACATCATTGTTCAACCAATAAACAGCTGCTTTGTGACCAGGGAGCATTATCCATAATTCACATATGTTTCTGTCTGCCACAGACCACACCTCCCATTACCTGCTTTATACCCCATTCCCATATTTATGTCTTTAATTCACTCTTCTTGATATTGAAGGAAAGAAAAAAGAAAGAAAGAAAAACAAAAATATATGCTTGCCTACTCCCTGCCTGACTTTCTGGTCATTTTGTTATACTGCCCATTTGCCATGATTGCATTTTCTATGATTAGTGGAATATTTTCTGATTATACGGATTTGACCATAGACAAATCACTATGAACACTATTTAATATTGATGTCTTACAAAGACAATGCTCTACAAATTGAAGCTTGCATTGCAGCAGCATTTGTTCAGTAAATCACTCAGAAATTCCTACAAATGCACAGTAAATATTCGATGCAAACAACGAGGGGACCTAGCTGACAGAAGAGTCACAAGCCAACTGGATTTTTATTTGTACACCCTAATAAACATCAAATTATTCCAATTCTAGGCTAAAGCGACAAGTCACAAACTTCTGGCCTGGAGAATCCGATTCCCCCCTCTAACCGAGTCAACAGGGGCTCCCAAGTGAGGAGACAATTATCTGCATAAACTCCTCTTCTTGGATCAGGGTGGTTTGCCTGTCACGCTCTCTCTACAGTCTGACCTGAATCAGTTCCACAGGGGAACCATGGATGAGACAGTGTAACCACTCCCAGTGGTGTACGCTTCTTCATCTCATGATGGAAAACAGACCTACATTTGCCGCTCTGAATCTTTCCCAGATCTCTAAGACCACCCACAGGTCAGGTGAATTCTCCATTGTCCAGGTTGATATGGACATCACTCCAGCAGAATGAATGTACCTCTGCGATTGGATGATCACATGTTTTTTAATGTCATACCGCTTTACTCATAACATTTGCACGAATCGCTCAATATTACTGTAGGTGACTTTTGCCTCAAAATGTATATGATAATGCTAATTATTTATTTTACGTATTTCCTCTAATACATTTTTACTAGACTGGTGCCACGATCGACTGAGGAACGATGCAACGATTGGTCAGATCGGCGGTTCTGGACAACGCTTATCTGACCGACTTGACGCCGGACATGGCACTTTCTCCAGTCTTTGCGGGTGACATGCGTGCTGAATTTGAAGTTGGTCAGGCGGATGGTTCTCGAGATACCTAAACTACAAACGGACGGATGTACAGAGTTTTTGTGCATTGTATGTAAAAAAAAATGTATTGCATTAAAAATACATTACAAAACGGCAGACAGATACAGAGATCCCATATGGGCATAAAAGGGACACAGACAGACAGACTAATACAACCGGTACTCTGACGAGTACCACGGGTATTACATAACCGGGTGAGGCATGCATTCACAGTTTGCATTGTTCCCGACTTGCATCGTTCCTGAGTATAGGCCACCGCTCTAGTGTATAATCGATCACACACACATAAACTACTTTTTAGATATGGAGAGAAACAAGCAGTGTTGTTTAGATTTGAAGAAAAAATAATCGCTATCCTAGTGGGAGGCACATCAAGAAACAGTTCTCCTCCAAAATAGTGAATAGTGGTAGAAAATGAATGTGGAACTCCTGTGCTGTTTATTAGTGATTTGGAGAAGAGAAAAATGAAAACGTTTCTATTCAAAGTGGCATCGAAAATGATTGATGTTTACCGACTTTGTAAATGACACTCTAAAGTCAAAAGGAACAAGCATTATCTATTCATTGGACTTGCAAAACAACTATGCTTCAGATTTGGAAGGCCCATTAGAGCTAGCAATGCACTTACATCCATTTGCAGCTCCTGTAGAGCAATTCTGAAATAAATTAGTTTTCCAACACCCTTTAATTTCATGACTTATGTGACAGAGGACCTATCCAGCCTCATCCCCCACTTGTAAAATAGAATCAAATACCAGAATTACCAACCATGGCAATTATTTCTTACAAAAACCAAGAAATACATAGATGAAAAATAGACAAGTAAGTGATGCAGGTCACACATGAAAGCTCCAGCCACAGTTAGGTTGAACTAACCCTCTCATCAATTGTAACCCGTGGCCAATCACAACCAACAGACACAGATATGTCATAGCAAGGTAACCACACCTGCAGCCAATAAAAATCACAACGGGTATGTTTATATAGCACATTTCAAAAGACAATTCAAAGTGCTTTACACGAAACATTAAGACTAAGACAGAGTATTAAGTGCAAAAGAAACATACAATGTATATACTGTATAATGGCCATGTGAATACAATTAGAAACTAGAAAAAGTGCTCCTCGGAGCACAGGTCTCCGCCAGGTCAGGTAGGTTATTGTGGCCTCCTGGTGGCGCCATAATAGGCCAATGTGAAAAGGGTGGCATTTCTTCCTCGGCCTAGTGGGAATGTGCATGCAAAATTTCACGGAAATCGCACGCTGCTTTCATGATTTGAGGCATTTTGTTCAAAACAGACCTATCCTGCAACGTTTGGAAGCCAATGCTAGCCAATTATTATGGAATATGAAAGCGGACACATCCGTCTTGATCACATGATTATAGATACTGTGTACCAATGTGCGTGATTTTTGGACAGAATCTGAAGTCCTGGTGGCGCTATGACAGGCTGATCTGAAAAATGTGGGGCAGAGGTTCTGCTGTGGCATCCAGGGAGTGTGTGTGTGCAGTTTCACAGCGACTGGGCCAACGGTGGCGGAGATTAGCTGGTCGCAGACAGACGGACGGACGGACACACGGACGGACAGACAGGGGGCAAAACATAGTCTCGGCCATGCCTTTCGGCCTGGCGGAGACAAAAAGAAGATAATACATAACAGAAAGAAAGATGAGAGAATAAAATAACAGCACATAATAAATTATATAAACTCTGTAAAAGATAGTAGCCAACAGAAAGGTCTTCAGCTGAGATTTAAAATAACTGAGAGTTGTAGCAGACCTGCATAAAAACTGAATGCTGCTTCTCCACGTTTAGTTTTGACTCTGGGTTCAGGAAGCAGACCTGTCCCAGATGACCAAAGAAGTCTGGATGGTTCATGATGTAGCACAAGAGCAGGAATATATTTTGGCCCTAAATCATTCCATGCTTTATAGACCAATAGCAATATTTTGAAATTTTGAATAATTATTTGACAGACAGGGAGCTAGTGTAATGATCTGAGAACTGGAGAGATATGATCCACTTTCTTGGTTGGTAGGCTATTAGTGAGGAGTCAAGCAGCATTCTGAATGAACTGCAGCTGTCTGATCAATTTTTTAGGGAGATCTGTAAAGACAACGTTACAGTTACTGTCAGGTCTGAAGATGAATGCATGGACAAGTTTTTCTAGATCCTGCTGAGACAATGTAAACTGTAAATCCTTTAATCCATAATCTTAAAGTGATTTATACAATTTTGGCTATGACTGGCAGCATTGAGGAGCTTGCTTACAGAAGGTATGTTGTAGGCTACTACTCACTCAGAGCAGTGTCTTTACTGGAAGTAATGGATTTGCTGGCTGTTAATATATAAAAAATAAAAAATGATCTACTGGCAGTGAGGTCAGTGGCTGGGTAGAGACAATGGCAGTTATGAAAGCCAGATTCCTTCAATAATCCTTGATGATAACAATGGAATTTTTGAATAGAATTGTAATACTAGTATAGCTTGTAGTGACAGAATCCAGCTGTCTTGTCCATGCATTTGTTGCTGGTGGAAAAAAGTAGGTAGGGTAGCAAAAAAGTCTGGTGTTGCTAGCAAAGTGAAAACAAAGTCCATCCTAATGTATAACTTTATTAGTATATACTTTTTATTTATAAAACATAACTTCCATTGACAGCATATCTATTAACTGTGGTATGTGTCTCCCAGCCTCAAAAACTTTAAAGTAAAGACGATATAGGAAAGGCAGGAGAGAGAGCGGGGGTAACATGCAATAAAGAGCCTTGGGTCGGATTCGAACCGGGGTCAGCTTCGGGAAGGACTATGGCCATAGTTACGTGGTATGCACTCATACTCTGTGATCAGGGGTGTAGTGGAGAGTGCGAGCAGCTCCTATCCTAAAAACTGGATTTTGGTCATTGAATTCAGTTTGTTTTCATATTTGACACCTTGGTGTCACCCTTTTGATTGATTGATTGAATACTTTGTTAGTCAGAAATGTAAACAGCACAAGGTGCAGTCAGACATTAAGGCTAAAAGGATAACACAAAAAAAGTCCTGGGGACTTGTTTCCATTGTGGTCCATATGTATTCAATTCATCAACATAGTATAAAGAAATAACACTATAATACATATCATCAACAAATACAAAACACTGTATGTACAAAGGAGAAAAAGGAAAATGTCGGCAGTAATTGACACCTCCTTTCTATGGGAAAATTGCATTTACCCGATGGTTTTTAGCGACAAACTCTACATGCAGCGGACATGGCCAGAGCCCATCCGTTAATTGTTTGTGATGTCAACCTGACAATCAAGTGGATCAACCAACAACCAATACAATCACGGCATTTGTCTCCATTAACTCAGTCATCGGAAAATGTAGCCTGTCACCAGACCATAGACTCAACCCACTCCACTGAGTGCACTGCTTCTAGCTTCATGTTGATTATCAGGCTATTCGGAACATGATCAGCTGACCCTCACTTCGGGCTATGGGATCTAAACTCCAAACTCTCCAGGAGATGGGATCCAAAAGTCACAGCAAGCACAACATTTACATGCTCATATTTCAATTATTTTATTAATTATTTATTAATGTCCCGGACTAAGGGTAATGCTTTACAGAGTTAACTGAGAAGAATCCCTTGCCCCATCTGACAAGTGTGTCAGCGTTCTAACTTCTAATATAATAATGAAAATGTCCCAATTTATTAAAAATTTAATTTGCTATACATCTCTGATAAAAAGTGGTCGAAGCAGTTGAAACAGTTAATTCATTCGTCAGTTTTTCTTAGTAGTATTTGCTAGTTTCACATCCTACACAAGGATCCCTAGGCTACAAAAATAAGTTTCTTTTCACAAATTGCACCCTTGTTGTTACCATGCATATTCTGCTGACATGCATATTTTTTCATACATATTTATGTGATTGACATTTTTATGCTATTGATAATATACTATATGTAATACAGTTTCATATTCAAGGTGAGCTGTCACAATAATATTTTCAGACTGCGTGTGCATAATGTTTTCATATTGTGCATGCACATAATGCTCTTCTCCACTTCTAAAAACAGCAGGACACCTCTGTCAGTGATCCACCGGGGCACCCCTTCCATTGAATATAGTGTTTAAATTTCCATCAGGGTGTTGTACATAACTTTGCTGTTGCATCATACTAAATGTATTGATTCATACAGACCTAATTGTGTTCACAATGCAGTCCTCAATATTTTATTTTTCCTAAAGATTTTCAGTCTTTGGGCGACTGTGTTCATACTATAGCTTACTGTCACAAAGAAAATCCTTAATCCGGCACTGGCTGAATGTAACATACGATATAGAAGATATATGTGTAGTCTACTATAATGATCATTCCTAGAGTAATGCACCAATGCAAATTCATTCACAATTTCATATTGCCGAACGAAGAGAACATAAGGGTTGTAGTTGGTTTCTATGGATCATTTCCCTTCAAAACCTCCTGTCTGTCAAGATTTAACCTCAGGGAATTCTTGTCATTATCTTAAAGTGGAAAAATAATTGTCCTTGAGGAAATTAATTACCTTTGTGCACTGTTGCATTCTGGGTGAAGAGTGATTTACTGTTAATGGAAGCTGAGACACTGTCATCCCTTTCACTGTTGCTCATTTTTCAGGCTAATACGTAGGTTGAACTGCTGGGTCACTCCAGGTTCTGTAGCTCAGAGGCATAGTGTAGTTGTGCACATGAGAATTTTGCATGGTGCTTAGTTATAAGTCTTTGTGGTAAGTAAAACAACCTAAAATTGTGCTTAAACTTAGTACTGCTAATAGCACTACAGTAACTGGCAAATTAAATGTTAAACAAAAAGCGCGATATACTGTACAGTAAATGACTTGATTTGTACAACACAAGTATTATATAGGGACTGCTGTTTGCATTTCAAATTGAGGATAAAATAACATAATGAAGAATTTTTTTTTAATTCATGTTACAGTACATTCAGAGCTAGCTGTCAAGGTAATGGCCCTGAACATATTGAAACAGAGGGATATGTTAAATGTATACATTAAGTATAACATTCCAGTGCAGCAGTACTGTACATCCACAATGTCTCTTGTTCAATCAAATTACGGGCTGCAAGTGGCTGGAACTAGCTATTTTTATAAGGAATGTTATGGTCCCTTTGAGCTTGAAATTGGTGTGATGAGTTCATTGACACTGACTGAAACTACCGTATATGTCGACATATGAAATTACACAGCATAGGCTATAGATGATTTTAACAACAAAACGAATGGACAATAAAATGCGAGGCAGAGATGGGTGATATAACAACATACATGATAATACCAGAATATTTTCCAACATGTACCAGTCTGCCATCTTGTCTGCAGCCAGATACTTTTGGCTTTGGTGGAGACGGGTGGAGGCAAAGACTCCCATATCTCGCTTGACTTCCAGTATCTGTGTGACGTGGGTGCCCGCCCCTTTAGGAGGACTTGAGCTAACCAAATGGGATGGGGAAGTGCATGTATGATTCTTCATAATCTGCTCTTGTTAATAAAATAAAGAATACAGCAGCCATATTGGAAAGACCTTTCTAATGCTTTTTTAAAAAGGGGGCCTTTTCTGTTGAGTATTAATCTGATCTACAGAATCACAGATGAGATCAACAAACAATTACTCAATTCGCCTATTAGTCTGTCCACAACAACTTTGCTCTATCCAATTTCCACTGTACAAAGCCTTTGATAATTGTCACCACACAGTGTTCACTATTCACTTCTCTGCTGTGTTGCTGCTCAACTTTGTGTATGGCAACGTGCTTCTGATTCAGATTCAGTGTTGTTGAAATGTCGAAATGTGCAAGTCTGTTTTGAAAATGTAGTGAACAGAAAGATAGATTCTTCTTTTGAAAGGTAGTACAGTAACAACAAACCGTTATTGTCTCCACCCCCTGTCCGTCCGTGTGTGTGTGTGTGTGTGTGTGTGTGTGTGTGTGTGTGTGTGTGTGTCTGTCTGTCACCGGCTAATCTCCGGCACCGTTGGGCCGGTCACTCTGAAACTGTGCACACACACTCCCTGGATGCCAATTCAGAACTTCTGGCCCAAATCTTTCACATGGGCCTGCAAAACCAATTTTTTAATATTACTCCTACAATTTATTTCCAAACGTCATGCAAATCAGTACACAGTATCACTATAGTCATGTGATCAACACGGATCTGTCCGATTTCCCATATTCCATCCTCATTTTCTTAGGTTGGCTTCCAAAGTTTGCAAGATTGGTCCGTTTAGAACAAAAAGCCTCAAAGTATACACACACCTTGCACTTTCCGTGAAATTTCACACGCACATTCCCTCTAGGCCGAGGAAGAAATGCCACCCTTCTTACATTGGCCTGTTATAGCGCCACCAGCAGGTCTAATTTAGCAAAACAAATTTTTGGAACAAAATGCCTCAAATCATGAATGCAGTGTCAATGCAAGAATAAATGGCACGGTTGGCACCCTTTTCACATTGGCCTATTATAGCGCCACCAGGAGGCCAGAATAACGTACCTGACCTGGCGGAAATAGAAGAAGAAAAGAAGAATTACGGTAAACTTTGATGATTCAGTTAAGAAACCTGTAGAGCAATTTCATCTGTCTAGTGCCAAGTTTACTTATTTTAGCATTTAATGAAGATACACTGCCTTTTGATTTATGGCTTTGTGGCTCTTGCGCAGTTGCAAAGATTACTTTTGTCATCACACACACACACACACACACACACACACACACACACACACACACACATGCACACATGGAGTTCTCATTTCCCCAAGACAATATTGGTGTGCATCAACTACAATTCACGTTTAGAAGCTTTATGAGACAACCTCAAACCTTCGTCATCTGATGTGTTCTTTATTGCACACTGGAATTCACTTCCACTTAGAAATGAAGCATGTCATTGAGAATTCAATTCATCTGTCAGCATTTTATCTATCATAGAGTTTTTCTAATAATTAAAACCTGGTGGATATGCCACCGGGATTCATTATTGTGAATCCTGCTCTTTATATATATATCGGCCGGGCCTTCTGCTCAGCTGCTCCTCGGCTGTGGAATGGCCTCCCTGACCATCTGAGAGCACTTTAACAGAGGGACATGTCCAAATGCGTTGACACCTTTAAAAGGGGACTAAAAACCTTTCTTTTTGACAAGGCAGTTGCCTAGATTGACTCAGCGATGCCATCTGTGTTTGTTTAACTTTAAAAAAACTTCTTAACTGTGTTTAGCTGACCTTTGATCTGATCAAATAAAAAGTGTTACAAATAAAATTTATTATTATTTATAAACACACAACTTTTAAAATGCTTTGAAATCAACAACGAGTGAAGTGTGTGTGTGTGTGTGTGTGTGTGTGTGTGTGTGTGTGTGTGTGTGTGTGTGTGTGTGTGTGTGTGTGTGTGTGTGTGTGTGTGTGTGTGTGTGTGTGTGTGTGTGTGTGTGTGTGTGTGTGTGTGTGTGTGTGTGTGTGTGTGTGTGTATGCGTGTGTGTGTGTATGCGTGTGTGTGTGTGTGTGTATGCGTGTGAGCGTGCGTCCTTACGGAATAACCAGATCAGACTATCATCAATAGGCTAATCCTATGAACCCATGACATAAGAACCGCCAAGCTTGCAAAAATTGGCATTGTTCATGGAAAAAGCTGTGTTTGTTGTTCTAAACTGCTGTGCCAGTGTGCAGTGTGTAATGGAATGGAAATGAATACTGTAAGTGCATCTGATCAGCGCATCGGAAACAGATCACCCCTTGTGTGACCTGCAAAATATTTATTGTTTAACATTTTTATTAAAAAAAGGTAGGTGATAGGTCGACAGGCCTATGAGCACCTCCACGTCTAATGCTGAACAAAAGTGAATAAGTGGATTATTGCAAGACAAAATAGCTCTTCACCAAATGGCAGAACGCCATGGCACATCAGTACACTCAATTTAATTTGAAGGAAAAGGGAAGATTTCCATTGTTTATTTCAACACCAGCCCCTATGATACCCACTGATACTATTTAACTTAAGCCAGTGGTTCTTCACGTGGGGTCCGGGGACCCCCAGTGGTCCTTTGGGGGGTTTCAAGGGGTCCCCCTCTTGATAGGAACCAAATGGACCCTTGAGGGTCTGTAACTCTGAGGGTAACCCCGTAGGGTCCATTCGGTTCCATTTGTACACCACTGTGTTCTCATTATGTGCCATACTGTATCATGCTGGGGGGCATAGGACCCTTGAAACATTGGAACGACCAGGGGCGGATTAACCCCTCCGTGGTGCCTGGTGCTTGGACCCGGTTCGGTGCCCTCCGGGAGTGTTTTGTCGGGGGGGTGCTGCGCGTCGGAAAAGAATGACGCTTCACCGGTACCATGTTGTAGCGCTCCTTTAGCAGCCCTGCTTCTACATTTCGGCGTTCTTCGCCGTTTTTTTTTTTTTTCTCACGCCGTTTGCCCCCCCCAAGGGAACCACTGGGAATGACCACACAGTTTTGGTGGGGTTCTCATTCAAGTTTGCGCCTGAGATGTTCTGTTTAGGAGACAGCTACCGACCATAACATTTTAACACAAATTATAACTTGTTTTTAATTGGAAATTGATGTTAAAGATCCCTTGTGCAATACAGCACCCCCCCCCCCCCCCCTGCCACCTGTGATACCTCCCCCTTGCTCCCATTTCATGTCCATCACAAAACCACCTAACTTCCGCCAGCGCAGCGCCCATTGTTTACTGAAAGCAAGAGACCAGGCAAGCTAGCATTACTTTCTGCACATCAGTATAGGGTAGAGGAGAGATCTGTTCATTCTGGTTGAAATTAAACTACTTTTACCAAAAGTAATAATACATAACCTGATGGTAGCATTGAACAGTTGCATGTGTTGAATGTACAGTTATCAAATGAGAATGGCGGATTTGAAATGATAATGTTTTGGGACATCCCTGAATTTAACGTTAAATATGCCCTGCTCTCTCTCTCTCTCTCTCTCTCTCTCTCTCTCTCTCTCTCTCTCTCTCTCTCTCTCTCTCTCTCTCGGGCTGAGGTCTCGTTCCTGAGACTATGCTGGCATGGTCTGTCACCTTTCAGATATAGCGGTCTACATTCCATCCTGCATGCCAGAACTGTTCAGTTTAATGTACAACTGTCAACTGGTGTGGCAGTAGCGCTTATATCCTTGAAGGACTCACAAAAGAACTATGGCCCAGCAAAAACCCGACACATTTCAAATTGCAACCTTTGATTGACTGGTGATACTAACGTAAAATGTAATTGACACATGGCATTAACAATCAGACTTTGCACATTACAGAGCAATTTGAATGACAGCAATCTGACAGAAAGATGGAGTGAGGCAGGGAAATGATGAATGTGTACAGAGAGAGGGCATAAGGCAGTACTAGGGAGGATGTACAACTGTTAACCACTAGCATCACCACCTATTCTGGGCGGAACATTCGCCGAAAATAGCAGATAGGCTAGTTTGTAGAGATTTGGTGAAAAAAGAGCAGAGCACAGTGTCACTCAGGTCAAGTTTACAAAGTTAGTGTTATCACATGTCATGCTAGTATGGTACATTGATATTATTATCAGGGCCATGCCTCCTGGAAGAGATTCAACTAGCACATACTAGTTATGGCATTAGCTCCAGTATGCACCCTCTGTTATAACAGATGATGGTTCTTTTACAACTGAGAACCTAGAGTAGTTACAGCAATTACAGTAACAGTAGTATGTGCATTTTGGATATTTTAGTGTTTGTCCTTTCTTTCTATTTATATTTAGGAAAAGGATAAAGTAGACTCTTAGTTTTACAAGTATGTTACCAGCACTTAAAGATGGCAAACAGATGGAGAATAAAAGTATCTACTTAGAATTTAACAGAGGGACATGTCCAAATGCTCTATGGTAAAACATTATTAAAATGGATAATATTTAGTTTAATAATTTAGTTTCCCTCTTTTGGGCTCCATTGCTCCTGTTGGACCCTCTGTCTATCTGTAAGTTGTCAACAACATAAGTAACGGGAGGTGGAGGAACTGGCTCCCTAATGGTGAAGAAAGGTGGATTTGCTTAATGGCTGCTGACAGCTGCTGCTGACAAAAAACAATGTATGCAATCACTGTGAAAGTGAAATTATTATCAATTCATATTATCAATTCAGATTGAGCCAAACATTCCAGTGTTCAAAGCGCAAGTGGAACATGCAAGTTGCTGAGATTGTTTTAAAAGATAGTGCACAGGAGAGTGCAATCTAAACCAGGCTCTGCATATACTGTACTGTGTACAGTATATTACAATATAAGGAAGGAGCATGCCTGTAAATAAAATCTACACTGATCTCTTCGGATGTAAATTATTTTGGCGCGAGGTTGTGAGATTACAATGTAAACTATAATGGAAATCTAGAAATCACAATGGCCTTCTTGGTACACTCTTTCCCCCCCCTCTACATCAAATCTCTTTGCCATAAATAGCAGATCTATAACCTTACAGTGTGTCGCATTGCGATGCATTGTGAGCTTGTAGATCGCTGTCTTCGGCTAATGTTCCCCGCACAATAAGGATGGTAGAGTTCAAGTGGTTAATCAAAAAGTCTCAAGTCATTTGAGAAGAGCAAATTAGCCTAAATTGAATTTGGCTGTAGCCATCATGTAAAATTAACAAATACCTGATAGCATGATTATAATGATTATGCTTTTGTTAATGGAATATCATTCAACAAAAAGAGAGCTAAAGAGCCAATTACAAGGATGCATGATAAAAATCAATTCTTAATAGCATGCGTTTCTCTACAATCCCCTGACATCCTATTGAATTGAAAGAGAGAAGATGTTCCTTCATCTCCTTCTTATTTTGTTGTCATGGTGAATTTCTTAATAGTCACTTGGAAATACCATGTCATTGATTTCGATTTTGCTAAATTTGCTGTCTTATTAGACACCTACTGTACATTTTGGGTATACTGTATATTCTCTTAACTTACCTACAGAATTGTAAACTCTACACATGGTACTAAACACTGGCAGTCTCATAAGTCAAGTACAACTCATGTTAACGTACAGAGGGAAAAGTACTCAGTGTAATATTCCTCAGTGCAAAACAATTGCCATGTCCAGGTGGCATAGAGGTAAACTCAGCTTCTTGGCAGCGGTGGCTCTGGCTCAGCCAGACGCTCCAACAAACACAATTGTTAGTGTTCATGTGTGGGAAGCTGGCGAGGGACAGTGTCTTTGTTACTGCACTAGCGACAGATAAAAGGCCTAAATGTCGATCATTATTATCTATTGCTTCAGTGTGCTGTGGTAGAGGTATAATAATCAATTTCATATGCATGTGATGAGCTCTGAAATGGATTATAAAGCATTATGGCAATGTTAGCAAGTTTACTTGAAGGTGTCGTGATTTACTAAAAAAGCTTAATTGTACATTACAAAAAGGAAGGAAAGGAAGTGTTTTAGAATTATCTTTACCTGATGACTGTATGCAATTGGTATTCAATGACTGAAAAGGTGAATACCTGTAGTAAATTCAGCAACCTTACATTGAAATACAATTTAATGTATAATATTAAAAGTTTTCTGATGTCATTAATGTACATGTAAACTATAATGTGATGCCTTATAATACCTTGTTAAGCAACACTGTACCTGCTCCTGAATACTTAAAATGATTCATAAAATAATATAAAGTTATATGAAAAGCCAAGGCAAAGCCTCATTACTTCTTGTCTTTTTAGTTAATTGTGTTGATAAAGGCTACAGTCTCCTTTTCAAAGCTCTGTGTAACTTCTGAGATCTGGCATACAGTTACGAAAGTCTAGAGAGATGGGGGGCGGGGGACTAAATTAACAAGGAACAGAAAACCAAAGTCATTTTCTCCCATGTACAATGGTTCCTCCCGTTGAATAGAAATGAGAAATTGGCGGCACACACCATTACAGTCCTGCGGCACCGTCACAGAATAAGCAGTCTCGTTTCAACCTGGCTCTTACAGTGCCGCTCTGCAGGAAGGCTTTCTTGCAGGGGTTTGTCAGACCAATCCATCAAGAAGAGCTTTGCCTGGGTCTGAGAGAGGATGCCGAGGTTCAAAGAAGGAACAGCGTGGAACTCTGCTCTCTTAGGTCACATGATGAGAAATGAACTCTTAAGCACCTGCCATGACACTTGCATCAGAAACTTTTGATGTAAAGAAAAGTGATTTGAAAGTAAGACATTATACCGTTTTAAGTGCAGCTCACCTGGCTTGGATACACTTAATAATTACATACTCATACGGAAAAGTTAACTCTGAGCCCTATTTTGGGGCAGGTGCCAGCTGGACTGGCGTGAGGTGTGCAGCAAATGGGTGAATTAATTTCCAGAGGTGAAGGGGCATACATTATTTTCTCTGTCTGCATGTGTTTGGTGTTTTGGGGAATTACGGTGCGTCAGTGTGCTGTATCTCTTGTATCCTTTGCAAATCAGTTGCAAAGCACTGCAATTTTGGAGTGAACGGCGGACCACGTCGTCACGCTCATGTCACTATGACTCAGCCATAACCATAATGAGTTCCCAATGCAGCTACACCCAAATATGGAGTGTGTTGTCTAACTTCAATGTGTCGTCATGGCATCAGGTGCAAACAAATCAGTCAGCTCCATATGGGCCGTTGGGCACAAAACGGAGCATGCCCATATTATACAGATGACATCAGGGTTCTCCATATATAGGCATAAAAGGGACAAGGACTGACAGATACAGAGAGCCGGTTGTCCAAAGCCACAAATCCGACAGCTATGCCCATATATGGTCATTTGCATACATGGGACAGACCGACTTCAAACTTGTGCAGCAGTAAGGACTCGAGGGAGTGCGGTGCCCGCCGTCCAGTAAGTTTGGCTATCCTGTTGTCCAGAACCGCCGACCCAACCAATATTCCTATATGGGCATTCCAATATATGGGCATATACTGATGACACCTCCTAACATGCCAAAAACAGGGAGGCCAGGTTGGTGGTGGTTAAGTCTGCCTGTGGGTTTTAAAAATATTTAACCAATGCAAAGCATTGTCAAGAGCTTGTGACTAAATAAGAACCATTGGAACACAGGTTCTTTGATCCATCTCCTGAAAAGTAACGGTTTTGGACATAAGGTTTCCACCGACTGTTATACTTGTCTGTTTCTATGAATCCCTAAAGCTGTAAAACATATTGGAGGAGCACGTTTTTATGCATTCTAACACACGTGACAATTGCTTGTACAAAACTGTTGAGTGCCATCACAAGGAGAATAATAAAGGCACACTATGCTTATACAGCAGGTTTCTCATTAACGGCTTACTGATTAGTGAACTCAACACATTCTCAATCACAACTTGCACATATGGTCAGGTTCATGGTGTCACTTTTCAACAAACTGGCTACCTTTGTAGCTACTGTATAATGTATCCAAAGCAGACTATGCATTGGTCTTATGAACTGGACTTAACTGAGGAACACTTTTCCTTGTTGAAGACCCACAAGGATGTCAGTTTGCTCTTGGAGAAATTACATTTGCATTTGCATTACATGTTTTGCAATAACAAAAATGGAAGTGGAAAGTGGAAATTACCAGCACGTCGTTGTGTTGAGCAGTGTGCACTGCTCTAAAAAGGTAATGAAAAGCCATAATTCGACTGGTCATAATAATAGTCAGGTTGATTCAATTATGTAACATAATTGAATCAACCTGCAACACACCCAATCATAATGTTTAACCTAATTCTCGCCAATTCGCCCTTCTCCAGTCCGGAAACTACCAAATGTGGGTGTTCTTCCCTCAGCCCTATGTTCCCTCAGCCTTAAACCTAATCCCAACCACAACCCTGTTCCCAACCCAACCCCAACCGGAACGCCAACCCTAAATAGAGGGAACTTACGGCTGAGGAAACATAGGCTGAACCAGGCGGCAAGGGAGAGCTCTTGGCCCAGCAGATGTCGCTATTTCCCCTCCTGCAGGCTGCAGAAGCATTTACACTCCATTCAAGTGAATAAAGTTTTGGCCGGACTATACACTTGATTTTAATACCTTAGTAAAAAATGTCATAAATACTTTGTTTTCAATTGCTAGTTTAGTCTTTTTTCAATTATCATGATATGCGTTTAGTAAATTGTAAAATAATTACAGCATAGGCTGAGTTCATGCTCATTCAGCAGAGGAGATCCTGCACCCTCTGCGATCATGGTGAGATTTGAGCTCACGACTATTGCCTCTCACTGCGCTGCTAACGCATTCACCATAAAGTGGTCATAGAAAAACAGCTAGCTTATCTCTATGACCTATGTGGAGATAATGTCACATAGCCAGACAGAGGTCTGCCTACACAGGATTACTGCAAGATAACAATCTTGCCATCAACACCGCAAACGCACACCGCAAAGAGCATACATACACATACGTAAAACGTAGCTGCTGCCTGCGCTTGACTGTGAGGAGGAGCAACTCTCAAAGCTTGCTCTCCTCTTTAACGAGAGACAATAAACTGAAAATATGGATCAGGACAAAGTTGCTGATACATTTCTCAAGCTGACATCTAGAAGAAATACTATTTCGGCTAAACACTTATGTCTGTTGCTTTTTGCTGTTGTATGAGCATTATTTTCCTGTTGTTGCATAATGATAATCAAAATGTTTACTGTTGATATCACTATGATGACATGATCATGTTAAGCATAATACATGATTTCACTAGATTACACCCATATCCTGGCATGACAAGCATCTGTCACAATGCCCCACCTGCCACACTGTTGGATGTGCTATATACGCTGGTTCACCTGTTTCCCCAAAATTGGGCCCTGAGAGTGTAAAGTGCTGTTCACACCAATCACGATAACTATAACAATAAATATGATGTTTTAAAAATAGTTCTGACTGAATTGGATGGCAGAGTATACATCACAACTGTAACGACAACGATAGTTGTTAATGATATCGTTTGGATCACTGTCAGAGTGATTTTATGAACAGCCAATCAAAATCCATTAGAAGGACATCTGGGATGCAATCTGTCTCACTCACCCTCGGAAAGTGTATAATTGTGTTATTAACGGAGATGAGGAGAAGGCTATGAATAGCTAACGCTAGCTGGTAGGCGAGCTGGCATTACCTCAGGTAGGCTACAACTACTGTATCTTACCTCCTTACAATGTGTAATATATACTAATATATTATATTATATTATATTATATTATATTATATTATATTATATTATATTATATTATTATCCTATTTGCGTCTTTCGGTACCACAAAGATCTCTCTCTTTCCCTTTCCATGTGGGCTCGGAAACATCTGTAGCCTACTATGCAGTGCCTGTTTTCTACAGAACGTTATCGTTCATCAGTGTGGACGCTCACATAGTTATAGTTATATTTATATTTATAGTTATAGTTATCGTGTGTGGTGTGAACGGCCCTCTCAAGTCTGAAAGGCTTAAATGAACACTTTTACAGTATTTTAGGTCCACAACAGAATTTTACATTACCAATAGTATGTCGTTTGAAAAACCTAAATCTCTATAAATGAGGTAATGCATCTGTCAAAAATCATGAACACAATTTGGTCTTTTCAATGGAGGTACTCTGACAGGCCTAAAGGCGGTTACACACCGGCGAATATGCAAATATACGCAAAATTCGGACTCGTTCCGAATAATTAAAAGACGCTTTTTTCGCTCCGCGTGGAAGCTTGCATTGACTTTATAAGGTTTAAAAAAAAAACGTATTTATTCGCATGAAGAATTCGCCCCGGTGTGTAAGGACCTTTAATCCTCAGTGGCAGAAAGACGATTTCAATGAGTCAGTTAGAGGTCTGCAACATCCTCTGTGCCCTAGTACCTTGTAATCTAGTATGTTATCAATCAAGAATTGATTGATTAATTGTTGTGCCATGGCCTCATTGGAGATTATAGACCGCCGAAGTCTGACGTCATTTACACATCCTTTGTTTGTCTACCTGGTTCGCAGTTTTCCACCCCCGTTCTGAATCCCATAGACGTATTTAATATCGCGTCAAATAAGAACTGTGTTCCAAAAATAAACAAATGACCACGGCGGGTTGACTCTTATGGATATGAAGCATCAACTGACGGTGAGAAAACGCTAATGTTACTTCCGCCAAATTAGTTACATTTTCGCCAGAAACAGACTGTATCAAATATAAGTGACTGACTATCATAAACTATACAGAACCTCCTCCCTGACAATAACGCCGACACGCGGTGTTTATTTTTGGACCACAATTCTTATATGAGACGATTCTAAGATGACCCAATGTTATTCTCCATAGAGAAATTACTTCCGCAAACCTGGGGATGAACGAGTGACGTCAGGACTTCGGTGCTCTATTGTAGTTACGGCATAGTTTTTTTTTGTCTGGGAAGGGAAAGGAAGGGAAGGTTTTTTTTATATAATCGCAATAACCCACTGCTAAGCTAAAGTAGGTTTTGATAAGCAACATAAAATTGTTGGTTTAAACTTTTGCTAATCACGTTAACTGTGTTATAAAAACAAAAATACAGTCATGGTTATGATGATACATTGTGATATATCCAAACTATGGGTGTTTAAGAAGCTCTGTTTCATGTCATGGCAACAACATCCATAGCCATAATATAATCTTGATATACTGTAAAATGACATCTCGCAATTGCTTTAACCCATTTAGACAGGGAGAGTATCTGGGTCATTTTAGATTTCTACTTTAGAAAAATCGTGAAAATGTGTGCAAATCTTTGAATATATATTTTTTAAAGCGAACATTTTTAAAATATTTTGTTCCAGGGACCTCCAGAAGCAAAGATTTGAGTTAAAAATGTTCAATGTTTAAAAAAAAATAGCAGTACTACAAGCTCGTAGAAGCTTGTATATCTGAATAGCCCAAAGTATAAAATAATGGTTATAGCTAAAAATCTAAAAGACGGTCTTAATGGGTTAATATATATTGTTAAAACATTTTTACCAGACTTGGCCAAGCAGACAAATGAAAATCAATTAATTCAGAAATTAAAAAGAAAATACATGATATTGTATTTCTTTTTTTCTTCTTTTAAATATTTTTTTACAGGCACTGCAGGAAGCTTGCCGTCTATAAGATCGTCAGAGTGTGTGTGTGTGTGTGTGTGTGTGTGTGTGTGTGTGTGTGTGTGTGTGTGTGTGTGTGTGTGTGTGTGTGTGTGTGTGTGTGTGTGTGTGTGTGTGTGTGTGTGTGTGTGTGTGTGTGGAAGTGATGAAAAAAAAACACTATGAAATTTAATCTTCTATCTTCATTGCATGAAATTAGTGACGCACCTAAAAATAATCTGTTTATGTAAGAGCTGGAGGGAAAGGGGGATCCCTGTTACTGAACAAACACTCACTCATTATTATCAGAATGATTATTTTTTTTAACAAAAAACTAGTTTTAACCAAAAATATCTGATGTCAATGGCTGGCTACAAGTCTTCATTAAGTCCAAGATCCACATTGGAGAAACATGATTTGATATTTTTACAGGATAGGGCTTTAACTTATATTATATTATATAACAGTATTCATTCATACAGTATTCACTGTTCATACGCTGTACATACAGTATTTATAATGATAGACTGTACAGTACATTCATTCAGAGACCAGAATCTAAGCACAACTATTTTCTTTACATTTTTATCTTGGTTTGTTTTTGACTTCCACTCTTGTCTGTGCCTCCTGTGTTGTTTCTATTGCTGCTATGACAGCTGCATTTTCCTATGGGGATTAATTAAGGTTTATAAATCTTATCTTACTGTAGGCTATATACATTTTATGTATGCACTGTACTGTATGTATGTATGTATGTATGTATGTATGTATGTATGTATGTATGTATGTATGTATGTATGTATGTATGTACTGTATGTATGTATGTACAGTATGTATGCAAGAAAGACACACACACACACACACACACACACACACACACACACACACACACACACACACACACACACACACACACACACACACACACACACACACACACACACACACACACACACACTACAGTATTTTTGTCTGTATACAGAATTACAGTAGGGCATCTAATAATGTATAGTTAAATTCACAGTCACAGAGTCGTGCTCATTATTAATGAAATCCAATGCCGCACTGACATTCAGTTCCCGGAAGTATGCATGAATAAATAACCTTTGTTTTAGTGCTCCTGTGTCATCCTAAGTCAATGTCACAAAGACTGTAATTCTCTGTGGACAGAGGGAATGGGGTTTGTCCAGCAGCACTCACAGCATGGCTGGTGGAAGCCTCCATCATCTGGGGCTGGGCTGTAAGTTGGTGTCATTTCCTCTCTCGCTAGGATGGATGACTCTGTGTGGCCTGGAAACTGTTAACTCTGTCCCACTGGTGACTTTCAAGGAGAGGCTGCACAAAACAACTCTCTCCAGGAACTGCCATCACACAAATAGGGTGTTGCGGGGTGCTTCAAGTGCATTGCAGCAAGTTTATTCCTACTTGTTTAATTTATTACATTTTCTTGAGAGAGAGAGTGTGTGTGTGTGTGTGTGTGTGTGTGTGTGTGTGTGTGTGTGTGTGTGTGTGTGTGTGTGTGTGTGTGTGTGTGTGTGTGTGTGTGTGCGTGTGCGCACGTGCGCGTGCGTGTGTGCGAGTGAGATATTGAAACATATACAGAGGTATAATTCACTTTACTGAGAATCCTAGCCCCAGGATATTAAGTTAGCTCAGGCCACAGCTGAGATCTGGCTCTCTATTGATACAGATGAAAAATGTGACCCCCTTGCAAGTACAATGATATGCTTCCTTTGCAGAGCTTCGTTGTTCCTTCCCACTTTTGATTGTGTGCATCACTCAGAGCCGACCGAATATGATGGCAGTAAGGTTGGCATCATTTCTAATGGATCGTTAATTGAGGATGTGAAGATTAATTAACTAATGGGCATATCATATCTAGCATTCAAATTGCAGTGGGGTACAGTACTCTGGAAATGTAGTTCTTGTACATAATTATATTGGGCCCATTTGTAATCAACTTGAACAATTTACAAAATAATAAATATTATATACAGTAATGTGTTGTAAGGCAAATAAAAGCTTTTTTTTCCAAAGGTCACAAGATAAAAACTACAACTGGGTTAATGAGCCTGTTGTATTAGCAACATGGTTAATGAGAATATTGTATTAGCAACAGAACACTGGCTATAGTATCATGCATACAAAATAACACTGTATATTGTGCACTGCAATTACTGTACATAATGACAACCCATAATGGGTTTGTGCACAACATGACTAAAATCTGTACCACTTCTTACTCAGACATTGCCTAGATTGTATAGTAGAATAGCTTTAATAAGGACATAACACACATTCTGACCATAGCATTTCAACAGAAAGGAAAGTGCTGTATGAGGTGTGCTCTACAGAGGCCCATCAGTAGTATAAGAGGACACCACTTTACCAAATCCTACCGCTAGGGGAAATAGTGGCGCTGTTGAGCACATTCCTGAAATTCCTCACATTCCTCACATTCCTCACATTCCTCACATTCCTCACATTCCTCACATTCTTGACATTCCATAATCCATAATCCATAATTCATAATCACTTTCCAGTACCTGACCCTACCGCTAGTGGAAATAGTGGCGCAGTTGAGCACATTCCTGACATGTTTGACATTCCTCACATTCTCGGCATGTTTGACAGTCCATAATCCATAATCCATAATTAATCATTTCAGATGTATTATTTCATTACTCAGTCAATTTAATTAAAATCGGTGTTGTCACAGGGCACAGTGCAATACCAAAACCTACCCATAGGGGATAACATGCTAAGCTAATATGCTAATATGCTAATATGCTAATAGCGTTAGCATGATGTCACAATGCACAGTGCAGTACCAAAACCTACCCATAGGGGATAACATACTAAGCTAATATGCTAATATGCTAATATGCTAATATGCTAATAGCGTTAGCATGACATCACAATGTACAGTGCAATACCAAAACTTACCCATAGGGGATAACATGCTAAGCTAATATGCTAATATGCTAATATGCTAATAGCGTTAGCATGATGACACAATGCATAGTGCAATACCAAAACATGGTACCATCAGTGGTCCCTGATAGGGGTTCCAGGGGGTCCACAGTTAAATGATGGAGAGTTGGTAACCAAATGGACCCTTATAGATCTTTCTCTATAAATCTATTTTTTTCATTTTGTTTTTCTACAAATGAATTAACACTAATTATATATAATATTCTTTGAACAGCGGCCGTAGCGATGGTAGTTAAAGGTGGAGTCTGACTTAGCCCCCCCCCCATGGGGGGCCCAGAACATAGACTCGAGTTCAATGTAACAGAGGGGAGATGCTGTCCTATGGCTCTCGTCACTACCAGTATGACGCATGGTTTTAGAAAAGCAACCTACACAGCCAAATTTCACAATTGCATGCTGGGTGATTATTTCCAACCAATGGGATCAAACCGTAGGGGAACAGTGTCATTGGCTTCTCTCACAGTGGCTGTGTTCACACCTATGGTGTTAGAGCTTGTTTTATTGGGGGCCCACAGCTGCAACCACACATAGTGTAGTTTTGTCTTGTTTTACTCCACTACAATTATTTTTAAAACTTTAGTTACTAGATACTTTGCAAATATAAATGATTACATTATAAAACATATATTAACCACTATAGCCTTATTTTATATCTAGGCTATTAGAAAAAATAGCTGATCTACAAGCTGAGGGCTTTTTCGCACGTACGTGTTAGAGCTTGTTTTATTGGGCCCCACAGCAGTGTCTGAACGGGAGGTGTCATAATTAAAGCTAGTTAGAGGGGGGGTCTCCCACTACCCCCCCTCCCTCATAGAACACTATTGGTCATAGTTGGTACTGCACGCATACATACAATAATCTAGCAATCTCTCATTAATAATAAAATATGACTGCACATGTTTTATAAATCCTCATGTGTAGTTTATAATACGTATTATATGCCAAACACAGTGTTTTAAGTTGGTCTAAGTTTTAAAATGTTGCTGTTTTTATTAAACTGGATCAGTAAATAACTCCAACCATGAACCAGCGACATTAATTTTATTGTGTTTTAATGTTACTCTTACAACGTTACAGTGTTGTTATAAGGGTGGTACAGACACATTTTCAAAAATGCTCCGAAAATCAGCAGATCTACAAGCTCTGATGAGACAAGGGTTTTGTAATAAAAAACTAGGACAGGGGGATTCCACTAGCCCCATCCCTCCCTCCCATCATTGCTCTTACCCCATCCAATGGTTTTTCACACCTTTTTGCTAGAAGTTGGCTCTCGGAGGCTACCCGTCTGTGTACACATGTCTGTCTGTCTGACTGTCTGTCTGTCTGTCTGTCTGTCTGTCTGTCTGTCTGTCTGTCTGTTTGGATCTACTTATCTGTGAAGAGTAGGTGTCATAAAGTGCAATGAGGTGTCATAAAGTGTAATTTCATCTCTTGTGCTCTCTCTCTGTCTCTATGTCTCTCCTTTTCAATGCTAGTACGAGGTTACAGTAGTGTAGCCTTGTCCCCTTCTCAGGGGGAGCAGCTTCAAGTGATGTGTATCACAATGTTTTATTGTGAGTTGGGTTGTCTGAGGTGTGAAGTGTGAAGTCAGTTTGGTTTGATGTGTTTTATCTTGTCATAATTTGTGTCTTATAATGTGTCTTGTGTTTTACAGAGCATCCTAGATTGTGTTTTTTTGAATAGTTTTTTCATTGAGTGTATCGTTACTCCCTGATCATGTGCAGGTATGTATACAAAAGTAGTTAGATATAGCATGGTACAGTTACAACAATGTTAGAGTTGAAGTAGTGTTAGAGGTAAAGTTATGTTAGAGGTAAAATATTGGCAGACTTACAGAAATGTTAGAGTTAAAGTTATGTGAGAGGCACAGTAATGTTAGAGTTAAAGTTATGTTAGAGTCACAGTATGTTAGAGTTACAGTATTGTTAGAGTTTTTGTCAGAGTTCAGTAACGTAAGAGTTACAATATTGGCTGAGTTGCAGTAATGGCAGAGTTACAGTATTTCTTAGAGTTGATGTAACGGTAGAGTTAAAGTTATGTTCGAGTTAAAATTATGGCCAAGTTATGCTAGATGTCAGTAATGTTAGAGTTAAAATATCGGCAGAGTAACGGTAATGTTAGAGTTAAAGTTATGGCAGAGTTACAATAATGTTAGAGTTAAAGTTATGTTAGAGTCACAATATGCTAGAGTTACAGTATTGTTAGAGTTTTTGTCAGAGTTCAGTAATGGTACAGTTATAGTAATGTTATAGTTTTCTTAGAGTTGATGTAACGGTAGAGTTAAAGTTATGTTAGAGTTAAAATTATGGCCAAGTTAAGCTAGATGTCGGTAATGTTAGAGTTAAAATATCGACAGACTTACAGAAATGTTAGAGTTAAAGTTATGTTAGAGGCACAGTAATGTTAGAGTTAAAGTTATGTTAGAGTCACAGTATGTTAGAGTTACAGTATTGTTAGAGTTTTTGTCAGAGTTCAGTAACGTAAGAGTTACAATATTGGCTGAGTTGCAGTAATGGCAGAGTTACAGTATTTGTTAGAGTTAAAGTTATGGTAGAATAAAAGTTATGCTAGAGGTCAGTAATGTTAGAGTTACAATATTGGTACAGCTAAAGTAATGTTAGAGTTAAAGTCATGGCAGAGTTACAATAATGTTAGAGTTAAAGTTATGTTAGAGTCACAATATGCTAGAGTTACAGTATTGTTAGAGTTTTTGTCAGAGTTCAGTATTGTAAGAGTTAAAATATCGGCAGACTTACAGAAATGTTAGAGTTAAAGTTATGTTAGAGGCACAGTAATGTTAGAGTTAAAGTTATGTTAGAGTCACAGTATGTTAGAGTTACAGTGTTGTTAGAGTTTTTGTCAGAGTTCAGTAATGGTACAGTTAAAGTAATGTTAGAGTTAAAGTTATGGTAGAGTTAAAGGCATGTATGAGTTAAAGTAATGTCAGAGTTAAAGTAATGTTATAGTTTTCTTAGAGTTGATGTAACGGTAGAGTTAAAGTTATGTTAGAGTTAAAATTATGGCCAAGTTATGCTAGATGTCAATAATGTTAGAGTTAAAATATCGGCAGACTTACAGAAATGTTAGAGTTAAAGTTATGTTAGAGTTAAAATTATGGCCAAGTTATGCTAGATGTCAGTAATGTCAGAGTTAAAATATAGGCAGACTTACAGAAATGTTAGAGTTAAAGTCATGTAAGAGTTAAAGTAATGTTAGAGTTAAAGTTATGTTAGAGTCACAGTATGTTAGAGTTACAGTATTGTTAGAGTTTTTGTCAGAGTTCAGTAATGGTACAGTTATAGTAATGTTATAGTTTTCTTAGAGTTGATGTAACGGTAGAGTTAAAGATATGTTAGAGTTAAAATTATGGCCAAGTTAAGCTAGATGTCGGTAATGTTAGAGTTAAAATATCGGCAGACTTACAGAAATGTTAGAGTGACAGTAATGGTAGAGTTAAAGTTATGTTAGAGTTAAAGTTATGTTAGAGTCACAGTATGTTAGAGTTACAGTATTGTTAGAGTTTTTGTCAGAGTTCAGTAACGTAAGAGTTACAATATTGGCTGAGTTGCAGTAATGGCAGAGTTACAGTATTTGTTAGAGTTAAAGTTATGGTAGAATAAAAGTTATGCTAGAGGTCAGTAATGTTAGAGTTACAATATTGGTACAGCTAAAGTTATGGTAGAGTTAAAGGCATGTATGAGTTAAAGTAATGTCAGAGTTAAAGTTATGTTAGAGTCACAATATGCTAGAGTTACAGTATTGTTAGAGTTTTTGTCAGAGTTCAGTATTGTAAGAGTTAAAATATCGGCAGACTTACAGAAATGTTAGAGTTAAAGTTATGTTAGAGTTACAATAATGTTAGAGTTAAAGTTATGTTAGAGTCACAATATGTTAGAGTTACAGTATTGTTAGAGTTTTTGTCAGAGTTCAGTAATGGTACAGTTAAAGTAATGTTAGAGTTAAAGTTATGGTAGAGTTAAAGGCATGTATGAGTTAAAGTAATGTCAGAGTTAAAGTAATGTTATAGTTTTCTTAGAGTTGATTGAGTTATGTTAGAGTTAAAATTATGGCCAAGTTATGCTAGATGTCAATAATGTTAGAGTTAAAATATCGGCAGACTTACAGAAATGTTAGAGTTAAAGTTGTTAGAGTTAAAATTATGGCCAAGTTATGCTAGATGTCAGTAATGTTAGAGTTAAAATATAGGCAGACTTACAGAAATGTTAGAGTTAAAGTTATGTTAGAGGCACAGTAATGTTAGAGTTAAAGTTATGTTAGAGTCACAGTATGTTAGAGTTACAGTATTGTTAGAGTTTTTGTCAGAGTTCACTAACGTAAGAGTTACAATATTGGCTGAGTTGCAGTAATGGCAGAGTTACAGTATTTGTTAGAGTTAAAGTTATGGTAGAATTAAAGTTATGCTAGAGGTCAGTAATGTTAGAGTTACAATATTGGCAGAGTAAAGGTAATGCTAGAGTTAAAGTTATGGCAGAGTTACAATAATGTTAGAGTTAAAGTTATGTTAGAGTCACAATATGTTAGAGTTACAGTATTGTTAGAGTTTTTGTCAGAGTTCAGTATTGTAAGAGTTACAATATTGGCAGAGCTACAGTGATGTTAGAGTTAAAGTTATGACAGAGCTACAGTGATGGTAGAGTTACAGTTATGTTAGAGGCACAATATGTTAGAGTTACAGTATTGTTAGAGTTTTTTGTCAGAGTTCAGTAATGGTACAGTTAAAGTAATGTCAGAGTTAAAGTTATGTTAGAGTTAAAGTCGTGTAAGAATTGGAGACATGTAAGAGTTAGAGTAATGTTAGAGTTACAGTAGTGTTAGAGTTACAATATTGGCAGAGTTAAAGTAATGTTAGAGTTAAAGTTGTGCTAGAGTTACAGTAATGTTAGTTTTTGTCAGAGTTCAGTAACATTAGAGTTACAATATTGGCCAAGTTACAGTAATGCTAGATTTAAAGCTATGTTAGAGTCACAGTAATGTTAGAGTTTTTGTTAGAGTTCAGTAATGGCAGAGTTACAGTATTGTTAGAGTTAAAGTCATGTAAGAGTTAGAGTAATGATAAGTTGTGTTGAGTTTTGTTAGAGGCCAGTAATGTTAGAGTTGAAGTAGTGTTAGAGGTAAAGTTATGTTAGAGGTAAAATAATGGCCGAGTTATGATTGATGTCAGTAACACAAGAGTTACAATATCGGCAGGGCTACAGTGATGTTAGAGTTAAAGTTATGTTAGAGGTCAGTAATGTTATAGTTACGATATCGGCAGAGTTACAGTAATGTTAGACTTTAAAGTTATGTTAGAGGCACAGTAATGTTAGAGTTTTTGTTAGTTACAGTAATGTTAGAGTTTGTCAGAGTTCAGTAATGTCAGAGTTAAAGTAATGTTAGAGTTTTGTCAGAGTTAAAGTTATGTTAGAGTTAAAATTATGGCCAAGTTACAGTAATGTTAGAGTTAAAGTTATGTTAGACTTTTTGTTAGAGTTCAGTAATGTTAGAGTTGAAGTTATGCTAGAGTTAAAATAATGTCCAAGTTACAGTAATGTCAGAGTTACAGTAATGTCAGAGTTACGATAATGTTAGAGATATGTTAGAGTTCAGTAATGGTAGAGTTACAGTAATGTCAGAGTTAGAGCAATGTTAGAGTTAAAGACATGTAAGAGTTAGTGTAATGTTAGAGTTACAGTAGTGTTAGAGTTACAATATCGGCAGAGTTACAGTAATGCTAGAGTTAAAGTTATGTTAGAGTTACAGTAATGTTAGAGTTTGTCAGAGTTCAGTAATGTCAGAGTTACAGTAATGTTAGAGTTTTGTCAGAGTTAAAGTTATGTTAGAGTCACAGTAATACTACTTTTTTTTTTTTTTTTTTCAGAGTGCAGTAATGTTAGATTTACAATGTTGGCTGAGTTAGAGTAATGTTAGAGTTTGTTAGAGTTACAGTAATGTCAGAGTTACAGTAATGTCAGAGTTAAAGTCATGTAATAGTTAGAGTAATGTTAGAGTTTTGTTAGAGTGCAGTATTGTTAGAGTTGAAGTAATGTTAGAGTTAAAGTAATTTCCAAGTTATGCTAGATGACAGTTACGTTATAGTTAAAATATCGGCAGAGTTACAGCAATGTCAGAGTTAAAGTTATGTTAGAGTCAAAGTAATGTTAGAGTTCCAGTAATATTAGAGTTAAAGTTATGTTAGAGTCAAAGTAACGATAGAGTTTTGTTAGTGTTCAGTAATGGTAGAGTTACAGTAATGTCAGAGTTACATTAATGTCAGAGTTAAAGTCATGTAATAGTTAGAGTTAAAGTTATGTTAGAGTCAATGTAATACTTTTATTTTTATTTTTATTTTTCAAAGTGCAGTAATGTAAGAGTTACAATAGTGGCTGAGTTAGAGTAATGTTAGAGTTTTTGTTAGAGTTACAGTAATGTCAGACTTACAGTAATGTCCGAGTTACAGTAAGTCCGAGTTAAAGTCATGTAATAGTTAGAGTAATGTTAGAGTTTTGTTAGAGTTCAGTAATTTTAGAGTTTAAGTAGTGTTAGAGTTGAAGTAATGTTAGAGTTAAAGTTATGTTAGAGTTACAGTAATGTTAGAGTTTGTCAGAGTTCAGTAATGTCAGAGTTACAGTAATGTTAGAGTTAAAGTAATGTTAGAGTTAAAGTTATGTTAGAGTCATAGTAATGGTAGAGTTAAAGTTATGTTAGAGTCACAATATGTTAGAGTTACAACAATGTTAGAGTTAAAGACATGTAAGAGTTAGAGTAATGCTAGAGTTACAGTAGTGTTAGTCAAAGTAATGCTAGAGTTAAAGTTATGTTAGAGTTACAGTAATGTTAGAGTTAAAGTTATGTTAGAGTCGCAGTATGTTAGAGTTTCAGTATTGTTAGAGTTTTTGTCAGAGTTCAGTAATGTAAGAGTTACAATAATGGCTGGGTTACAGTAATGGCAGAGTTACAGTATTTGTTAGAGTTACAGTAATGTTAGAGTTAAAGTTATGGTAGAGTTAAAGTCATGTATGAGTTAAAGTAATGTCAGAGTTACGGTAATGTTAGAGTTACAGTATTTGTTAGAGTTAAAGTTATGGTAGAGTTAAAGTCATGTATGAGTTAAAGTAATGTCAGAGTTACGATAATGTTATAGTTTTCTTAGAGTTGATGTAACGGTAGAGTTAAAGTTATGTTAGAGTTAAAATTATGGCCAAGTTATGCTAGATGTCAGTAATGTTAAAGTTAAAATATCGTCAGACTTACAGAAATGTTAGAGTTAAAGTTATGTTAGAGTCACAGTATGTTAGAGTTACAGTATTGTTAGAGTTACAGTATTGTTAGAGTTTTTGTTAGAGTTCAGTAATGGTAGAGTTATAGTAATGACAGAGTTACAGTAATGTTAGAGTTTTGTCAGAGTTCAGTAATGTTAGAGTTACAATATTGGCCGAGCTACAGTAATGTTAGAGTTAAAGTTATGTTAGAGTCACAGTAATGTTAGAGTTACACTAAGGGTAGAGTTAAACATTAGAGTTAAAGTAATGTTACTTATGTTTCTGTAATACACAGAGAGAAGAAAATATATATTACATGATACTGTGTTTTTGCAGTATCATGTAATATATATTTTCTTCTCTCTGTGTATTACAGAAACATAAGTAACATTACTTTAACTCTAATGTTTAACTCTACCCTTAGTGTAACTCTAACATTACTGTGACTCTAACATAACTTTAACTCTAACATTACTGTAGCTCGGCCAATATTGTAACTCTAACATTACTGAACTCTGACAAAACTCTAACATTACTGTAACTCTGTCATTACTATAACTCTACCATTACTGAACTCTAACAAAAACTCTAACAATACTGTAACTCTAACAATACTGTAACTCTAACATACTGTGACTCTAACATAACTTTAACTCTAACATTTCTGTAAGTCTGACGATATTTTAACTTTAACATTACTGACATCTAGCATAACTTGGCCATAATTTTAACTCTAACATAACTTTAACTCTACCGTTACATCAACTCTAAGAAAACTATAACATTATCGTAACTCTGACATTACTTTAACTCATACATGACTTTAACTCTACCATAACTTTAACTCTAACAAATACTGTAACTCTAACATTACCGTAACTCTGACATTACTTTAACTCATACATGACTTTAACTCTACCATAACTTTAACTCTAACATTACTGTAACTCTAACAAATACTGTAACTCTGCCATTACTGTAACCCAGCCATTATTGTAACTCTTACATTACTGAACTCTGACAAAAACTCTAACAATACTGAAACTCTAACATACTGCGACTCTAACATAACTTTAACTCTAACATTACTGTAACTCTAACATAACTTTAACTCTAGCATTACTTTGACTAACACTACTGTAACTCTAGCATTACTCTAACTCTTACATGTCTTTAACTCTAACATTGTTGTAACTCTAACATATTGTGACTCTAACATAACTTTAACTCTACCATTACTATGACTCTAACATAACTTTAACTCTAACATTACTTTAACTCTAACATTACTGTAACTCTGACATTACTGAACTCTGACAAACTCTAACATTACTGTAACTCTAACATAACTTTAACTCTAACATTACTTCAACTCTAACACTACTTAAACTCTAAAATTACTGAACTCTAACAAAACTCTAACATTACTCTAACTATTACATGACTTTAACTCGGACTTACTGTAACTCGGACATTACTGTAAGTCTGACATTACTGTAACTCTAACAAAAACTCTAACATTACTCTAACTCAGCCACTATTGTAACTCTTACATTACTGCACTTTGAAAAATAAAAATAAAAATAAAAGTATTACATTGACTCTAACATAACTTTAACTCTAACTATTACATGACTTTAACTCTGACATTAATGTAACTCTGACATTACTGTAACTCTACCATTACTGAACACTAACAAAACTCTATCGTTACTTTGACTCTAACATAACTTTAACTCTAATATTACTGGAACTCTAACATTACTTTGACTCTAACATAACTTTAACTCTGACATTGCTGTAACTCTGCCGATATTTTAACTATAACGTAACTGTCATCTAGCATAACTTGGAAATTACTTTAACTCTAACATTACTTCAACTCTAACAATACTGCACTCTAACAAAACTCTAACATTACTCTAACTATTACATGACTTTAACTCTGACATTACTGTAACTCTGACATTACTGTAACTCTAACAAACTCTAACATTACTCTAACTCAGCCAACATTGTAAATCTAACATTACTGCACTCTGAAAAAAAAAAAAAAAAAAGTAGTATTACTGTGACTCTAACATAACTTTAACTCTGACAAAACTCTAACATTACTGTAACTCTGACATTACTGAACTCTGACAAACTCTAACATTACTGTAACTCTAACATAACTTTAACTCTAGCATTACTGTAACTCTGCCGATATTGTAACTCTAACACTACTGTAACTCTAACATTACACTAACTCTTACATGTCTTTAACTCTAACATTGCTCTAACTCTGACATTACTGTAACTCTACCATTACTGAACTCTAACATATCTCTAACATTATCGTAACTCTGACATTACTGTAACTCTGACATTACTGTAACTTGGACATTATTTTAACTCTAGCATAACTTCAACTCTAACATTACTGAACTCTAACAAAAAGTCTAACATAACTTTAACTCTAACATTACTGTAACTTGGCCATAATTTTAACTCTAACATAACTTTAACTCTGACAAAACTCTAACATTACTTTAACTCTGACATTACTGAACTCTGACAAACTCTAACATTACTGTAACTAACAAAAACTCTAACATTACTGTGCCTCTAACATAACTTTAAAGTCTAACATTACTGTAACTCTGCCGATATCGTAACTATAACATTACTGACCTCTAACATAACTTTAACTCTAACATCACTGTAGCCCTGCCGATATTGTAACTCTTGTGTTACTGACATCAATCATAACTCGGCCATTATTTTACCTCTAACATAACTTTACCTCTAACACTACTTCAACTCTAACATTACTGGCCTCTAACAAAACTCAACACAACTTATCATTACTCTAACTCTTACATGACTTTAACTCTAACAATACTGTAACTCTGCCATTACTGAACTCTAACAAAAACTCTAACATTACTGTGACTCTAACATAGCTTTAAATCTAGCATTACTGTAACTTGGCCAATATTGTAACTCTAATGTTACTGAACTCTGACAAAAACTAACATTACTGTAACTCTAGCACAACTTTAACTCTAACATTACTTTAACTCTGCCAATATTGTAACTCTAACACTACTGTAACTCTAACATTACTCTAACTCTTACATGTCTCCAATTCTTACACGACTTTAACTCTAACATAACTTTAACTCTGACATTACTTTAACTGTACCATTACTGAACTCTGACAAAAAACTCTAACAATACTGTAACTCTAACATATTGTGCCTCTAACATAACTGTAACTCTACCATCACTGTAGCTCTGTCATAACTTTAACTCTAACATCACTGTAGCTCTGCCAATATTGTAACTCTTACAATACTGAACTCTGACAAAAACTCTAACAATACTGTAACTCTAACATATTGTGACTCTAACATAACTTTAACTCTAACATTATTGTAACTCTGCCATAACTTTAACTCTAGCATTACCTTTACTCTGCCAATATTGTAACTCTAACATTACTGACCTCTAGCATAACTTTAATTCTACCATAACTTTAACTCTAACAAATACTGTAACTCTGCCATTACTGCAACTCAGCCAATATTGTAACTCTTACGTTAGTGAACTCTGACAAAAACTCTAACAATACTGTAACTCTAACATACTGTGACTCTAACATAACTTTAACTCTAACATTACTGTGCCTCTAACATAACTTTAACTCTAACATTTCTGTAAGTCTGCCTATATTTTAACTCTAACATTACTGACATCTAGCATAACTTGGCCATAATTTTAACTCTAACAACTTTAACTCTAACATTTCTGTAAGTCTGCCGATATTTTAACTCTAACATTATTGACATCTAGCATAACTTGGCCATAATTTTAACTCTAACATAACTCAATCAACTCTAAGAAAACTATAACATTACTTTAACTCTGACATTACTTTAACTCATACATGCCTTTAACTCTACCATAACTTTAACTCTAACATTACTTTAACTGTACCATTACTGAACTCTGACAAAAACTCTAACAATACTGTAACTCTAACATATTGTGACTCTAACATAACTTTAACTCTAACATTATTGTAACTCTAACATAACTTTAACTCTAACATTTCTGTAAGTCTGCCGATATTTTAACTCTTACAATACTGAACTCTGACAAAAACTCTAACAATACTGTAACTCTAGCATATTGTGACTCTAACATAACTTTAACTCTGACATTACTTTAACTCATACATGCCTTTAACTCTACCATAACTTTAGCTGTACCAATATTGTAACTCTAACATTACTGACCTCTAGCATAACTTTTATTCTACCATAACTTTAACTCTAACAAATACTGTAACTCTGCCATTACTGCAACTCAGCCAATATTGTAACTCTTACGTTACTGAACTCTGACAAAAACTCTAACAATACTGTAACTCTAACATACTGTGACTCTAACATAACTTTAACTCTAACATAACTTTAACTCTACCATTACTGTCACTCTAACATTTCTGTAAGTCTGCCGATATTTTAACTCTAACATTACCGACATCTAGCTTAACTTGGCCATAATTTTAACTCTAACATATCTTTAACTCTACCGTTACATCAACTCTAAGAAAACTATAACATTACTATAACTGTACCATTACTGAACTCTGACAAAAACTCTAACAATACTGTAACTCTAACATACTGTGACTCTAACATAACTTTAACTCTAACATTACTTTAACTCTTACATGACTTTAACTCTAACATTTCTGTAAGTCTGCCTATATTTTAACTCTGACATTACTGACATCTAGCATAACTTGGCCATAATTTTAACTCTAACATAACTTTAACTCTAACATTTCTGTAAGTCTGCCGATATTTTAACTCTAACATTATTGACATCTAGCATAACTTGGCCATAATTTTAACTCTAACATAACTTTAACTCTACCGTTACATCAACTCTAAGAAAACTATAACATTACTTTAACTCTGACATTACTTTAACTCATACATGCCTTTAACTCTACCATAACTTTAACTCTAACATTACTTTAACTGTACCATTACTGAACTCTGACAAAAACTCTAACAACACTGTAACTCTAACATACTGTGACTCTAACATAACTTTAACTCTAACATTACTGTGCCTCTAACATAACTTTAACTCTAACATTTCTGTAAGTCTGCCGATATTTTAACTCTTACAATACTGAACTCTGACAAAAACTCTAACAATACTGTAACTCTAGCATATTGTGACTCTAACATAACTTTAACTCTAACATTATTGTAACTCTGCCATGACTTTAACTCTAACATTACTTTAGCTGTACCAATATTGTAACTCTAACATTACTGACCTCTAGCATAACTTTTATTCTACCATAACTTTAACTCTAACAAATACTGTAACTCTGCCATTACTGCAACTCAGCCAATATTGTAACTCTTACGTTACTGAACTCTGACAAAAACTCTAACAATACTGTAACTCTAACATACTGTGACTCTAACATAACTTTAACTCTAACATTACTGTGCCTCTAACATAACTTTAACTCTAACATTTCTGTAAGTCTGTCGATATTTTAACTCTAACATTACCGACATCTAGCTTAACTTGGCCATAATTTTAACTCTAACATAACTTTAACTCTACCGTTACATCAACTCTAAGAAAACTATAACATTACTATAACTGTACCATTACTGAACTCTGACAAAAACTCTAACAATACTGTAACTCTAGCATATTGTGACTCTAACATAACTTTAACTCTAACATTATTGTAACTCTGCCATAACTTTAACTCTAACATTACCGTTACTCTGCCGATATTTTAACTCTAACATTACTGACATCTAGCATAACTTGGCCATAATTTTAACTCGAACATAACTTTAACTCTACCGTTACATCAACTCTAAGAAATACTGTAACTCTGCCATTACTGCAACTCAGCCAATATTGTAACTCTTACGTTACTGAACTCTGACAAAAACTCTAACAATACTGTAACTCTAACATACTGTGACTCTAACATAACTTTAACTCTAACATTACTGTGCCTCTCACATAACTTTAACTCTAACATTTCTGTAAGTCTGCCAATATTTTACCTCTAACATAACTTTACCTCTAACACTACTTCAACTCTAACATTGTTGTAACTGTACCATGCTATATCTAACTACTTTTGTATACATACCTGCACATGATCAGGGAGTAACGATACACTCAATGAAAAAACTATTCAAAAAAACACAATCTAGGATGCTCTGTAAAACACAAGACACATTATAAGACACAAATTATGACAAGATAAAACACATCAAACCAAACTGACTTCACACTTCACACCTCAGACAACCCAACTCACAATAAAACATTGTGATACACATCACTTGAAGCTGCTCCCCCTGAGAAGGGGACAAGGCTACACTACTGTAACCTCGTACTAGCATTGAAAAGGAGAGACATAGAGACAGAGAGAGAGCACAAGAGATGAAATTACACTTTATGACACCTCATTGCACTTTATGACACCTACTCTTCACAGATAAGTAGATCCAAACAGACAGACAGACAGACAGACAGACAGACAGACAGACAGACAGACAGTCAGACAGACAGACATGTGTACACAGACGGGTAGCCTCCGAGAGCCAACTTCTAGCAAAAAGGTGTGAAAAACCATTGGATGGGGTAAGAGCAATGATGGGAGGGAGGGATGGGGCTAGTGGAATCCCCCTGTCCTAGTTTTTTATTACAAAACCCTTGTCTCATCAGAGCTTGTAGATCTGCTGATTTTCGGAGCATTTTTGAAAATGTGTCTGTACCACCCTTATAACAACACTGTAACGTTGTAAGAGTAACATTAAAACACAATAAAATTAATGTCGCTGGTTCATGGTTGGAGTTATTTACTGATCCAGTTTAATAAAAACAGCAACATTTTAAAACTTAGACCAACTTAAAACACTGTGTTTGGCATATAATACGTATTATAAACTACACATGAGGATTTATAAAACATGTGCAGTCATATTTTATTATTAATGAGAGATTGCTAGATTATTGTATGTATGCGTGCAGTACCAACTATGACCAATAGTGTTCTATGAGGGAGGGGGGGTAGTGGGAGACCCCCCCTCTAACTAGCTTTAATTATGACACCTCCCGTTCAGACACTGCTGTGGGGCCCAATAAAACAAGCTCTAACACGTACGTGCGAAAAAGCCCTCAGCTTGTAGATCAGCTATTTTTTCTAATAGCCTAGATATAAAATAAGGCTATAGTGGTTAATATATGTTTTATAATGTAATCATTTATATTTGCAAAGTATCTAGTAACTAAAGTTTTAAAAATAATTGTAGTGGAGTAAAACAAGACAAAACTACACTATGTGTGGTTGCAGCTGTGGGCCCCCAATAAAACAAGCTCTAACACCATAGGTGTGAACACAGCCACTGTGAGAGAAGCCAATGACACTGTTCCCCTACGGTTTGATCCCATTGGTTGGAAATAATCACCCAGCATGCAATTGTGAAATTTGGCTGTGTAGGTTGCTTTTCTAAAACCATGCGTCATACTGGTAGTGACGAGAGCCATAGGACAGCATCTCCCCTCTGTTACATTGAACTCGAGTCTATGTTCTGGGCCCCCCATGGGGGGGGGGCTAAGTCAGACTCCACCTTTAACTACCATCGCTACGGCCGCTGTTCAAAGAATATTATATATAATTAGTGTTAATTCATTTGTAGAAAAACAAAATGAAAAAAATAGATTTATAGAGAAAGATCTATAAGGGTCCATTTGGTTACCAACTCTCCATCATTTAACTGTGGACCCCCTGGAACCCCTATCAGGGACCACTGATGGTACCATGTTTTGGTATTGCACTATGCATTGTGTCATCATGCTAACGCTATTAGCATATTAGCATATTAGCATATTAGCTTAGCATGTTATCCCCTATGGGTAAGTTTTGGTATTGCACTGTACATTGTGATGTCATGCTAACGCTATTAGCATATTAGCATATTAGCATATTAGCATATTAGCTTAGTATGTTATCCCCTATGGGTAGGTTTTGGTACTGCACTGTGCATTGTGACATCATGCTAACGCTATTAGCATATTAGCATATTAGCATATTAGCTTAGCATGTTATCCCCTATGGGTAGGTTTTGGTATTGCACTGTGCCCTGTGACAACACCGATTTTAATTAAATTGACTGAGTAATGAAATAATACATCTGAAATGATTAATTATGGATTATGGATTATGGACTGTCAAACATGCCGAGAATGTGAGGAATGTCAAACATGTCAGGAATGTGCTCAACTGCGCCACTATTTCCACTAGCGGTAGGGTCAGGTACTGGAAAGTGATTATGAATTATGGATTATGGATTATGGAATGTCAAGAATGTGAGGAATGTGAGGAATGTGAGGAATGTGAGGAATGTGAGGAATTTCAGGAATGTGCTCAACAGCGCCACTATTTCCCCTAGCGGTAGGATTTGGTAAAGTGGTGTCCTCTTATACTACTCCCATCACCATGCGTTTCCAAATTTGGGGATGATTGGATGTTGCGTTCATGATATATGGCATATTTTGGAAGAAATAAGCACCTTCCACTAATTGTTGAGGCCAATTACAGGCAAACAGTATGGAATATCAAATACATGTACCAATGATATGAATTTTGGACAAAATCTGTAGGAGTAGTAGAAAAAAGTGTGTTTTGAATTGAAAATGCAAAATGACGGACAAAATGACGGACACACGGACAGGGGCAAAACTTAAACCTGGCCTGTCAGTTAGGTGGAGATAAAGATCAAGAGTGTCAAAGTGATAACATTTCACGTGTTGTCTATAAAGAGAAATGAACAAGGCAAATAAGGAATAAGGAATCTATTGAGGGCAGAATACACCACTATGCAATGACTAAGTACACAACACGTAATGTACAGTATATAGCCAAATTTGCAAGCTTGTGTAATAGTTAATACTATGGTAAATGGCCAGTAGACACTTTAAATTGAGTTTTACTTTGCTTCAAGCACATTAAATTAATATTTCAGATAAGGGAGGCATGAATTTCGCGGAATTCAAAAACTGAAGTAGTATCTTAGCCTTTGCCTGTTTGCTGTTCCACTGTTTGTAAGTCAGCTGTCTGAGCAAAGAGTTGTGGAGAAATTGGGGGCAGAGGCTTGTGTCCCGGTTCATCTTAGCTCTGATCTTGTGTAAATAAGGGATGCTACATTACTTATGGTATTTTGCAGCTCTGGATGTACAGTAGGGAGAAGAAAGTTTGGAGTGCCTCTCAGCTCAACTAGGGCAGGATCAAAGGAGTCAGTCAACCAAGGCTTAGCTCAACCCAGACTTTACTCAACCAACCACACCCACTAATCTCTACTGTCCCATCGGACAACACAAAGGCCAGATGCAAACCAAACATATTTTAATGAACATCTAACATACAACCGGAACAAGCAAAGAAAGAGAAATGACACAGAGGCCAACCGGGTGCTCACAGGAGATGAAAAACCTTAAAGGTGTATGGTGCTTCTAGGATCAGCGGGACTTGTAAACTTTAAAAAGGACGAAGAGATCCGAGCACTCAAAAAATGTGGAGGAGAGGAAGTGAAAACAAATTTTATTCTCTAAAAATGGCAACATGTTTCGACTTAGGTATCATGACATTCATTTTAACTTTTTTAATTTTCAATGTTTTATTTGGGGTTTTATGACCTCAATTACACCCAAAAAACCTGAAGTTAGAACATTCAGTGGATTTTCTGTGGTCTGGGGTTTTCTGAATAATTAGGCTGAAAAGTAATCTGAGCTTGGCCCTTCGACAGTGAGGTCACAGTCGATTAATCCCGCCCACTCTCCTCCTCGCCCCTCCCCTCCCCTATCCTTTCCTTTGGGGGGGGGCGGAGCAGAGGCGATGATTGACAGGCAAAATCCCTCACCAGCGACACCCGCAGGCAAAGATTTCTTTTTTCATTGCAGTTGAAAAGGCTTTAGAAATATGAGAGAAAAACACCTGCCATGGATCACTGGAATGGAATTTTCACTTAAAACTTTTTGTACACTTTTGAAGGACCAGGACAAAGACTTTGAATGTGGTGTAAAAGTGAACGTCATTAAACCTTTAAGGTCTTCATCAGTTCTCGCCCTGGTGAAGACCTTAACCGGTCGAAAAATGTTCGGCTTTTTATAGAATAAAATCTCTTCTTCTTTTTTAAAGAAAAGAAAGAGATCTTTGTCTAATATTTGATTTGATTTTATGTGATGCATTGTTACAGTACAGTAATTGTAGTATGTACTGTACTAATGTCATTTGTGTAACGCTTAAAAAAAATATTACATCAATTCAAATGGCTCAATCTCAATATAATGCTACTTTTGTATCCCCATTATGATTATGATGATGACGATGATGATGACAATTATTATTATTCATTCTTATTCACAAAAGGAGCAACGGTTGCTATTGATTTTTCTGTAAAATAAAATGAAAGATTTCAGTAGAATAGCTCAAAAATGTAGAGGTGCACAGTGGCAGCCCACTTATCCGAGACAGATATTCAAAATGTGCTTTTAAGCTAAGGGCCCTGGCAGCTGCATGGACACATTTGAGACACATTTTACTCTAGGGTAAAATTTACAATTTACTGAGTTATTGGCCACCTTTTATGGATCATCCACTGTTGTAATTAATCTTTTTTATAAGTTGTGCTCCACACAATTCAATCTATCTTCATCCCCCACTGCCTTTCAACACACACACACACACACACACACACACACACACACACACACACACACACACACACACACACACACACACACACACACACACACACACACACACACAGTATAAATAAATGTCATTTATTTTGTATATTACAGGTCAGTACTGACTGTCACCTGTTGGCCCACCACAGATAATGATTCCTGAATGAATTATAAAACCAAACCATTGAGAATCTAACCACGTTATGCTTAATTTATACCTTGTCGACCAAAAATAGCCGACATACAAGCTCATGATGCGTTGCAATTGACAGTTAAGTATAAATTGGGCTTAGCCTTAGGCTATAGTAAGATTACACTTCAGCTGTTGATTTTTGCTCTATATCTGCTGGACTGGAATAAGATCAAGCTGTAAGTCTATATGGGAAACTACAAAAAATACTGAGAAATAGGGAGAATAAATCCATGGGCAAGATGATGGCACATCCAGACATCCTGAATCTTAACTCTATCGTGAAAAAAGTCACTCGCAGCTTCAGGATTATTAAATAATGCATCAAAACCCACAGGCCTCCAGGGGATGAAGTCAGTAATCAGAAAGTAAGAGTTAGGGATTTCTTAATAGGGCCCCCTATAAATAACCGGGGACTGAAATGAGGCCGTGTGAAATTGATGAAGGATGGATTCAAACCCCACAAGGTGAAGAGCTCTCAAAGCCTGTGGGATGGCCATGGCTGACAATGTTGGCGTGGGACTTGTGATCGTTCGGGGACTTTGATCATTGTAAAAGTCTATCTCAGTTTAGCCTGGTGTAGAGCTGGGGCAATTAACTGAAATATATCAAAACTGATATTTAGAACCAATAACATCTGGCTCACGTAGGTTCATCGAATAATCGAGAAGCAGGTTTTTATTCTACAAACAAATATTGGCAATTGGTTGTACATTGAAAATATATCGCATATAAAATATTTTTCAAACATTAGTTAGTTAGTTTAGTTTTCAGATGTAAATTGTTTTATGAACATGGGATATTAATGTTCATAAACAATATCAGATGTGTGTGTGTGTGTGTGTGTGTGTGTGTGTGTGTGTGTGTGTGTGTGTGTATATATATATATATATATATATATATACATATACTATATATATATATATATATACATAACTTTCTCAGTGCTCTTAGGAGAACCCCAAAGTACCCCTAGGGGTACATAGAGATACTAATAGTACCCCATCTGAGCGACAGTATACTAACAGAAACCAAGCCGAAGCACAAGTATCCATGATGTTAAATTGGGGTGATGATTTATCCATTTGCAACTTTGACAAACGTAATGCTGAGGATTTTACTGTGATTATTATCTCTCTTACCATCAAACTTTTTATGTCTTGAGACAAATGTAGTCCTCATGTTGTGGCTGATCTCCTCAACTAAATTCTCAAATTCCAGCTTGCTCTGCTGGCTGAGTGTGTCCTCCATCTCGGATGTGCAGCAGGTGTATCCCTGAGGACATACACGCAGGTGTTCACCTAGAGAGAGAGAGAGATAGAGAGCAAGCTTTTTACATGCAATAGCAATGGAGCTGTGCGCTGCCACAGGAGTGTGCCTTTCAAAAGGCTGAGCTGAGCGTTTGATCGAGGCTCTTCTGTAGATTTTGTTCCTCCCATCGCTGAAGCTATCAAAGGGAGGCAGACCGGAACAAATGGGGAAGGTTCACATTCTGTCAGCTCGATGCTGTCATGTGAAACAGAGTGTAACTTTAACAGAGCTGGGCGTGTACATGAAGTATTCCATGTAGGTTTTTCTATAAATGTCATTGTCAAAAGAATTTGGATAATGGCAATCAGGCAGCTTTCACTAGCTCCGCTTTGAGGGCAAATATAAATTAATAAATAAGAATATTACCACGAGCTCACATGGAATGTGATAACTGACAAAACAAAAGTCAGCTGTACATTATACATAAACCTTAGTTCACTGTTGTAGTGAGCAACAGGATGCATCCCAGGAAGCTTTTCCACGTTATGAGCTAACCTCATGGGGCGGCGGTGGCTCAGGAGGGTTTGATACCCAGCTCACCCCTGTGATAGAGTCGAAAGTGTCCTTGAGCAAGACACTTAACTCCAAACTACTCCCTATGAGCAGGCAGGTGCCTTGCTGTTGCCTCTGCCATCAGTGCGTGAATTCAAAGTGCTTAGTGGATAAAGGCACTATTCAAATGCACCATTTTACAGTGATACTCAAACTCAGGACCGGGGGCCACTTCCAGCCCGCAAATTTGTTTTAATTGGCCCCCAATCGATCAATACATTGGGGGCCAATTAACAATAAAATAATTAACAATAAAATAATTATTATTACTGTAAGATAATAAAAAAAGACATTACCTTATCTTTAATGACATTAAATGACATCATATGAAATGACTGTAATTACATTTAATTACATTATTATTACATTGATAATATCCATTATTACATTAATATCACTCAGCCTCACCTGACTGACCTCAAATTACAATTTACATTTGCACTGCAGCAATGAGCAGCAGCAAGCACCAAAAAGTTGATACCAAAAACCGTCACTTTAACCCCAAATGGACAGATGATTTAGCTTCTTATTTTATTTACCATCTCATGCCATTCATTTATCCCAGAGTTTCATTTGTCAAAATACAGTGTCCCCGGCCCCCTTCCATTTTGCTAATGTGGCCCTCAGGTTAAACTATTTGAGTATCCCTCATTTAGCATTTATACTTACATGTACCAATTCAGAGAAGGAAGAACAGAGTACACCAAAGAATAGTAGGACACTGGTGTGCATTTAAAGACACTTAATCCTAATCTTAAATTAGAAAATACAAAAGTTTAAGCTTGTAATGAATAATAACACAGCTTACATTGTTCTTGTAGATAGTTTGCATCCTTTTTTTTTTTTATGAAAAAGTCAAAGATAATTATTGCACAAGCAAGATATTCACCACAAGCCACCTCTTTCAGTGATCTGTTAGTTTTGTGCAACTTTCATTTAACATTGTTACAAACAGTTTGTTGCAAATTTAAAGACATCATGAAATGGCTTTATTGCTAACGATTTTGATCAGAAACAGGGGTGTGTTTTTCTTTGACCAATCACAGTGTCAGCCGTTCCCTCCGGGCTATAGACCATATTCACACGGCGGCCATGTTTCTATGAAGTCAATGAAAGTAGCCACCCCGGGTGGCGGCACTCTCCATGTTAAATTCCAATATGGCCGCCGTGTGAATATGGTCTATGGGATCTCTGGACTACACTAGCCGCACTGATCACAGCGCATAGCGCAGCTGAGGCAGGCAAAGAGAGAGAGAGAGAGCGAGGGGAGCAATTCTAGCGGCACTTTTGTGCATTGCATTGCTTATTTCTCACCTCCAATGTTTTCAGATACATATTGTAATGTACTGTTTAAGTTTAAAACGAGAAATGCAACATCTGGCCGTTATCTCGAGTTAGATAAAGAACGCAGTAGCCCAAGAGTGTCCCCCTAAATTAAAATCAGGTGTGAGTGGTGGAACATGAGCTATGGGAATCAAAATTTATATTCATAAGGGTCTATCATGTCATCAAACAGTACGTCTGCCTTTACAGGAAGTAATTAAAAATAGACTTTTAGGGATCTTTGACATAAGAATACAAAAAAAAGTGTGAAAAACATATTTTTCATTTCACCACGTCTTTAAGAAATAAAAAAATCTGCTTTAATAATGTTAATGTTAGTAGTCATCAGAAGCTGTTTATTTTGCCAGGTACGTGCACATACTGTACAAGGTCATGTACACTGACTTATGAAAGTGGAATATATTTGTGTACAGTTTGGCAAAATATTAGCCACAATAACTATTTGAGTTTGCTAGCCAGAATTGTATAACTGGAACTATAGTCCAAACACGGGCATTCGCAAACCCAAACTATGTGCACACTTCACACTTGGGATCACAACTTGCACTACAGATCCCATAGCCTGTGGAAAAAATGCTAATGAACAGCTTAAATTAGGGAAATGTTAAAAGTCTGCTTCAATCAAATTTAAGATATACCAACCCACTGAGAAGAAAAATGCATGAGAACAGACAGATACCGTACATTTTCAAATAGTAGCCGGGGCATTTAATACGCAAAATCTATATTTTCTATTTTTTTCCCCTATATTTTTCTATATTTTCTATTTTCATGTATTTTTGCGCAGGCCTGCACCGGGCCATTATTTGGTTACAGTTCCAATTAGGCTGAGGAAACTGCAAATAATAGCCCCGGCGTTTGCACGGACCCAAAGTAGGCTGAAGAAACTACAAATAATAGCCCCGGCGGACCCAAATTATGCTGAAGAAACTGCAAATAATAGCTCAGGCGTTTGCACAGACCCAAATTAGGCTGAAGAAACTGCAAATAATAGCCCCGCCGTTTGCACGGACCCAAATTCAGCTGAAGAAACTGCAAATAATAGCCCCGCCGTTTCCACAGACCGGGGCATTTATTTGGACGGGGAGTTTAATACGCAAACTGGTGTCAGTCCCCTGGCGGGTATTAGGTAGTGGGCGGCTTTTTGCGGAAGGGATACTATTTGGATATATACGGTAGTCTCGCTACAACAGAGAACAGCCACAACTGTATAAAAGACAAAGTCCCTGTCAGCCGATTGGTTATGTCACTATAGCATGCTGAGTGCTACTGTGGGTTCTTGCTGACACAATAAGACTGTTTTGTAATTAAACCGTCTGCATTTTATTGACCACACACTACTTCATATTGGTGCATAAAGTCTATATATGCTACGTGTGACTGAGTCTTGCTGGGTCTGCTGCTTGCTATGCGTTTAAATCACAGTCCTTTATAACTTTGCACCATTGAGCCAGATCTATCCCTCTGCTGGCGTTCTCTCTGGTGTTAGTGTGTGTGTGTGTGTGTGTGTGTGTGTGTGTGTGTGTGTGTGTGTGTGTGTGTGTGTGTGTGTGTGTGTGTGTGTGTGTGTGTGTGTGTGTGTGTGTGTGTGTGTGTGTGTGTGTAGCCCTGAGCCCAGACAGAGTACATCATGCTACTATAAAGAGGAGAGCACAATTAGACAACTGGAAACACCAGCCGATCAATTAGCCCTGGCACACTGCTGCCATGAGTCACTCCCATATCCTCTCACAGTCTTAATTGAGCGAGAGTTAACAAAAATGTAAAAAGTTAATAATTGGCTTCTTCACTCTTCACTCAGTTAGTAAATATTAAAGTACAAATGGAAGCTGGATGTGCTCAACTAAAAAACAAAAAAAGACACATAATTGTGAAAACAAACTTTATTATTTAGAATTAGATTAGATTAGTTTAGATTAGATTTGTTTCATTATTTATTTATCTATTAATGGGAAGTGCAATTCACAATGGTTGAGTCAGGCCTTTATATTTCAACATTTACATTGTTGTAAGGAAATATAAGACGAGTACATATATCAATAAGTCTGCCTGCCTCTGCCCTCGATGTTACTATGATTGGATGCTTTTTCAGCCCTTGGTGATATCACTATTACAACCTAATTTCCCTAGGTACAAACTGGCAAACTTACTCACTCTGACATAATGACAGTCTCATGTTTATTGGCCTCAAATGCAGACAGATACTCTGGTCATTATCAAACAACATTACGGAATGAATCATTCCAGTGGAGATGTAACTGTTCTCTCTCAGGGGCCAAAATGTGAAATACTTTCTAATTTCTATCTCGCTGTGCACACTGTGCTACACTGGACCGTTTTTTGGAATGCACACTGATCACTGCATGATCCACACAGTACAATCCTCAGTGTTAACTCTGAGAGTCTACAAATGTAACCAAATGAGTAACAAATGGGTAAATTCACATTGAGAATTTTACTTTGCAGGGACAAAGTTTTAATGCTGCCTAGTTTTAAATTGTTTGCCCGCCAGGCCAGGTTGCCTACCCAGGGCTTTGTTGTGACCTGTTACAGAGCCACCATGAGGCCGATTTGAAACATTTGGCGTGGCAGATCTTCTTGGCCTACTGGGAGTGTGCGTGCAAAGTTTCACACCAATATGACACTGGCAGGGTGTGTGGCATTTTGTGCAAAACGGGCCACTCCCACAAATCTTGGAAGCCAATCGTAGCCAAATGGAATGGAATATGAAAAATATGACAGAAACGTATTGATCACAAAACTGTGTAAGCTGTGTAATCTGTAGTAGCTAATTTATTTGTGTGCAAAAATCTGCGAATCTGTTATAGCACTACCATGAGGCCGGGGAAAAAAGGTTAGGGTCGAGGTTCTTCCTTCCTTGGGCTAATGGGAGTATGTGTGCTGTTAGCTGTTCACAGACAGACAGACAGACAGATACACAGACAGACAGACAGAGAGACTCACAGGAGTGAAAACATGATCCCTTGCCTTCGGCCATTCTGGCCTGGCGGGGATAATACAATCTCGAGCCTACAGTGGAATTCAGTATACGCGTGAGTACAGGCATGCTGGCTGGGGCTGGCACTTTGTTGTATGTATGCCACTGAGTGGATCTATGGAGGCAAAAGCTGTAGATCTGCAGGGTTTTGAAATGTTTGTGCATACTCGCTGGCACTCTGAATTGTGCTAAATCCTTAATCAGTCCTGAGAGAGGCAGATTTACCATGCACGGTAATGAGCTGCACCATCAACAGTTCAATGCAAACCCACAGTCCCTTGTGTACTGACTACGCCACATACTGTAGCCACCATGACCAAAGGCCTCCAGACATGAAAGTAAAGCAAAGTATTGCATCAGATTTCTGTTTTAGTAACTCTTTCAGATACTTTAATAACACTTTAATAGAGCTGACATGTCGCAATCTTGAAACAAAGCCTATTTCACCACCTATAGGCCATGGGCCAAGTCCCTCTATCTGCTTTAGTTTTTTAATTGATACAACCTCAAAAGTTGCGCCAGAATAATATAACATACTGTAGATATAATTTCAGTAGCGATCATCACAAAACTGGCAGCCCGATGCGAAGTATAAACCAATCAAAGTACTTTATCGTGGACTTCAGTTGGCCAATCACGTTCTTCGTACGACTGACAATTAAAGGAAGAACCAGGAAATGAACATCCCCTGACTGAATGACAACGACAGTATTATTTGTTTTTTGATGATTGATTGAAATATTAGAATGAAAATTTGATACAATGGATGCAGACTATAGAATGGCAGCCGTGTTGATGACGGCACATTATAATACTGATCATCAATGTTATATCATTATAACGTTAGTGAACTGATAGACGTAGCCTACAGGCAACAGCAGGATGGTTTACAGATACAAATAATTTAGCGTTTTAACAACAGCTGCAAATGCTTAAGATACTATTAAGCAGTGACCAATCAATATGCACCCATTTAGAGATATTGCTCGCTATGATTAATTGGCTCTTCTACACGTTGTTTCATTGTTTTATTGATTCCCATCATTTCTGTTGAGATCTCCAGTCACTGTGCATCTGTTGCCACAACAAGTAAGTTTAATTTGGTGTTTAGATTTTTTAGTTACGGTTGGTGATTTGTTCTTTCTCTCTTGAAAAGTTTTAAGTTACCAGTTGTTAATGTATTAAGTTGGGAGAGTTGGGTTAAATGATGTTTGTCTGTCAAGTGTGTGTGCATTAGCAGGCTGTATTCGTTATTTTGTACAGTACAGAGTTCAGTTTTTATCTTTTGGTTAATTGCACAGTAAAATATTCGCATAGGGTTTATTATATGGCTAGACACCCCATTTTGTCAGCTACCATTTCATACGTGGTAGACCTACATAAGACCCTCAAAACACCAGGCAAAAATTATACTGTACATAGGCTAATCTATCAAAGTTAGTGAAAACAGTCGTGTAAGAACTTCAGCTGGCTAGGTTACATACCGGTATGCTATTTAGTGAATCAACTCCAGACAAAATTACTTCAATAAAATTAACAACATCAGTGTTGTGAAAGCTACATTTAAGGAGAATTATGCTCATCACAGAATCTGGCAGTGGTTCTTCTAAACATGTGCCTGTGGCCCCCCGGGGGACCCTGACGTGACCCTGACGTGGCCCCTGGTGTGACTATTGTCATGGCAGACCCCTGAACAGTGTTTGTGTCACGTTTTGTGCAGATCGGAGGAACACTGTGCCTGAGGGCCCTAGGGGCCCCTAACATGGCCCCTGGGGGGTACACGTGGAGTGAACCCTGGTGTGACCATTGTCATGGCAGACCCCAGAACGGTGTTTGTGCCAAGTTTGGTTTGTATTCGAGCAACACTGCGCCTGTGGCCCCTGGTGTGAATATTGTCATGGCAGACCCCTGAACAGTGTTTGTGCCAAGTTTGGTGTATTGGTGTCATATGGAGCAATGGTGCGCCTGTGGCACACAGGGGGCCCCTAACCTGGCCATGAACTTTGGGGCGTCAGTTTGTGGCGTTTGTATGTTATAGAACATCTGTCCTAGTGGTTATAGTTCCTGGCTGATCTGACATCTACTCACATGCAGAGAATGTATATGAAGTCTTGACGTAGCTGGGCCACAGACACAAGGAAGTCAAGGCATGTTGTTATTATATTATATAAGTCATGGCATGTCATGTCATCCATCAATAATAAAGCACACAAGGACTTTTTGCGTTAAACTCATTTGGTCTACTGGTTACCATAGAAGGTGGCTTTTTTCTAGTATATATATATATATATATATATATATATATATATATATATATATATATATATATATATATATACTAGAAAAAGTATATATAAATATAGGAAAAAAAACTAAAAAAAGAAGAGAAAAAAAAAAATATATATATATATATATATATATATATATATATATATATATATACATAAATAAAAGTCCAATCTGAACAACGCCATATCCGAACGACTCGGTGGCATGCCCCGCACTCGAGTCCTTGCCAATGCACTCGTCGAGTTGGAATTAGGGCGGTCCCATATTATGCACATGACCATGCAGTATGGGCATAGTGGACAGATCTGTAGCTCTATGTACTGTAAGCAAACGGTATACAAACAATATGCAACCTGTAAAAAGGCCAAGTCACAGTGTGAGCAAAATCTACAAGGGGGTATTTAGCCTACAGATTGAATGCAATTTGTTTTGTTTGGATTATTATTATTACTATTATTTAGTTTTTGTCCGTGTTTAGGGCTCTGACATCCGCAGGGAAAAACCTCTTCCTGAGTCTTGAGCTCCGGGCTTCGAGACACCTCAGACACTTCCCATTCCACAATATCACAAACAGGCTGTTACTCGGGTGTCGTTTGTCCTTCATATTCCGTTTTGCCCTCCTCAAGCACCTGCTGTCATATGTGCCCTGCAGCAGTAATGGGCTTTAAATAACACTATATTAGTGAGCGAGTGTCACTGTACTCTAACTGAGGGCCTCTAGTTCAGGGGTTCCCAAACTGTTCGGCTCAAGACCCAAAAGATGAGTTTGGTGTCTCCCCAGGACCTAAACTATTAATTTATGACCTAAATTATGAATTTGACCACTTATTCCCTATTTCAAAAATAGTGAAAATAGCCGATCTACAGGCTCACAATGATGTGACACATTGCACGTGTTAAAAAACCTATTTATTGAATTGTTTTGATTTTTTTTTAATAGCTGTAATTATTCTACTGTATTTGTGAAGAAAAACATTTATTTTTCTTTTCATTTGTGAAAATATTTTGAAAGATTTTTTTTTAATGTTAAAAAGGGTATATTTACTCACGAGTCACGACCCATACAAATTCTTACACGACCCAAGAATGGGTCCTGACCCATTGTTTAGGAAACATTGCTCTAGTTCACACTTTAATTCCTTCAGTTATGATATCCCGCCTATAGTAAATCTAAAGAAAAAATAAAACTGCCTCAGGTGCTCGTTGGCAAACATCATCCCAATCTTCCATAGTGTAATAATGATGGTCTATGGTCTAACATTAAAGGAAATCTTGAAGCCTTTTAAAGATAATGTTTACTTTAGTTGGTACAGAATGGTCATGGATTGCTGACTGAAATGACCGTAACAACCACAGCATTATCATAGGATGTCATGAACATAAGTGCACACTGCACACGCACGCACGCACACGCACGCACACACAACACACACACACACACACACACACACACACACACACACACACACACACACACACACACACACACACACACACACACACACACACTCGAATCCACACACGCTTGCCCACACACTTTTAAAGATTAGCCTGAATATCTGAGGATTTTCCAGAGTTCACTCAACAATGCACTGTGTTAAATTGAAGCCTATAGCCAAATGACTTCTGCGGTAATGATAGACACGAGTCATATAACCAGAGGCAGGCTTTCTCTTTATGTCTCAATCTGATCCAACTAGTTTGACCTTGCAGCTGCATCATTTAGATGTGCTTGAGCACAGATGGCAGGAGGCACTCCTGCACATATTTCCTCATCTTAAACAATGAGCTGATCAGAGTTTTAAGATGTGTGCAATTACACAAGGCAAGATAATTGGGGATGAACAGTAATCTTCTTGGGGGATTTTACAGTGAAATTCTGGCGTTAGCTCAAATGTTTCCCAATCAAAAAGAAGTGAGGCATGAGAAATACTGTTTATCTAACGAATGCAATCACATACACATTGTTTTTCTTTGTTACATAGATGTGTTTGATCGTTCTGGACCATTATCTCCCCAAACGTAAAAACATGATTGGAGCCTCGCATTGTAATTAGGTAAAATTGCTGACACTACTACTACTACTACAGTAGGCAAACATTCTGCGGAATGGGTAAAAGAAAGATGGTGAGGCCTGGTTTATAGTTGGTTGCATGTCAGTGTCGCCCACACTGACAATAGCTGATCTACAAGCTCACAATGCATTGCAACATGATGCATTGTGAGCTGGATAATCTATTTTCGGTGTGCGACACCAACGTACAACTGCTGTGTGTATAAATCACCCTCGAGACAATACGCATTTAACTCATGCAATCAGTCAGGCAGACACAGTTCCTTTTCAGAGAATTCTCCAATCCATTATAATTAGCCGTGTGAGGTTCTAATTTGTGGGTCTGACATATGGTATGTCTCCTCTCAAGAGAGATATCAGTATTTTTTCCACATTAAATTATTAATAAATCTCAGACCAGTCTTGTTGAGCTTTTTTCGTAATCTCCTTTTTCTAGTAATCATACATCTATATTTATTTTCAAAGTGTTTCAGTTGAAAACGTATAGGTCTCCTAAAATACCCATACAACCTTTTGCTACTATCTTCCTATAATTCCACAAACCTGAGCCCAAACCTCTGAGCCCAAACCTGTGAGCCCAAACCTCTGAGCCCAAAAATGTTTCTGCCCGGTTCTCCTCAGTGCCTGGAGCTATTGATCTCAAATTGTGCACAGCCATTTACCATTACCATGTGACTGCGAAGCCCGTTTTTCGATATCACTAAATCTCAGCTGTTTATTCGCATTTTTAGGTCAAAGAATGTCGCCATGCTTATGCTGGCTGCTCAAACTGCGCATGCGTCGCATCTACAGCCCCACAGCGTTACACTGTTGCACACACAGAACACTCGCCTCCGCGGCCATGTATGCGCGGACACGCACGTGCGCATGCACGTTGGGGAGGCATGTGTCAAAATGTACATTATCTGTGCTCGCGTGATGTGTGTTCGCGACGGGGGACAGCTCTGGCCGCATGAGGATGTACCATTGTGTGTGTGTGTGTGTGTGGGTGTGTGTGTCTGTGTCTGTGTGTGTGGCGGGGGAACGGCTCTGCCCGCATGAGGATGTACCGTGTGTGTGTGTGTGTGTGTGTGTGTGTGTGTGTGTGTGTGTGTGTGTGTGTGTGTGTGTGTGTGTGTGTGTGTGTGTGTGTGTGTGTGTGTGTGTGTGTGTGTGTGTGTGTGTGCGTGTGTGTGTGCGCGCGCGTGCGTGCGCGCTCGCGACGGGTCGCGCGTGTGTGTGTTGGCGACGGGGGGGCCGCAACGGGACACGCGGGGGGGAAGGGGGGGGGAAGGGAAGGGGGGGGGTGTCACGACGGGAGTCGCGACGCGCGGGGAGGACGCGCGACAGGACATGCAATAACCCCACGTTTGTAACTACTTTCGCCTGCGCACTTCACCGGGTATGGTCTAGTTTCAATAATTAGCGTTGCTCCATAAAATTTCACACTACCCAAATTTCATTTTATAGATTGAAGAACTATGCAATAATAATGAAACAAGTTTCCTTTCCCAGTGTGTGAGTGCCTGTCATGACTTTTGGATCCCATCTCCCAGAGATCCCATAGCCAGGGGGGGGCAATCAGGTGAACGTGTTCCGCTGACTGGGTCAGTGCACGGACATGCCATAGTTGTATTGGATGTTGGTTGGTTCTGGTTGACAGGGTGACATCACAAGCAATTGACAGACAGGCTCTGGCCAAGTCCACTGCCCGTACAACAAGTCGCTGTATCATTAATTCAAGTGACCAAAACCAAAATCCTATGCATTCTATCTCGGTTATGTTCAGAACATGTATGCAGGTAATTAATAAAAATCACACCATGAATGACCAGTTTCAGTCACACAGATAAATGTTGTACAGTTACAGTATATGAAAATGTTTGTTAAAAATGTTCCATCAATGTATCTGCCAAAGAAGCTGAAAATGGCAGGCAATTATACTCTTCAATTGGGAGAAAAGCTGCCACCGTCTTTTTCAATTCAATGTCCATGGAACTTATATGTGTATGTTTACAAATAGTGTGTCTGATGGTTCTAATGAATGGGCCACAGTTTGTGCACCATCAACACAACACTAAATAATTATGTAGCCATGTTTCAAAAATAGTGAAAATAGCCGCACATGTTAAAAACCTATTTCTTAAAAGGTAATCAGGCATGGCCAAATGGTGATATACAGTCATCATTTTATGGTTTAAACAATAATGTAAAAATCTAGGTTTTCAAAATGACCAAATGGTGGGTAGACAGAACGTGATCCATTGACTCTCTTTGACGATGGGGGCTGTAATCCTGGATTTCAGTGCAGCATACACTGTAGGCTAGATCTCATAGAACAGTGCATGGTGCATAAACTGTGGGTAGAGATATTTATTGGGTCACAGAATCGTGAACTGCAATGCTAGAATAGCAATGCAATTACAGTGTGTGAGTCACATATTGGAAAATAAAACACTTAATACAAACATTTATTTAAAAAATACTTTTAGTATGCTGGTAATTCTTGACTAGCATATTTTATATTGCAATATGCACGTTTAATAGCAGGCTTTGGTGTGCCTTGAAAAACAAAAAAATACCCTGTTGTTTTGTCATGTTCATTGTTGTAACCTCATCATTGTAACCTCATCCCTCTTGCTTTTTGGAGTGCACAAATGTTAAAGCCTGCAAATCATTTTTTTTTGTCCTGGCCTGGCAATTCTGCTTCTGAGCCAGTGTTCCCCCTACTTCTGTATGTTCCACTTATGAAGCCTTGGAAAAACATGCTAGGATTTCAGTGATTGTCTGTTTATTTCAGTAACTTTATCCCTTTATTTAGCTTTTTCTGAAAAAACCTTTTGCACCCTATTCATAGACTACGACGAGGGACCACCGTTAATCTAAAGTAGCCAGTATGTATGATGACAACTCTACATTGCATATGTTAGCCAAAAATACATTTGAACTAAATGCAATGCTACAAAAGAGCTGGTACTCATATGTGTCTGAAAACAAGACGGCAAAAACTAAAATAATGATTTCGGGCTTCAAACATGCTTTGATGGTAGAACCACAACCGTGCCTCTCACTATGAAAGAGGTAGCAACAGAGAAGGTTACATAAGCCAAGCTGCTAGTCATCACAGATGATGGACTACTTTCATGGTCAAGCCACATCAATATTGGTCACCGAGATGGCAGAGAAGTATCCATCATTCGAAGGTGCTCTTTCTTCTCAACATGATATAACAACTAAACAAGTTATTAAAGTGTTGAATCTCTCTCGTTTTTGTCCAATAATGTTGGCGAGTGCAGCAAACAAGAGTTTAAAAAGATCCAACTGTTTCAAAATAGAACCACACTCCTTGCTCTCCATCACTCAATGAAAGACAGTGTGAAGAGGATGTATGCTAGTCACTCATGGATGAGGGTAGAGGAGAGACCAGCATGTAGCCTGGTCCAATTTTTCAAACACATCTGTGCTCTGACAAAATCATCATTCTTGTATTTGTAAGAACAACTCAGTTTAGGTCACTGAACAAAGTTCCTTGATGTGATTATTACTATACATTACTGTACGCTGTTATTATGCTGCAATTATATTGTATGCATGACTGGTTAACTATATAACAGAGATATGTCCAATGTATTAAGTAGATATTGTAATTTCGTCCTACTGTATGATGTTCAAACAAATATATATATATATATTGAGGTCCGTGCCGCTACACCCTCACATCTAGAGTTCAGGCGGCTGTGTCTGTCTGTATCTGTCAGTCCATGTCCCTTTTATAATCATATATGGAGATCCCTGATGTCATCAGTATATGCCCATATATTTGAACCAAGAGTTAAAAGTTTGTTCTACACCATAAATTGATAATGTCCCAACTGTGAATTTTGAACCTATTATTAGCCAGGGAATATTATCAGAATAATGTCATATCTGGGAATAAATTCCTTACCAAATAAGGTTATGGTGGGTACCCCAACTTTCAGCAGCTGTCAAAAATTCCCCTAGGGAAACTGCATTTCAGTCTTTATGAGATGTGTTACTAGACACCTTTACAAACACATTGGTGAAGACATTTCTTGGTAAGGAATTTATTCCCAGATTTTTTAAATATCCCCTGACTATATGTGGTTTTAACTTATATTGATTGTGTGTGGTTCAAAAGTCCTAAAGATGTTTTGGTTTGTGAATATCATGAAGATGCATATCAGAAGTAACTTCCATATTAGCCTACAAAGAGTTCACTAGAGCGCACTATACCTTAATTTGACCCAATCTGAATTATCAGGATTCACTATTATGGATGAGAAAATACTGGAGCTTTTTGCAATATTACTCTGCTTTGGACCAACGACCAAGGAATCAAAACATGGGCTATAGACAAATTGGCATTCCAAGCACAAAAGCATACCCTGTTGGCACCAAGCTAGACTGTTCATTAATCGGGAGCGCTGTCAGAATCCCTTTTTGTATTCAGAGTCTCACCTTCTTTCACTTGTGGCATATGGCCGAAGAGAAGTTGCTGCAATATTCACAGTGGTTGCAATTCTGTATCAAGCTAAGTGGCAACTGTTTCATCAAGCTAGATTTCAATTCTGACCCCAATCCACCATAAGCATTGAATCTGTATTCAATCAAGACAGTGGTTGTTGCTGTGACATTGTTGCACAAAAGTCTGATGCTTTTGCCATCCTCTAATATACATCTGCCATTGGCATTAATTCATAATTTGTTCATAATTTGTTGTTTGCACACACACAGACACACACACACACACACACACACACACACACACACACACACACACACACACACACACACACACACACACACACACACACACACACACACACACACACACACACACACAGACACACACACAGACACACACACAGAGTGCGGTACTGCTAGGCCTGTGTTATGCCTGTGTGTGAAACCTCAGGTTTCACAGACTGATTGCTCTCACTCAATCAATCTTTCCTTCCAAGGCAGTGGAATGATGTAATCTTAGATCTATTTGCAACTTCCTAAGGTCACATGAACCAAAGGGAAGACTCATTACAGTTTACATCAACCGTAAAATAGTTTTTGAGTATCATAGTCATTGTCATTTCCCCATGGACTGTGGCTGTGCACCGTTATTACAGCTGTTGATATTGTTATTATTGTTGTTGCTGTGCATCTCTCCCCCCCCCCCCCCCAACCAAAACCATTCAAAGCATAAGGCTACCCACCTAGGGAGCTTCCAGTTGAAGGGGAGTTTTTCCTTACCGCCGTTGCCATGTGCTAGCTTGCTTCATAGGTGAACTGTTGGGTCTCTATCAATTAAAGAGCATCGCTGACCTGTTCCATTTATAAAGTGTGAATAAATAACTTCTGTCGTGATTTGGAGCTATACAGTATATAGATATACAACTGATGACTTAATAATCTAACTACGACCTAAGCCACTAGTTTGAAGGTGGGGAAACTGGCGCACTGGGCCAATAACCAGTGGTGTAATGGTGATTTTTTTCCAAGGGGAACGGTATTTTAATGACGTCACATGCACGCGTGAGCACGCAGGTAAACCTGTTATGCGAAGTAGCTATTTGTTTACGTAGTTCGTGAATCTAGGGGGGTGAAGATGTACCAGTGGAACGCCATGGTGTCCCGTGTAGCGACCAAAACACCACTGCCGAAAGCTAACCCAGTGCAGTGTTTTATGTGAGTTCCAAGCTGGCACTAAATATCCTATCAGCGATGAGACTCCCGTATTCTGTGAACCACTCCTACAGATAGAACAAGGTGTGTGCTGTATTTGCTGCTTGACACAACCTTAGCAAAGTCAAGAAACGTGTGTTGTATACAGTAGCTAACTGGGCACAAGGCCACATATTGTCAATCATCATCTGTCACTTCTGTGCTCTGTGATCAAGGACTCTATTCCATTCACTCTTGTACAGCAGGTCTCAAAATCACTATGCTCCCTGGTCCTGGAGCATGAATTTGGCAATTCAGCAAGTAGTTTTAATTTTGTTTCCTGTAGTTGGACGAACCAACAGACTGAACAAATTAAATCACCCAAATGGAAAGATGAAACAGAATCTGCTGGTTATGACATGCAGGATAATTTAATAAAGAAACCTCTCAAGCTTCAGAACAAGACTGTTGTTTGTAAAGTTTACAAGTTTGCATAACCAATGGTAGACCCCAAGCAAAACAAAACTACAAGACTGACTTGCAGCGTGTTTTTCCCTGCTGCAGGTATTTGTTATTATTTGTATTTATTTATTTATTTATTTATTTATTTATTTATTTATTTATTTATTTATTTATTTATTTATTTATTTATTTATTTATTTATTTGGGGGGGGGGGGGTCAGCAGCACACTGCAATTTTTAGATGATTTGCATCAACTATAGCAAGGTACGCACTCGTCCATTTCTATTTTTGTAGCTTTAACTGGAGGAGGCAAGAAATATTTTAGCGTGTCCTTTATGCATTCTAACTCACACCTGACAATGAATGGTAATGCTTGAATTGAACAAAACTGCTGTACTGTATGTCATGACGCACAGAGAACGCTGCTGGGCTGCAAGCTTACACACGAGACTACAGCACATATGGCACACACTTTACACCTTGCCGTAAAAGAGGCGGTACTGAGCCAAGTATAGCCGACGTGTGTTTTGATCACATTTTGAGCACTCCCAACTTGCAAGATTGGGCATGCAAACCGCCTGTTAAGCGTCATTCACACCGAGCACGATAACTATAAATATAACGATAATTATGTGAGCATCCACATGGCAACGTTCTGTAAATAGTGGCACAAACGCACTGCACAGACGAGCTGTGTCTGAGCCCAGTCAGCCCACACGGAGGAGGAGAGAGAGCTCTCCATGGTGCTGAAAGACGCATAGAATACATGGACAATCTGGCTCTGATTATGAATTGTAAGGAGGTGAGATAGTTGTACCCTACCCGAGGTAACAGCTAGCCTACCAGCTAGCATTAGCTATTCATAATAGTCTCCTTATCTCCTTTAATATCACAACTTTGTGAGTGATAGATTGCATCCCAGATGTCCGAAGGATTGTTAATGCTTCTACTGTCCATAAAATCGCGCTGAAAGTGATCCAAACTATATTGTCCAGGACTAATGACTATTAGTTGCCGTTATAGTCGTGGTGTGGACGCTGCCATCCATTTGAGTTACAGTAGAACGATTTTTAAAACAACACATTTATAGTTATCGTCATCATTATCGTGCTTGGTGTGAATGGCCCTTTAAACAAGACTGTTGCAATAGGCCAGGGAGTGAAAACATCAAAGAGCATCCTGTTACAAGCAGTATACCAGTGATTCTGTCACATTCATACAGAGCCCCTGTATAATCTTGGAGCCTAGATATAAGGGCCACTACTTTAACCTGGGAAAGAAACAGCAAGCAGCAGACATGATTAAGGAAAAGATGGACAACAGCTAGTATGCAACAGCTGACAGGCAGACAAGCCCCAAGCAAAGAAGACAGGCACTGTCAGCAACAATAGTTCCTTCCAAGAAATGTACAATGAAAACAATTTGAAGAAAACACTGATTTCTCAGAAGAACAGTCAAGCAGCCAAAAGGAAGTGGAAGTACAGTTATTAATTTTATTTAATGTTTAGATAAACAAAGAGACACAACATTGCTTTTGAAACGGTCATCTATCTATAAATATCCAAAATCTCTGTGAGTGTTTCTGTCTGTCTGTCTGTCTGTCTGTCTGTCTGTCTGTCCATGCCGCCTTTCCCCAAATTCAGTACAATAGTCGGCTACTGTAATTGAAGTACAGTGCTATGTCAATATGACGTCATACTGTACAGACATCATAGTCTGCCCTCCAAGTATAATAAATCATACTGCATTAAGTACCTAAAGAACAGGTACAATGGGTACAACAGGTATCGCATAACCAGAGAGGCTTGTGTTCGCAACGGGCATCGCCATAATGCGAATAAAGCCCTTTGAAATGAATTGAATAGAATATTGGTAATATTGTGATCTTGCTTTTGGAAATATCCCCAATTCTCAGGACTGAGAGCTCAATGGAATACTGAAGAAGCAACAGATCCCGTTTCCCAACCTCGGCCCAACTTGCACTGAAATACCAGTCAACCCCCTTGCACTAGCGTCGGCAGTGAGCATTTATTTTCTGCTGTTGCTCATGAGGCTGATATGAAAATAAACAGAATTGAGAAGGCAGACTTCTTTTCATCAAGACAAATCTCCCCTGATGCCCTCGAAGTAGCATGGTTTTCCCCAAACCCTTGGAAAGGACCTAAAGTAAAAACTGGTGTAAAGGGCAAAGAAATTGTACTTCGTAAAGGTTACATTTTATCACTTGGACAGTCAGTGCCCCTAAATTGGTCAACACTCTGGCTCAAACAATACAGGTGTAACCATTACTCTAATGATGAATTTGAATTCTGGTACTTTTACATTTTGAGTAATGTTTGCGGGTTAGGGTTACATTACAAAATAACAATAAATAAATACAAAATAACAGCAGTAGTAAAACAATCTGATGTAATAACCACACAACTATTAAACCATATCAATTGCTGAGGCTGATACAGTTTACTGTAGGTACATTTGCCATCTCAAATCCCACATGACCTTGACAGATCCAACCTAGCAGTTAACTAAAATATTCATCACTTCACTTTATGATCTTTGGCCAAGTATTTCTTGGCACCAATGAGGCCTCCAACTGAGAAAGTTACCTCCATAAAAAGTCCTCATTACCACACTTTCACATTGTCACTGTTTAACAACTTCATAGAAATTAAGAATAAACTTCTATGAGTTCAGATCTGCCGAATAATCAAGTTTAATGCTCTATTAATACCACATCAGTGCGTTTCAGAGCTATAGATACTGGGTCAAAGAATGACTCCCAATCTGGCTGAAGCCTACTGTACATGTTCAGAGCATGACATCTTCATCATTTTCCACTTTGTAGCTATCATAAACATGTTGGATAGAAATGGATGGAAAGGTTCCAACACATTTCAGGTTAATTGAGTGAAAAAGGCACTTTCTGTACTAAAGATGCTAAAGAATGTGATTAACTCCCCAAAGTATTCATTAGTCTACCTGGCCATGGGGTAAATTGCATATATAGGCCCTGCCATCTGGTAGATTCCTTGACCACTATTACCAGGATTTGGAAAGACATTCCAGCCAGCTTCTCGTGCCAAACAACCTGCCAGATGATTATGAAGTAGGGAGATAATACATATCCCACCTGACACCTGTGTTTCTGCAATTTGTCGCTGTCGGGCAGAATCCTTGTATGTCCAAAACCGTTACTTTTCAGGAAATGGTCAAAATAACCTGTGTATTATTTAGTCACTATTAGTCACCCTATTTTTGGCATGTCATTATATTTTTATTATACTGTATTATACAGCAACAAATTCCAGAACGAGCGTTTTGGGGTTCATTAGATTAATTTCTCTTTTACATTTTGGCAGCATGTACGGTAGCATGAACTACTGTGTTTTAATCAAATTTAATTAACAAGATACTATTAATAATACTACAGGCTACTACTAGTAGTATACTGCTGCCTAGGCATACTGTAATAAACTGCATAATTGTGACATTTAAAGTGTTCTTCTGACCCATCTCTTGACTTCAATTACACATACAATGTGAAGATAACGCTGAAAAAAGTCTTCAGTTAAAAAGGAAAATGATTTTCTTTAGATGCTTTATTTAGATCAGGGGGGTGTAGAGAGACAGGATCAAGAGCAGACAGAGAGGGGCGAGACATGCAAGACATGACGGCACTTTGGATGCCAACTCAGGTCCTTGTGAGTCATAAAAACATAATGGTCAGTACACAAAATGGCTCTGCCACCAGGCGCCCAATAAATTTCAATCTACAGTAGTTAAAATTTGAATTTGTTTCCTAACACCAACCATGACTAATCACATTCTGGATGTGAGTGTTGTTTTCACACCACACCAGAGCCAAGCTCAATAACTGGCAAGCACTGTGCTGAATGAATCACACTTGGTATCATTTATTGATCTGCCATCAAATCCCTTTACCAGCGTCATTCAGAAGTACCACTGCCTTAGTAAGGACGGTTGCTCTCCCCTTATTCTCCCACCTGGCTGCTGTAGAGAGCCAATGTGCATAGAGACTCATTAAGTTCCACTCGATGCAGTAGCAGGTCAGTGCTCTTGGCTTCTCGATAGAGCTAGATCCCACTGATCTCATTAACTTTCTGGTTGGGGGGAGGGAGGGACAAAGCCAGTACTTGGATGTGCCTCACTCCCCTCCCCTACCACCCCACTCTCCCTGATGCTAAATGCTTTGGAGCAGCCAATTCCAGAACCATGGACAGGATGGGCTAAGTAGTAAGTTGAGCCAAGGTCCCCTGGAAGTTTGACTCCTTTATCAGTGACGTCTATTGACTCAGGCACAGCATCACTGTTCTGTCTTTATATGGACCTTGGCACTTTAAAGAGGGCTTTTATTCAGATGACATGACCTAGAATAGAGGGCAGACATGGGAACAATCCCGGTCATTCAGACAATTAAAGGGTAGTTAATGATGGAATATCTATCCTGTATGATGAAACAGAACAGAAAACGAAAATGAAAATATGAGCGAAATTGTTCATTGTCTGGGGACAATGGAAAGACAATTAGAACATCAATTCAAACTGCAGTTGTGTTATAGAGAGTTTGGCTGCCATAATTATTATTTGTAATTATTGTGTTTTATATTTAATTTCAGTTCTTTATTGCCAATATGATTTATTCATTTCATGTCTAGTGGTTGTGTTAATTGTGCCGGAAGAGCCAATTGTTTCAGTTCATGTGGAACACTTTAAATGATCTGGTGGTTACACTTCCGTCGTTTGACAGCGTGACGTGGGAGACCAAGGTTTGTTTTCTCGTTGTTTTTGTTTGTCTTAAATATTGTTACCTGTTTGACGTTGGATGTTTTGAGCCTGTAAGAGCGTTTAAAAAAAAACACTAATATGCAGAACAAGTTCAACTGACTCATTTTGGGACTAGAGGGAATGATAGAGAGCAATACAGTTGTTACATAGGCTGAATTATATTGTCAAGACCTTTACAGTATATCATGGTTGATTGTCATTATAGTGTTGAACCATCACTGTAATGACAGAATGTTCTCATTGTTCGGTCAAAAGCAAATTAAGTCTGAGTACTGGTTTTACTTCTTGCGGTGAACAATTTATAAAATGTTCAGTTCATGATTGTAGTCTGTCCCTTCAATTGAAGTGCACAGTTCCAAAATTGGATATTCAACGATAGGACATATTTATAAATTATTATAATAATATACATTATATCATTAATTGGTTGAGAAGTTAACGCATTTAGAATGATTAATCAGCAGTTAATTAATGGCGAGTGGCAGATCTTTTTCTTTTATTTTTGTAAAACTAATCAGTTGTGGATGAAATTTCTGTTTCTGTCGAAATAATAAGTAACCTTGTTCTATTCAGCAAACCAATCCTTCATGATTCTGATCCATATACAGTATCCCTCTCTTGTGATATAAATGTGTCTAGCAGGTGGGTCAATACATAAGCCTGGGAGTGATGTTCATTTCACAATTTGTAAAAATATAATAAAAACATACTGTAGATGTTTGATATCCAGAATATTACTGTAAGCTATTCTAGTTACCATAAAGTAAAGCATCTCACAATATCTTACAATTGCTTTATAAACCATTAAGAGTTGTCAACAACCATTTACAGGCTGTTCAATCACCAATTTATACGTTCAATCACATCTGTGTGTAATTGGAAGAAAGGCATCAAGCTCAAATGATCTCACTCCTGCTTTACCATCTGGATTTCCCCCCCTTATTCCCCAAATCACGCACTTTCTACAATTTTCACTGGGGCTAGAGACCCAAATTGAATATTTCTAAACAAGATAACACAGATAATTCCCACAATCAGATCAGACCATATGTTACCACACTTGGCGACTGATACAAGATTTCCCAACTTTAAAATAACTTCCAAAGTTGGCAAATGTTTTGACAGTGATGGATGGATAAAGATATTGTTCATTGTGTGAACTGTGGCCAGAACCAGTGAGATAAGGTTTAAAGTTGTCATGAACTCCCCCTCCCCCCACCCCGAAGTCATAGAGCCATACCAGAGCGAAACTAGGGTTTCACAACCTCCTTGCTGTACATTTTTTTATACAGTTCTCCTATTTTATCAGGGGTTCCCCAGAGGTTACCTTAAAAAAAATGAAATTCCGTCCTACATCAATGTAATCTGAATGCTTGATACAGTACTGTAAGAGAACTAATTATGTTTATACAGCACTGTAGGCACGTACAGTATATTAGTATAATTGTTTATTCAATAATATAGATGCTCTGTGTTTATCAGTATGTAAAAATGTTGTAAAATTGTAGATTGGCTTTTGAACAATTAATAGCTTTAGGATTGAAATATTTACAATCTAAGTTTTTTTTTTTTTACATGTTTATTGTATGACATGAGAATGCATGATCTTACATTAATGATTACAGATAGATAATACTCTTGAATTGTAAATGGTAAATGTGAAAGATCAATTTATTTAAAGGAGCACTTCATCCATCTTCAGCCTTATCTTCATATAATTGGTCCTCACTAATGGTCATTATAAGATGCCACAATTTCCGTCTACTCACTCTGGTTCTCATTGGTGGCCTACCTGTGACATCATCGATGGGGATTCGAAGCTAATAGAAACTACACCCTTTCGCTTCCTGGAAAGATAGTATGGCTGAAATAGAAGCCATTGTTCTTTCATGAATACTTTTTTTTACTTTTGAAATTGTGTTGACCAAACCAGCCAATCCTATGAGACACAGACCAATTAGACCAAGTCAATCTTATAATAAGCATCAGTGAGGACAAATCATCTGAACATAGGCTGAACGTGGGCCTTTAACACATTGAATGAAACGAGAAGTGCCGAAAACGGTCCGGACCGTTTTTGACCCAATTCTATTTTTATACATGTGGGCCACGTGGGGCGCTAAAACGAAACTTTGACATCACCCAAGGAGTTTCTGAGAAGAAGAGGCTGGATCTGGCTCCATGTCAAAAATCCTTCCGGTCGGCGTTTTCAATGTTATCTCCTTGATTAAAAGCTTAATATCTCCATTTCTTTTTAATGTGGTGGAAACGAGCCGTTTTCGATCGGCGATCACGCTGCAATGGAGGGTCGCGTTGGAAATATTATTGTTCCAGGCGTTAGTCGGGACCCTCCGCCGTCTCGCACGCACGCTTTGTTTACATGCACTTCCGCGTCTGGGCTTCTCACAGCACGAAATGTATAACGCAAGTGGATGGAAGAAATGCTGGCACTCAACGTATAATATTTTCATAAACCTCTGGCACCCAATGTGTTAATATTAAATACATTTTTTAATTGTATTTAAAGAATATTCACTAAATTGCATAGACCATATCTTGACCAATGTTTTGAGAAGCCATAATCAATTACAAGAATACATAAAAATGGAAAGGGACAATGGTTGTTTGTAGCATGATGCAGCCCATGTATTCAGCTTTAAAACAGACAATAGAAACATGCAAGTGGTGAAACACTTTCAAATCTTTTAAACACTTAATCTACTGCTGCACTAGACTTCTCTGGTTTTACACAAAAGGTCACATTGTTACTGCTATGCATTTCCTTCCAAGCAATATTACACCCCACTTACCTGTCTGGACTAATTCTAAGGCCATTTCATATGCATTAATGCTTTTATGAGCATTTCTACAGTTCCTTGGCTATATCCCTTGAACAGTAATTTGGAGCCAATATGTGCAGTGCACTGCCGTGTTGGAAGCCGTTATGGTAAATGTCAAAGGTAAGGCATCTTACTAGCTGAGCACTTCAGTTGAGCCCATGGCCACTATCTCCAATGATGCATGCAGTCTATTAAAGCAGACCCACAATATATATGGCTTCATTGTTCAAGCCAGGAGAAATACCTGTGAAATATTTTCCAACAGCAGTTTCATTAGCTACATTAAAATGAAAGGCATGAATTGTATAAACTCAACAGTATCACTTATGCAGAATCTCTAGTCTACTTCAGATGGAAATAATGAATAAATAACTAAACATCCCAACAATACTTTGAAGTCATACTGCTTGACTGGAGCAAGCTTATTTATTTATTATGAATTCACAAGTCATTATTCCTGTTCTCCGCTACTTTTGATAAATTACCAGTACTGTCTGGGGCTGGTATATTCAACACATGAAACAGAAAACTTAATAGATGATGACCAAAAGTCATCTATGCTAGGTTTACAATGTGTTCACAATGATACGTGTGTGTGTGTGTGTGTGTGTGTGTGTGTGTGTGTGTGTGTGTGTGTGTGTGTGTGTGTGTGTGTGTGTGTGTGTGTGTGTGTGTGTGTGTGTGTGTGTGTGTGTGTGTGTGTGTGTGTGTGTGTGTGTGTGCGCGTGTGCGTGTGTGTGTGTGTGTGTGTGTGTGAGAGAGTGAGAGTGAGAGTGAGAGTGAGAGAGAGAGAGAGATCAAGCAAATGAGAGAAAGAGAGAGTGAAATTGTTATGAAGTGCATATATAATGTATAGAATCTACAGCATAGCGTAACAGTAGAGACTGACGCTGTTGTGTCATCTTGGGTATCCTTTGAATGTACAAGCATATGTGACTACAAGAACTGTTTCATGGATGCAACATGTCAAATGTGATATATGTTTTCAAGTGTGTACTATGGATGGAGATTATTTCTGACAAGGCACTAAAACGCTGGATGGGGATGGTCTTCATTTAAACCCATTAAAACATATTTTTTTATTTATGACAAGCATCTGTGTCATTTTAGATAGCGTTGGCTATTCAAAAATAGCAGATATACAAGCTCACAGCGCGTCACTTGCACATCTGCTATTATTTTTTTAATTTTTTTAAACAAAATCTTGAAAGTGCGAGAACTACTGCTGATCTAGAGGGCATTTGTAGAATCGGCCTCAGGCCTTAATGGGTTAAAAACAGTGTCGGATGTTGTGTGAGCTGTGAGCACTAATGCCCGCCAACTCAAGGCCCACTGCCAGTGTCTAATGGACCTCCTGGGCTGTGTCTATTGTGATGTTCCCCCCTGACTTCTCTCTGGTGTGGTGACCGTCACTGGTGCTGTACTACTACTATGTGTTGTTGTGCACTGTCTCTCATCGCATCCTTCCCTGGCTGTCTTCCGTGTCCTCCAAAGTTTTACAAGGTTGTTTAGACCCTTTCAGCAGTTGTAATGTTAAGTAGAACACCACAAATGTCAACACTGATGCCATTAAACCTCTGCAGTTCCACCATACTGAACATTACTCACTAGATATCACAGCTATAATTCAAAGTAAAGCTTTGGCTTAACAAGCAATAATTGAATAAAATCCTCCTCACCACAGCTAGGTCAAATACTATTAAACATGCCAATAAAAGTAAAATCTGAAAGTGTTCTGGAAGAGCCAAATGCAATATTTTGCATGTTTATAGATTGTGTTCAAACTTGCAAGGAGTCCTAGTTGACCGTTTCAGCTATATTGCTTCACAAAACTGAAACAATTATCCAAATTTTGTACTTAATATGCATTTCCATTTGCATGTATTTTCATGTTTTTGACTTAAAACTTGATTTTGTGATCTGGCCTACAGTACCAATCATCAGCCTAACTATTCTACTTGCAGAATAATGGGTTGGTCTGAAGGATATCATATATATATACCGTATATATATATTATTATTTTTATACCAATACTACTATCGATACTGCCTATTGAATTTCATACCTGTGTCAATAGTTTTTTCATAGTCAAGGTCTTATCTTAATAAACAATAGGAAAATCACAGGCAAGTATTTTGCATGAAAACTATGGATACAGTTGATGCCTATATTCATACAGGTGGAAGCCTTTATTCACATGTATAAATTGTGTTGACTAACAACTGTTCTGTGTTGTACTCATGACGCAAACAACAGTTTGAAAATAACATATTTTTGGGCGAATTAATGGCACAATTATGCAACAGGGAAGTCGTGGCAGCCAATTACAACACAATCGTCCCTCAGCATATGAGATCTATACTACCAGCTAGCCAATTACAAAGACCCTGTCCCTCTGGCTTATGGGATGTGTAGATGATAAACGTATCTTGCAGCTGTACAGCAGCTACTGGCAGCATCATTGCACCTTTCTTTCATAGAATTTGAATCTACAAGACTAGGAGTTAGGTCTACAAGTAAAAACTCAATGATGTGTGACCATCTTCTAATCTAATGTAATACTGTGTTGGCTACTCTGTAGCCATACACAGTACACATTACAGTGTGTGTACTGTGAACAAACAGGGACTGGAGGGACAGAGCGAGAGGAGACTGTCTGCTACTTAACCACATTTTCTGGCACGTACCAGTCATTTTCTGGCACGTAAAATAGTACCTTTTGCTAAAATGGGTCTTCAAATACACCTCTGCAGCTGGCCCACCCCAGTAAAGCTTATGTTTGTTACCACTTTGTTAGAACGAATTGACTGTAAAATACCAATATAGCAGCACCATTTGTCCAGGAGCTTATCTGAATTTTGGTTCTGACCAATCTCAGTACCCATCCCTCGTTGGTCCTCATCAATAGTTCACAGGCAGAAGTCGGTTGCCGTCAAAATTTCAGGGCAAGAATAACAATGTTCCAGTGAAAGCAGTTCATCAGAACTGCTCCTTTTTATGGGAAGAATATGAGACACGCATCGGGGAGGTATAATTCAGCATGCTAACTGGTGCATGACTCAGTCCTAAACATAACAGCTGGTGGTCTAAAAGAGCCTCAGGAAATGCCCCGGGGTGGAAGATGACCAGAGCTTTACTCATTTAAGCCTGATTTACACTCTGTCGTGCGATGGTGTTGTGTGCCAAAAACAGCCGATTTACAAGCTCACAATGCATTGCATCGCGGTGCATTGTGAGCTTGTAGATCTGCTATTTTTGACCTGTGACACCGTTGTATGACTCTGAGTATAAAAACACAAGGTTTGGTTTTTCACAGATTCATCACAAGGTACTGTAAGAGGAGGTCAAGAAGGTTCATAATGATGGATGGATGTAAATGTGCATGTAAACCTGTGTTTGGGTGGGGGGTGGGGGCAGCAGAGAAAATATAATAAATAATGATTAAAGCCTCACTACTATGTAAATGTAATTACATCTGTATGGTAGAGTATGTTAATACAATATAACTTATTTACACAATGGTTGTATTTTGTCTCCCTGCTCTTCTATTGAGACATTTAGATTGTGTCAAAGGTCATGTCTCACCTAGACACAGGATCTGACACGAATTTTGACCTGATGGTCAAGATTCTATTTATCCCCCGAGCAAGCAGGCCGGCTCTATTAGCTCAATGGTAAAAAAAAAACGTCAGCACTTAAGGAGGGAACCCGGTTCAAATCCGGGGCAGAAGAGGAAAGTTAAAATCAATAATTATTGAACAATGAAAAAAGGAAAACATAAAATATGCAATGCAACACTAGCATTGAATGTTACATACATTTTCTATTGATAAAAAAGACGTTTGAATTATGACACTTTTAAATAGCTGTGCAATATTGTTTGTTATAAGCTATTGGAAGATTTTTGCTTGGGTTGAAGGTACGGTCCCACAGGGCCTCACACCTACAGTATAAGGGCCCATATAGTCAATTACATATGTACGGTACATGTAGGCCTAGAATAGCTAGCATACTGGTAAACTATGTGATGACATTTAATGAATAGTCCCTTTTATACATGGATTAAAGGAGTGCATGACATGACAGATGCACCAGCTCTAAACGTGCCCCCAAGCACATGGCTCTCCAGAGCGCACACATTCAGCAATTTAAATTGCACAAGCGTTTCTTGTGCACGTTGTGCGTGTACGTGAATGCGAAAAAATTTCTATAGAAAGAGACAGAGGTAGTTCATTTTAAACTGTGCTGAAAAATTGAAAGTCGGAAATCCAGGAGGATGAACATACTCGCATAACTCTGCTCTTCATATCTGGTGAGTAATAGGCCTGAAACGAATTCAAGCTGCTTTTTTATCTGGCTGGCTATAATCTGGGAATAAAGATAAATTACATTTTGGCCTAGCCTATTCATAATGGCTTTGAAAGATTACCTAAGATACCGTGCATGGTGCGTAATGAGCACATGCCGAATGGAACAAAGGGAGGGTGCACAAGCGACAACATCAGTGGAGGGCACATGATGAGCACACCGAGAAAAATGTGCATGTCGAGCGTGCGTGTAGTGCATCACGATAAAGGCCTTGCGCTGCTGACTTCCCACAGGGCCTCCCATATATTCCAGACGACCCTGTGAGTTAGGTAATGGTAAGCATAGGTGGAATTGATGATGAGCAAAACCCCTCATATCACCCCTAAAGGACAATTTACTAAGACCATACATAGTAGGCTACAATTAATTGCATTTGCTAAAGCATCAGGTGTTGGAAAAGTGTTTTGTAAACGTCTAGTATTTTCTTTTTTGGGTTTTTTTGTTTGTTTTTGAGTAGACAATATATATTTTTTACCCCTTTTTCAATGTTGCACTGCTGTTGAACCCTATTGGCTCACCTGCTGGTGAAGAGCCCCAACCGGAACGATGTAGCATCCTATTCCTCCCGTTCAACACCATCCGCCACCCCTGCCCCTATAGAAGAAAACTGGATGTGCTGCGGTGTATTCAAACCCCTAGACTCTGCGGTGGTGGACAGATACTTTAACCCTGCGCCACCCAAAGTTTTGTAAAGCAAAAGCTGAACAATTTCAATTTCAGTACAATGCAACAATTTGAGTTGTGTATATAATTTACTGTATATAAATTACGAAGAACTGATGATGCTCATTTCCTATTAGTTCTTATGCACCTCACATACCTTTGTATGTGAACCATATTTTCACATTGATGGAAGGCAATTATTTCTGTCAGCATTATTTTAAGTCAGGCCAAAGTCTGGCCAAACTGAACGTGCAAGTAATTTCATTACTTGCCGGCAGACGCATGCATCCTCTCACAAAGAATGTAAACCGTCTCTCCAACAATAACACAGATCCTTACTGTGTGCTCCTTTAATGCTATATTGCACATTCTTACAGTATGTAATACAGGTCTTTTGAGCTTGTGAATCCATCACTAGGTTTGTAAAGGAGCTTATATCTCTCTTTTCCTACCTCTACTCTGTCTCCATGTACACAGAAATGATGTCCATCAACAGCTCCATTGTTGGCAAGCTGGAAGCTTCCTCTTATTCCTCCAGAGTCCTTGGCCAAAGCTCAGGGCACTTAGTGCGGTTATTTGCTAGTAAACTACATGACAAATTAGTTCTCATTTGCCTTTTGAGTTGAATGTAAACACATTGCCAAATGTAAAGATGGCGGCCCACATGGGTGCAGGAAAAGAGTGGGCAACCTTTTAGCATTTCAGTGGAGTTTTTACATTGGTTGTAAGAGAAGAATTTGTACTCTATGAAAGGAATTTATTCGCTGTTAGAAGCACTCATGATTGTTCTGCCTACAGAAAGGCAAAACATTTTACAGAAGCCATACTGCACTTCCAGAACAGAATGAATCTTCGGGTACAACCAACGATGACATGTGAGAGTGTGTACTAGCCGACACCAACTCGGAACCCCTGAATTACTGCCCTCCACATCGCAACGACATAAACCATTTCTAGGTCTCAGAAATCTCATTAGGTAAATTTCAATTATCCAAAATCCAATTGCGATCAACAGATTGGTTTATAATGGCATACTTAGACATATGTTCCTTCCCTATAAGTAGAATTCAAACAGAATAGAAATAAAAATCAGCAAGCCCACTGTAGACAGTGGACAGGGCACTCTAAATCTACCCTTAACAGGCTTCAGAGATACTATGGGATGCTTGCCTAGATCCATCCATATACTTGTGCAGTCCTCTCCTGGTAAAGGCGTTCACACTGCAGAGAGTTTTCTGCTCGAAAACCACAGCCTGTCACTATGATTGATGGGTTGATGGGTTTCCTTTCTCACCTGCACTTATTTTCTGTGTCTTTTAATAATGCTACCGTTGTACTGTATTTATTGTGCGAATAAATAAATACAAATAAATAAAGATTCTTTATTTATTTATTTTCTTGCAAAAAAAGTGATTGCAACAAAGTGCGTTATTGATAAAAGTATCAAAAGCATCAATACCTCAGTGTACGAACACTCTGTTACAAGTAAAAGTCCAGCATTAAAATAAATAATACATTGTAATAAAAAATAATAAAAGTGCATTGGCATCAAAATGTAATTAAAGTACCAAAAGTAAAAGTACTCCTTAGTTACGCAGAATGTGCCTTTTCACAAGTGCATACAAATCTTTTGAAAATAGCAGATCTACAAGCTCACAAGTAAAATTACCTAAAAAATGTACTTAAGTACAGTACTGGTACTAGTAACAACAAGGAAATTTACTTTCCGCCACTGCTTTTGTGCGACACCCTTGTATGATGAAGTAGTAGGCCAATAATTTACGCAAACATATAAAAAGTTGAAATATGGAGATACAAGGTTTCTTCCTGACAGCAACGATATGCTGGAAAGGCAAGTCACCCCTGGTTAGACTCGAGTGTCCTGACAAAGGTAACAGCATGGATTGAGTCCGGTTCCATGATCAGGCCATTATGGCAGACAGAAATTAGTGACATTTGGTCAATGGACCAGAGTGGACTCTATATCTTGCTGCGCTTGATAGTCTTTGTGACTCTAAAGCAATTTCCCCAGCAAGGACACGTCACGTAGCCAAGTGTCCTATTCTGTTGAACAAAGACATAATAAGCATTGGGTTGCATGTTAACAGGCATGTGCAAAGGCAAATGCAGGTGACTACCTTGTATCACTGAATGCTCTTCACCAGGACTGATGATGATATGTCTCTTGATAGAGCCCATGCCATTGGGACTAGAGGCTAGAGAGTCTCAATAGTCTTGGAACGATTCGGAGCAGGATACATAGATCTGGTCACTTTCAAAGAAAACACTTACTACTGCTGTTACCCCCAGTGAGGATGAGTATGCATCACCTGGAGTGAGTGTGATGTCTCACATTAAGACCTAAAAGGGCTATTTTACGCAGTCCCTCTACAAAGCAGGTTCAGCCTCACGGAAAAGACAGCATGGTTTCAAGAGATAATTGCACTCTTGCACAGGGAACCCGAGAAGCTCCCATTTCAGAGAAAAGTATTGACTCGAGCAAAGGAAGATATCTTTTCCCCAGAACAGAACTTTCCAACCTGTGGCCTTGGCACCTGGAAATGGGTTTACCCATATGAAACAATGGCGTGAGCATAACTCTATCTTTAAAATGGTCTCTCACCAAGTGCAGGGTCTAGATGCAATCGTACAGATATTGTAGAAGAAAACCACCACCACCATGTCTCCGTGGCTCAAACGGAAATACAGGGGATTAACCCGAAACCAAAGGTTTCGGGTTAAAAACTGCTAAGGAAACCACCACCCGTGGATACTTAAGTCTACTATAAGTCCCTTTTAATGCATCAGGTATTCAAAACAAGCAGCAGAAACTAAATGGACATAAGTTAAGTTTATCATTATAGAGAATTTATCCAGATACAATATAAAGACCAGACCAAGTACAGAGTAAATGGTCAAGTTTATTATATTAGTATTGAGGGTTTAAGTGGTTACATGTCTGAACATACACATGAACATTAGTCCAACACATTAATAGAAAATAAAAATAAAAAACATTTTCACAACACTGATGATAGTGCTGTCAAACAAGTCTATGAAGCGTTCTATGGAATCTTTGAAAAAGTTTAATCTGCAACACATTTTATACAATATGTAGTAGGGGTCCCTGCTTCATCTCTCTCTCTCAGCTAAGGGGTCCTTGGCCTGAAAAAAGGGATTACATGATGCTTCGTAAGCAGGGTAGGTTTGTACATACAGTATTTGGTGAGAGGTGCATGTGTGAGGACTGAGGAGGCCAGAAGGAGAGTTGTAGTAGTTGATGTGGTTGATTGGTGAGCAGATTTTCTTACTCAGTTCTGAGCAAGTTTTGTCAGAAACTTCTTAATACTTTTTTGTATTAAATATGTCTTTGGAGATTCATGGCATCTGCATCATAATCTGAACAGTGACAACAAGCTGCTGATTAGACTCTAAGTGAGTTTAAATCAATTACTTCAAGTGTGAAAGGGCAGAACAACAGGGACCACCGAAAAACTTTTTTTTTTTAAATAATCCGCCATGCGGATGACCTAGGTGAGACTTCGCAGTCTCCACCCACCCACACACACACACACAACACACACACACACACACACACACACACAACACACACACACACACACACACACACACACACACACACACACACACACACACACACACACACACACACACACACACACACACACACACACACACACACACACACACACACACAATAATGGAATAAGCCTATATCAGGAAAGACTGCAGATGACAGTAAAATAGGGTTGAGGGAATACTGAATATAAAATTGAGCAATGAGGTAACTTTAGAGTGAGATAACAGATACTGCTGAGCTGAGACCCCTAACCACTGCCCAGCTCCATCATGAACTAAACTGTCCCCTGTCACTCCTTCCCTTCCAACTGGAAGTCCTCACAGCCCACTTTATTGTCTCCGCCAGGCCGAAAGGCATGGCGAGAGTATGATTTACCCCCTGTCCGTCCGTCCGTCCGTGTGTGTGTGTGTCCGTCCGTCTGTGGACAGCTAATCTCCGGCACCGTTGGCCCGGTCGCTCCGAAACTGTGCACACACACTCTCTGGATGCCACAAATCTTTCACATGGGCCTGTTATAGCGCCACCAGGAGGCCGATTTGTGCAAAACCCATTTACTCCTACAGATTTTATCCAAACGTCATGCAAATCGGTACACAGTATCTCTATAGTCACGTGATCAACACGGATCTGTACGATTTTCCATATTCAATCCTCATTGGCTAAGGTTGGCTTCCAAAGTTTGCAGGATTGGTCCGTTTTGAACAAAATGCCTCAAATCATGAACGCAGCATGCGATTTCCGTGAAATTTCACACGCACATTCCCACTAGGCCGAGGAAGAAATGGCACCCTATAGCGCCACCAGCAGGTCTAATTTAGCAAAACACATTTTTGGAACAAAATGCCTCAAATCATGAATGCAGTGTCCAATTGGCGTGAAAGGCCTAAGAAGACATGACACCCTTTTCACATTGGCCTATTATAGCGCCACCAAGAGGCCACAATAACGTACCTGTATATATATATATATATATTCAGTATATATTCAGAGTGATGGAATAACGTATGGAGATACAAGGAATTGTGCCTGACAGCAACTATATATAGGTTCTACTAAAATAGAGTATGAAGTCATAATTAATATTTAAGATCACTAGATCAGCCGTAAGCATTTTTACTTTGATAGAAAAATACTACTCTCCATGTAGCAGCTTGAAAGCTGCAATGGAGATCACACTCAACAACGTCATCATGAGTTCATCTAATTGGTGACATTACAATCTTTTGAACAACTTGCACAACAAAACACACATTTTTATCTTGGCTTGTACAGCATACCCTGTCACACATACTGTATCATCTAGGTTCTAGTAAGTGGCAATTATTTTTTTCAACTTGTTTTTGGAACGTCTTGAATGTTGCAAAGATGGCAGGAGGCTACTTTTCACTTGTCTTGTTACTTAGTGAGCCATAATCACCTATTCACTTGAGAGCTGCAGCCAGGCAGTTCTTTGCACTCCCTTGTTAAACCTTAAACGAGTTGTGCTATGCTACCCTACACAGTAAAAAACCTCAGTGTTCATTAATCCCTTTGCAGTGGTGTAAAGTAACTAAGTACATTTACTTAAGTACTGTACTTAAGTACAATTGTGAGGTATTCTTTTACTATAGTGGAGTATTTCCAATTTTCAATACTTTTGCTTCTACTCCACTACATTTCTGAGGAAAATATTGTACTTTTACTCCACTACAATCATTTGAAAACTTTAGTTACTAGATACTTAGATTTTGATTATTATTACAAAACACACTAACCACTTCAGCCATTTGAAAATAGCAGCTCAACAAGCTGTAGGCTATTTTCAAAAGAATGTTTATACATTTTGAACTTGTGAAATGGAACATTCTGCACAATGAGTACTTTTACTTTTGGTACTTTAAGTATATTTTGATGCCGATACTTTTTTACTTTTACTCAAGTGCATTTTGAATACGGGAATTCTACTTGTAACAGAGTATATTTGCAGTATTGATACTTTTACTTAAGTAAAACATGCAAGTACTTCTCCCATCACTGTCCATTTGTAACTCGAGTGCACAAATGTACATTTGCACAGTGCACACTCTCAGAGTGAAAGATTTTACGGTGTAGTAGTATACTTTTTCCCTTTCTGCAAATCCTGAAATAGTCCAAAACATGTGTCCCGATGTGCACCTCATTTGCTAAATGTAGCGCAAGACTAATTGGAGCAACGTATAACTAAATATAGTGCTAACTGTCACATTCACTGTCTGAGCACTGCCAACAATTGATGCCTGATTTTGCAAACATAGAACTCTGGGTACCATAACTAGGAAGGTTTAGCCTGATTTTTTTTTTTTTGCATTTTGCCACATTCAGAGATTTGTGTTTGTGAAAAAAGTTGGAGATGCTCACCACCTCACTAGCTTGCCAGTGCCATCACAAAGACTGCTACTGTACGTGACTTACTGTACCCTGCCTGTCAGTCAGTCAGGGTCTCATGCACTCTACCAGTTCAATGTACAGTATGTGTGCCAGCCGGACAATCATTATACACAGCTTTCGATGGCCTGTTTTCCATTACAGTTTTCTGTTCTCCAGTGTTACATGGAGACAATTTTTGACTAATCGGTCTCTTTAATAACATGAACCCTAGCGTCCCAATTATGAGGCAAACATTCGGCAAAAATTGCAGCTCACAATGTGTTGCGATGTAATGCGAGCATGTAGATCTGCTATTTTATGCAAAGACACTTAGTGTGGAGGGAAAGAAGGAGCGGGGCCTTGTATACTGTAGGCCCCTGGGGGACTCCAGTCAACTACAGTAAGTATATAAGGTTTAAGTGGTTAATAAACACTGCTGCTTGTTTGTATTTCTATTCATACCACATAGTATTTAACCACTTGAACCGCAGCATCAATATTCTGGGTGGAGCAGTAGCCAAAAATAGCAGATCTACAAGCTCACAACGCATCTCAGATTTGGTCTGGGGGGGGGGGGGGGGGGGTCCAAGTACAACTGAAGTCCGTTTTACTAAGAACAGAGGGTATAAATGGTTAAATGACTTGCACTGTAAGTTTATGTCAGCAATACCTTCTGCAATAACTCACTTTTAGCTTGATGTTTACATGATTTCTATCATTCTCAAGCTACCAACATTGGGCTTCGGGGCTCAGCGCTCCCAAGGGGCCCATCCAGCTGAAATATGTAAATAATATGGACCAGTAAAGAAACACATTTTGTGTTGACTACAGTATGATCCTCTGCATTGCCGTTACGTTCACTGTACTGCTGCTGCTTGTTCAGTATTGTTGACTGAAGGCTAAAAGCTGCAGAACTCTTTGTTTTGATGCATGACCCATCACAACTCTTAGACAAGCATGGGTGACGTTTTGTTTGTGAGCCAAAAAAAAAAAAAAAGATTGCATTCACACTGTCAAGTTTGTGATACTCCTTTGCTCCATTTGTTAGTGCTGTTGCTATGACAATTTTGGCATGCCCTGTTTATTGTTGCTTGATGCCTGTTTACTTGTGACTCTCTGCGGGATGGCTTCCTTAGCAAATCACCTCAACCATGTGTTGCCTGCGTGCGGAAAACAAAAATAAAAAGTCCCAAGTGTGAGAAGTATTTGCATCCCTGCCACCTCAACATGATATTCCATGTGGGATCTCCCAAAGCACTACGATGTTCTCATGTCTCTGAGCCTGTTGCTGATGTGAGGTTTGGGACTGCTATATAGAGATTACCCTAAGGAAACAAAAAGCTCAGAAGGCGAAACGAAAGGCCACAGTAATAAACAACAGAGAACTCCCTGAAGCTGCAACAAACATCATGATAATTGGAGGTGTATTAATGCAAACTTGGGGCTAGAGATAGAAAAAAGATGTAGAATTCTTTTGCATTTAATTAATTTTCGGAATACAATAAAATAAGTTGTCGAAAAAAAGATGTGGAATTCTTTTTTATTTAATTACTTTTCTGAGTACAATAAAATAAGTTTATAGGACTTTTTGGGTACATTGTGAGAGGTGGACTCTGGATAGCTTCTTTTCTTAACTCCAGAAAAAATATGTAAGGCGACTGTTTCCTAACCTTCTATACAACAAATGCAGCAAGGTGCATGAACAAGTGACCTCCTCAACACAAACAGCAGGTTAGACCACTATAGGCTAATCCCTCAAAGGTCATCCCATGACTCCTGTGTTCGTCGTTCTTATTGCAGAGCCATGATGCACTGACCTCTGGTGCTCTCAGTTACATACAGTACATAGCTACTTTCCTGTGTTCTTTGCACTGGCTGTCTTTCTCTCTCATCGTCTCACTCGCTCCATCTCTCTTCTCCTTGCTAATCCCTAAACTTACAATCACATCCCTGTTCCCACTTCTTCCTGTTATTTGCTGGTTTCTGGAGCTTGAGAGGGTGGAATCTTAATCCCCCTTGCATTACTGATTTAGGTCAACAGCTGATTGAAAAGTGAAAAGTGCTGTGACAGTCTTCTAAGCCAGCCAGGGGCTTTTTCACACTGCTGTGAAAATGCCGTGGATGGTGCTGAGGATGGCTTTAGAAGTTTGCAGGCCATATGCATTTCAAGCATGAATGCATACTGTGGTTTGACAGATTCTTTAGGGCAACCATCAGATATTCTCATCCATCATATTTGACAACAGTGAATAAGCAGAGTTTGGAGGACGGGCAACAAAGAAATTCCTCTTGGATGTTCTAAGAAAACTTTTTAACACATACCCATCCTTTATTTGTCCTGGATTAGGGGAGTGGAAAGAAAAGTACAGAGAGGGTTATAACCTTGAGCTGATTGGTAAACTGGGTTTAAACAGTAGCTGACCAATCAGCGGCACAGCTAAAGTTCCACTATGCCACCATAATTAATATGTTACTATACTGGACCAGGGCAGTTTCTCATTGACAGCAAAGTGATCTATTAACTTGAATCTATTATCTTGATATTTACCTTATTTTATGTCATTATTTATGCTAATGTTACAATGTTGGATATTCATAATAAACATGGCCAAAGTTTCAAATAATGAGGTAAACACCTGATAAAATTATCCTTGTCAGCAAAAAGCTAAAAAAATCAGACTGAGATGACATCAGCTCTAGGACTCGCCCGAATGTAATTTCTTTAGACTTCGGGCATTTGTTCGCCGTTCCTACAGAAACATGTATAAATCTTAGGAATACAGTATGCCTATTAATGCTCTCGTATTAATACTCTCGCAAGGTCTTAAAGCTCTCGTATGAATGCACTTGTAATGTATTGATCCTCTCATCTTCCGGTTGCGCTGCTCTGACACTGACTGCAGTGCAAGTTAACTTACTATTTATGATTTTCAAACGCAATATGATTTAGTTTTTTGTTTTGTTATTGTTATTGTTTTGCTTATTTTCTTTACTAAACGTTTCACAACTTTACAGTGTGTTCATGTATTTTCCACGTCCATGTGCTGATGTTTAAGAGATAAGAGCACATGTCATGTTTAACGCCAATAAATAAGCTAACTTCACTGGGGGTGCCCTGACGAGAGCTCAGGGCATGGAGATATATCATAAGCCATTTGGACCTTTAAGCCGACTTTTGACATTGAGGACGACATACTCTCCTGGGTCCTATGTTTATTTACTCGTTGCTGGAGAAAATCAAATGGAGGGAAGCACGCCGGGGCAATGTGCACAACCCGACAGAACAACTGCCCAGCATTCTAGCAAATGTTCAGTCCCTGGGACATAAGCTAGACGCGCTGCGTGCACAGATTAAACACCAACGGGACATTAGGAACTGCTGTGTTCTGGCATTCACTGAGACATGGCTGGAGCCCAGTATGCCCGACTGTGCCCTCACTTTCTTTTAGTTTCTATGTCTTCCAACAAGACAGATCGAAGGACTCAGGTTGAGGGGAGGGGGGAGTTGCGCTTTATGGTTAACTCTTCATGGGCCACGAATGTCTGTGTCTAAATGATTAACTGTTCCCTGGGTCTGAAGCTGCTAACCATCCAAGTTAAACCTCTAGCCCTGGGTGAGGTGTGTAATATTGTAAATAGACATTATTCCGAAATATTCAAACCTTCGAGGCCAGTGAACTTGTAATGGATTTCTATATGGCCACCTGTTCTACCCACAATGCCTCTACGTAGAGGCATTGTGGGTAGAACAGGTGGCCATATAGATCCTTTACATCCTTTATTTGGATGAATGAGAACTATGTATACATAGTTCTCATTCATCCAAATAAAGGATGTTGGCCAATCAGAAGAACGTAGGCTTTTAAGGAGGGATCGATGCCTTAAATAGACAGGAGCTATTACTGCTTGTTTCAGACAGAGGCTAGAAATGAGCCTACTAGTCCCCCTTTAATGTTGAACAAGTGCATTTTCTCATTATCTTTGTGAATAAATGAGGCTATGGGTTTGTTATTAACAATCATATGGCATGTGTTGACCTCGGTGGATATGCTCGGGCAATGACAAATGCCTGGGTAGTAATGTTTAACCTTTAAAATATTATTATGAATTATCTGTACTACTGTATAAAGCCCTGATCACATACAGTACAGTAGGAAATCCCATCTTCAAGTTGCCTTATGTTATTTACCAGACAGGTTTTCATAATCCACCGGGTGCACAAGTATTGCAGTTGTTTCAACATATTATGCTCTTCAGAATCAGTTTGAACGGCAAGAAGCATAGGGAAAAGATAACAGGTTATTTCAAAGACAAAACATGTCTAAATAGTTAACAATGTTAGTTTAGTATTCTTGCTACTGTAGATAGTCTCTCTCATAAACTTTGACATCCATTACCGTGCTTTCAGCAATGCACTAAAACAATTTTGACGTGAAAACAAGTGAAATAAATGTATAATGTACAGTATGTGTTCCCATGAAGCATAGTAGTAAACTTGTTGTCTCCGCCAGGCCGAAAGGCATGGGGAGAGAGTATGTTTTGCACCCTGTCCGTCCGTCCATGTGTGTGTGTGTGTGTGTGCAGCGACACTGTTCACACACAGTCCCTGGATGCCAATTCAGAACCTCTGCCCCAAATTTTTCACATGGGTCTGTTATAGCGCCACCATGAGGCCGCTTTTTGCAAAACACTTCTTTTTTTTTTTTTTTACAGTACTCCTACAAATTTTGTCCAAACGTCACACAAATCGGTACACAGTATCTCTATAGTCATTAAACGAAACGGGTCATTCAGATTTTTCATATTCCATCCTGATTGGCTAAGAATGGCTTCCAAAGTTTGCAGGAGTGACAAAATGCCTCAAATCATGACCACAGCATGCAATTTCTGTGAAATGTTGCACGCACATTCTCACTAGGCCGAGGAAGAAATGCCACTTGAACATTTTCAAATCAGCCTCATGGTGGTGCTATAACATGCCGATTCTTGTTTTTACCTTTAACTGCACCGATCTGTGTAAAACTTTGTATGTGCACTCCCTGGATGGCAAGGACAAACCTTTGCCATGTATTTTTCATCTGCCTTTTATAGCGCCACCAGAGTTATGTAAAACTTTTTTTTTCATATTACTCCTTCAGATTTTATCCAAATTTCACGCAAATCGGTACACATGATCTCTATAGTGACTATAGAGATCATGTGTACCAATTTGCGTGAATCAAACAGATCAGTCTTGATCAAATGACTATAGTATAGTCATTTGATCAAGACGGATCTGTTAGATTTTTCATATTCCATCCTGATTGACATCTAAAGTTTGCAGGAGTGGCCCATTTTGAACGAAATGCTGCAAATCATGAACGCAGCGGTGATTGTGGTGAGACTTTGCACGCACATTCGCACTACGTTGAGGAACAAATGCCACCCTTTCAACATTGCCCTACTATAGCGCCACCAGGAATTTTGCAAAACAATATTACTCCTACAAATGTTGTCCGAACATCACACAAATCGGTACATATCTCTTTAGTCAAGTGCGATCCGTCCGTATTTTCACTTTTCAGCCTGATTGGAGAATTCTGAACATTACTGGCCTACACTAACCTACCTGACCTGGCGGAGACCGGTGCGCCAAGGAGCACTTTTTCTAGTTTTAGGTATTTTCAATGCATGGGGCAGGAAGGCCGCAACAACCCAGACTGTATTTGGCAGTTTCACCAGAACGGTACCAGATTCTCTCCCTGGAAATGAATGACTTCTGCCTGATTGACGGGTCCGGTTGCATTTCCTGCGTGATTGGGGCTTAACATAACCTGGAAAGATAGACAGAACAGTGGCACACACACACACACAAGCACACGTGCAAGCATGCGTCTACACACACAAAACGCCCAGGTCCTTCACACTACATCAAATATTCTTTCCTCTCTCTCTGAAGATGAATAAAGGCTGGCAAATAACTCACTTCCAATTTGGCGAAGCCAAGGGCATGTTAATGTGCCTGGGAATTGAAGAAAACCCAAACAATCTTTTTTAAAGATGTCCACTTGGCTAGGCCAAGTTTCCACGTATCCAGTGAATGTTTGATGATACTTAATTATTGAATGATTTGGACAGCGTCTAAGGATGTCTGATTGGCAAAAAAAATATTTTAGAGCTTGACTGTATGAGGGCTGGGGGTGAAGGGCACAGAAATCCTTCTATGACTAGATATGAGGTACAGGAGTTGAAAACATTCCACTTATTGTTGCAACCTTACAAGTATGCTGCCAATCACAGTAAAAGATGGACGGAATGAGGTCACCGGAAATCCCCATTTGACACTGTGCGCATCTCACAGGGTGAAATTTCACCTTGATCAGCAGTGAGCCTTATCTTACAGCTGATTCATTGAACATCATATCCTAAATTTGTGCAAATCTTTGAATATATATATGTTTTAAAGCGATTTTTTAAAAACTCCGATCTGTGCTTCTGGGGGTCCCTGGAACAAAATATTTTGAGATGGGGGTCAGTGGCGAAATACATATCATTTTGGGTGGTCCTTGACATGGAAAAGTTGGAGCACCACTGATATAGCAACATACTTACAACAACATACATACATTAGGATTTAGAAAACATTTTTAGATATATATTTGGCCACGGACCCCCATCTCAAAATATTTTGTACCAGGGACAACCAGAAGTAAAGATTTGAGTTAGAAATGTTTGCTTTAAAAAATATATATTCAAAGATTTGCACAAATTTCACGATTTTTCAAAAATATCAGATCTACAAGCTCCGAGTGCCGCGCAATGAGCTTGTAGATCTGCTATTTTTGAATAGCCAAAGGAATCTAAAATGACACAGATGCTTTCCCGGTTTTAATGGGTTAAGCACAAAGACACTTGATATTCTTCAGTAAGGAAAAATAGAGCATGTTTTAGTGCAGGAGCTATAGAACATTAACGTTGAAGTTAAAGTATTAAGTTAACAGAGCTCCATCTGAGTAGCAACTTGTGTCTGCTGTAAAACTCTTAAGCGTTATTAGATGCAGAGCCAGCTTTGACTGGTGCAGAAGACTGTCAATCAAACTGCATTGCGGTAGCAGCACAGTAGCACAGCCCACGGTATGCATGCACACACAGAGGTGTTCTTCAAAGATGAACCTCGCTGTTGGCTAGCTGACATGTCGGCTAATTTAGTGGTCGACGGTTTCAAAGCAAAAGAGCAAAAGAACCAGAGGGATGAGACTACACTTGTAGAGGAGGTGCATCGACCAGTCTATTTCAAAAATTAACATTTAAAGCTCCTTTTAACCCTAGTCCCAACCCACTTTCTCTCTCTCTCTCGCGCGCACACGCACACGCACGCACGCACACACACACACACACACACACACACACCCACACACACACACACACACACACACACACACACACACACACACACACACACACACACACACACACACACACACACACACACACAGTAATGGACGCTAAGACTACTCACTTGCCAGGGGCCTCATACTCAGGGGTGGACTGGCCATTTGGCGTACCGGGCAAATGCCCGGTGGGCCGCTGGCCAGTGGGCCGCTGGCCAGTGGGCCAGTTCCCGTTTTAGGATTATTACGGTCATTTCAGGGTCGCGTGGCCCAATTATTAGTTACGTTAATGTTTGGGCTGGGATGGTTTCCAGCAGGGGCCTCAGTGCGGCTGCAGAGTTCATGTGCAGGGCTGGGCTGAAACAGTGAAACGCGCTCCACCCCCCCCCCCCCCCCCCCGTTGACAAAACGGTCCGGGGGGGGGGGGGGGTGGGCCGGTCCGGACCAAAATGCCAGGGCTGAATTTTGGTCCCAGTCCGGCCCTGCTCATACTGTATACTATACTAGTGTAATAATTTTACACTTCTGTCTCCCACCAGCCATATGACAACCAAACACTAAAGCACTAAAGAGTCCTCAGGCAAAAAAAGGAGAAAGTAACACGCTTTATCAATAAAGTGGGCACTATGACTGACCTCTATCTGAGTCAGCTAACAGAGCCAATTACCTCATGTCTGCCTCACCGCCGAAAGAGTTATTTCAATCCCTAAGGAAAAATACACATGGTGACAATATGCCAAGAGCAGCAGTGACTGTGACAGAGATGTGTTATACTGCTGAGTGCGCACGACATCTCATGATGGCACGACCACACATGTTACATTTTACAGTTTAACACATTCAATCCGGGAAAGCATCTGTGTCATTTTAAGATTTGCGCTATAACCATTATTTTATACTTTGGCTATTTTTGAAAAGTCTTGGACAATTGTGCAAATCTTTGAATACATACAGTGTATTCTTTTAAACAACATTTTTAACTCAAATCTTTGCTTCTGGGGGGGTCCCTGGAACAACATATTTTGATGGGGTCGGCGGCCAAATACATATCATTTTGGGGGTCCTTGACATGAAAAAGTTTGAGAACCACTGATATTATAGTGTGTAAGTGTAAAGATTTGCACACATTTTCACGATTTCCCCCCAAAAATAGCAGATCTACAAGCTCATAGCGTGGCACTCGGTGCCGCGCTATGAGCTTGTAGATCTGCTATTTTTTTATAGCCTAAGAAATCTTAAAATGACACAGATGCGTTCCGTTCTTAATGGATTAAGAGGCACTAGAGATATTGGAATACGGAAGTCTAATGATGTGCTCTGCACACATGTTTATGTCTGTGGTTGGGAAAGCCTAAACATTAGTTTCCCAGCATGTCAATTACATTTGTGGGGCATCTACAATATGTATTTGCCATACCATGGATAAACCAAATATCCACTAAAAATACCTGCCCATAACAAACCCCATAATCACATTATACAACTAGAAAAAGTGCTCCTCGGAGCACAGGTCTCCGCCAGGTCAGGTAGGTTATTGTGGCCTCCTGGTGGCGCTATAATAGGCCAATGTGAAAAGGGTGCCATTTATTCCTAGGCCGTGCTTGGCAATCGGACACTGCATGCATGATTTGAAGCATTTTGTTATAAAAATGTGTTTTGCAAAATTTGACCTGCTGGTGGCGCTATAACAGGCCAATGTTAAAAGGGTGACATTTGTTCCTCAACGTAGTGCAAATGTGCATTCAAAGTTTCACCGCAATCGGACGCTGCGTTCATGATTTGCGGCATTTTGTTCACTTCTGCAAACATGACATGTCAATGTTAGCCAATCAGGATGGAATATGAAAAATCAAACAGATCCGTCTTGATCACGTGACTATAGATATCATGTGTACCGATTTGCGTGAAATTTGGATAAAATCTGAAGGCTTAATATCAAAAAATGTGTTTTACATAAGTCTGCCTCCTGGTGGCGCTATAAAAATCAAATGTGAAAAATGCAGGGCAAAGGTTTTTCCTTGGCCTCTAGAGAGTGTGCATACAAAGTTTTACACCGATTGGTGCAGTTATAGGTAAAAACACGAATCGGCCTGTTACAGCGCCACCATGAGGCTGATTTGAACATTTTCAAATGTCATTTCTTCCTCGGCCTAATGGGAATGTGTGTGCAAAATTTCACAGAAATTGCATGCTGTGTTCATGATTTGAGGCATTTTGTTCGAAACGGAGTACTCCTGCAAACTTTGAAAGCCAATTTTTGCCAATCAGATGGAATATGAAGCCGTTTCTTTTAATGACTATAGAGATACTGTGTACCGATTTGCGGGATTTTTGACCAAAATCTGTAGGAGTATTGTCCAAAAATGTGTTTAGCACAAATCGGCCTCCTGGTGGCGCTATAAAAGGCCCATGTGAAAAATTTGGAGCAGAGGTTCTGCTCTGGCATCCAGGGAGTGTATGTGCACAGTTTCACTGCGATCAAGCCAATGGTGCCAGAGATTAGCTGTCCACAAAATGACAGAATGACACACACACACACACACACACACACACACACACAGACGGACGGACAGGGGGTAAAACATACTCTCTCGCCATGCCTTTCGGCCTGGCGGAGACAACAATAACAAAACATAAAGTTCATGATGGAATGGCCTACCAACTGTGAAGTGAAAGCTCTATACAGTAGTTGCAACTTCAAACATTTTATCGTTTAGAGTACTTAGTGTGCTGGTTTCATAACCCTGGAGCCCATGACACAGATTCCAGCAGTCCTGTATAATTGAATTTGTATAATTGAATATAGTTGTCCATCTAAAAATAAGGTTGTCAATGCCATCTCAATGGCAAATATTTTTGGGGAAATTGGTGTATTTTCAATTCTTACTTCTTAGAAGTAAAAAGCACAATGAAATGCATTCATTCCATAACAATAAGGCATACATATCCAACCAAATTTAGCAACACCTGTCATTTTCCACAAACAAGAAAAAGACAGACCTCAGGAAATCATGAGGTCCCACCAAGACAAAAAGGCCAGTGTGGATCCCACTTAAAAATAAATAATTACATAAATAATTGAATAAATACAGTGCATGTGTGTGTGTGTGTGTGTGTGTGTGTGTGTGTGTGTGTGTGTGTGTGTGTGTGTGTGTGTGTGTGTGTGTGTGTGTGTGTGTGTGTGTGTGTGTGTGTGTGTGTGTGTGTATACAGTATATATATATATATATATATATATATATATATATATATATATATATATATATATATATATATATATTTATTATATATTATATTTATTATATATTATATTTATATATTTATTATACAAATCTCTTTGACTATAGCACCCCCACCACCACCCCCACACCCAAAAAAGAAGAAAAATATGCATTTGAATCTCACCTCCTACATAATCCTGTTCCGCTAGTCAGTGCCGAGAACTGTCACAATGATTAGCTCATGCAAATTGAAGATTTACAACGAAAAGTTAAGGCTGCAAAATCCTCGGCGTTAATTTAATTCTGAAAGTGTACAAACGGAAACAAATGGACCCATAATTAACACTCAGGATTTTACACAGCAGATCTGTGTTAAAATAACTCATGTTAGCCAAAGGCATAACAGTGGGATCATGATGTGGCCACTGATGGATGGATGAGCAGCCTCTGACTGACACTACACATGCAGATTACAACTGGGTTGTTAGCATTGCTAATTAGGCATAATTGAGTGCATTCTCTTTCCCGTCTCCCAAGGGCCATATCTAACCTCTGTCGTATTTATGCAAAGGTTATTTGAAGACATTAAAAATCCAATTACACATAGCACAAGCACACATGTTTTTTTTGTGGATTCTAATTCTGATCGCCAATGGCCTAAAGAAATAACTTGACGTATTATATAGCCCAGCCAACTGAGCTGCATCAAACAGTATTTACAAATAATTTGTAAGCTTCTAAGTTTTAGAGTTAGACAGCTAAAATGAGTTATGTGTATGCTTGCCTACAGGACAGCGCAATGGGTGACATTTTATTTAAAGGGCAAGACCACTTTGGTAGAGGTAGAGGTTAGGGTTGTGTAGTTACCCTGCCATGGTGTAACTCAAAGGTGGACATGAAATCAAAAATAATTGCTTCATTGATTACAAAATTGATCATTCAAAATATGCCCCTCATTGACTTACATTGTACGGTAATACAGCTCTCAAAGTCACTATTTTAGCACATAAACGAACACAAACAAAGCTGATTCAGATATAGAACATCACCAAACCCAGTACTGTTTATTTTTTTAATAAAAATGTCAACTTCCTGCTGATTTTACTATCTGAAGATCCGGATCCGCGGATCCAGTCCGGGTTTTCTTCTTAATAAAAATCGCAAAATCAACAGGAAGTTAACTTTTTTTTTTTTTTTTTAACAGCACTGGGTTTGGTGATGTTCTATATTGTCTGAATCAACTTTGCTTGCATTCGTTTATGTTTTTACCGTATGTAAGTCAATGAGGAGCATATTTTGAATGATCAATTTCTAATCAATGGAGCAATTATTTTTTATTTCTTACATCAGTTACATCATGGCAAGGTAACTTGCACAACCCAAACCTCTAAAGTGGTCTTGCCCTTTAAACAATCTAAAGCATGTAATTCAACGTTAATTTAGATAGATAGACTAGGCTGTGTGATTGACCGATTTCCTGACCCCTTTATATGGGAAACTCCATCTGCTAAACAATCCTGAATAATAATTACAGTAACAAGTCAATTGGTAAAGGATACAGCTCAATTATATGCTTCTTCAACCCGTTCCCAACTCACTCACTCACTCACTCACTCACTCACTCACTCACTCACTCACTCACTCACTCACTCACTCACTCACTCACTCACTCACACACACACACACACACACACACACACACACACACACACACACACACACACACACACACACACACACACACACAGTAATGTCAAAGATGCTCTCTTAGAGTTACAAACTGAGAATATCATCATACCACACACAAAGCGAGTTTTAATTAAAAATTCTAGTCAACCAGTGGAGAGTTATTGAATTATGCAGATGATTAAATTAACGACCTTGCAATAACTGTATGCAGACAATGAGTTAACATTGCGAGCACACACAAAAACCTTTCCTGCATACACGGATGATGAATAAAGCTGTGATCAATAAAGAATAGCTCTACATTGAGGTGATGAAAATACAAGAGAGTGAAGAGACGGTATGCCATAATACATTTAGAGATTTACTGTCTGTAATCGTGACAAATTATCCAGCATACACCTCAGTAACAATCAGCTCTTTTCATAGGACCATGACATTAAGGCCTGGGGCAGTGTTTTTTTTTATATTACAACTTGTAATTACAAAGGAATATGGGCAGGCAGATTTGATAAGACGGTGCTACTTTGAGCATCAATACTTTGAGGAGTGAGTGGTAATTCTAGTCTGCAAAGAAAGAGAAGCTGGGGGAGAGACAGCCTGTAGAGTGGAACCGCATAGAACATTGGTTCTCAAAGTGGGGTCCGGGGACCCCCAGGGGTCCTTTGGGGGGGGGGGGGTACCAGGGCGTCACAATCATTTTAACTACTTTAACCATATTTTATACTTTGGCTATTCAAGATCTACAAGCTCATAGCTCAGATCAGAGCTTGTAGATCTGCTATTTTTGAATAATCCCTGGCACAAAATATTTTTGAGATGGGGAGGGGTCCGCGGCCAAATACATTGGCCGCGGCCTTGACATGAAAAGGTTTGAGAACCGCTGGCATAGAAACCCCACAGACAGGAACACTGGCAATCTCTGGGGAGCACATTGCTAGTGCACTCTCTTATTGACTGTCTTTGCCTTTTCTTGATGTGTCAAGTGGGCAAACTTTTTTTCTGTCTCTCTAGTATTATGTTTTGCTTTAGACACCTGGCTGGAATACCAGACTACTTGGGACTATTTAGCAAGAGTGCAAACTATTTTTCTAAATTTTTCCATCTTACCTTTTTGCGCATGCGTCTTGCCATGCTGGGATATAAAACAAATAACTGCTGGTGTTGGAAACTTCCCATTAATGTTTTTTGTACATTAAAATTATGAATAAATAAGTAAAGATCTGCATGCTTCACAACTTACGCCCTATGTACTTCATCGTATAACAAATAGTAAAAACATATCCGTCGCTAAGCAAAGCATTGAGAGCTTGTAGTTATTTTTGAAATATACAATATTATGGCACTATTATGCCTATAATGACATGCCCAAAATAGGGATACCAGGACCAAGTGGAACATTATTATGATTATTACACGTCTCTTTTGCACACTCTTCTTTAGAACTCTGTGTTCCTGTTTCAGATTTGTTTCATTATACCCTACAACACATTTCTATTCAATATTCTCTCCTAATGCAAACTGTCTATCATTATTAGACCCCTCATTTTCTCCCTCTGTACCAAATCTCTTCACCAAAAATAACTGATCTAAAAGCTCACAACGCATCACAACCATGCCGCATTGTAGATCTGCTATTTTCACCAAATGCCTATTTATTTGCCCATTGTGACATACCCAGATGCAAGGTTTCATGTGGTAAATGCTGAGGGAATTGTCTGTCTTACAACATCCTTATCGGCTTTTCAGCCCCCCCCCCCCCCCCCACACACACACACACACACACACACACACACACACACACACACACACACACACACACACACACACACACACACACACACACACACACACACACACACACACACAGAGCATCAATAGCCCAATACAAAAGATTTTAATTATCACTTAAGATAGCGCTGTATGGTCATTGTGACATTCCTTGCAAATAGAGAGTGATGTTGCTATACCAACACTGATCAGATTGTTGTCTGTGAGAGGCAATAGAGGGACTCATTCATTCTAGGCAACTCTGCTTTCTGAGTCTGACTAACTTCTCATCAAACAGACCGTTTACTGGACTGGCTAATCTCCTTTCCTGCTTTGACCATAAATGTGATTACCACCACACAGCAGATAATAAAACCTCTATCTGCGCTATGCCAAAGAGCATGAATTAAAATCTAAGCTGTAGCCTTGAGGAATTGTGACAAATCCATACCAAATAGCACATTCCGTTCTGCGAGCATACAGCCCCCTACTGGTAAACAAGGTTCTGCATTTTATCCACTACTTTAACCAGGCTTTATGCCACTGTTGAATATGCGCAACAGGTAGACATATCCTGAAGTTTCATATAAAAATAAAATAGTGGAGTTAAATAACTGCAAGGCGCTCAAACATCTCTCCCAAGTGTTCCAAACCCTGCATTTCACCAGGTACATTTGCATAGTCCAAAAATGCAAAAAAATAAACAAACAGATTAATAGGTAAGGTTTCATGCTATGAAAATAGCATCATGTCTACTTAATTCAATATAATCTTCTATGAGGCCTTTTGCTAAGTTCTGATCAATGACAATACGCACATTGATCCCAAACTTGTGAAAATAATGAACATTCATGCTGCACTGTACCTTAACAACACTTAAAATAGAAAACCCAGTGGGTAGTCTACACATCTATGTTTTTACCTGCTATAGAGAGAGGCATCAATATTGAGCAACAACAAACTGTTCATTTGGTGGAGTTCCTTCAGGTATTAATAGGCTAATTGGACAAGATCCAGACCCTGCACAGTCTAAAGAGTGGTAGAAAAAGTACTAAGTATTTTTTACCTAAGTAAAAGTATCAATACTGCAATGTGGAAACACTCTGTTGCAAGTAAAAGTCCGCGAATTCAAAATGTACTTGAGTGAAAAGTACAAAAGCATTGGTTGGTATCAAAATGTAGCCTACTTAAAGTACCAAAAGTAGAAAGTACTCATTATGCAGAATGGCCCATTTCACATGTTTTCAATTGTATTAAATGTATACCTTTTTTTTTAAAATAGCAGATCTACAAGCTCACAATGCCTCACATGGTGACGCATTGTGAGCTTGTAGATCGGCTATTTGCAAATGGCCGAAATGTATATAGGGCTGAAGAGGTTAATGTATGTTTTGTAATAATAATCAAAGTAACTAGTACGTTTTCAGATAATTGTAGTGGAGTAAAAGTAAAATATTTGCCTCTGAGATGTAGTGGAAGTAAAAGTAGCCTACTGAAAATTGGAAACACTCCAATAAAGTAAAACATACCACAAAATTGCACGTATAAGTACAGTACTTGAGTAAATGTAGGCTACTTAGTTACTTTACACCACTGGTCCGTGTTTGCAGTGGTCTGCTTCTCAGAAGTTCTAGTGAGATACGACTTGTTGAAGGTAGGCAGCGTAGGGCAGGCTGCCTGCACCTTCATTTAGAGCTGCTTAGAGCCTACAGTGCAGACTGTTCAACAGTCGTTCCAATATTTCGGGGACAACAAATTCAACAAGCTTATAAAGGTAGCCTGCAGATTTAGTGTTATGCAATCGCAAGGTGTAACAGATAACTTGCTTATTTATTGTTTGGCAAAAATAATGTCATTTTGGAATAATCAAGCTTGTTTGACTATAAAAATAGGAAGATGAAGGGACCGCAGTAGAATTTCAAAGCTGAAGGGAGTAGAATAGGCTATAGTTTATTGCCTATATCATGATGTATGGCTAGAATTATTTTATTTTATTTATTTGATTGTTCTGCTACAAACAAGATAATTCATGTCTATACACTTGGCGAATCACCGATGTTAACCTACCTGATATTTCTTGATGAGGCACATTGACGAGGCTGAATCCTTTAGCCGTGTATGCTTGTCTAACGTCGCTGCAGCTCCGCGCTTTACTGTCCCCGCCAGACGACACGGACAGCACTGAGAAAGTGCATAATAGTCTCCACATCGCATACATCGGGGATAAATCCTTGCGAATGTTTCTGAGAGAAATATAAAAATCAAATAAATCCGTCTGCAAACGAATCCAAAAGGTTGGAATGAGAGGAGAGAGGAGGGCTCTCTCTCCGTCACTCCGTGACTGTAATAATGTCAGGGGGTTGATGAACCAAATAGAAATCACATCTCACTTTAGATGCGTCCACCACCTCATTGCAGAAAGCCTCGTATCGCTTCTCCTCGAGAAGAACGCGTAGAGTCCAGTGACCCAGCTTGAGCAAAAATCCGCGTCCCGTTCTGCCAACAACTTCTCTCGCACTGAAGTCGTACACACACACACACACACACACACACACACACACACACACACACACACACACACACACACACACACACACACTCGCACACACACACACACACAGACACACACACGCACACACGCACGCACGCACACACACGCACACACACGCACCATGCACACACACACTGGACCACTGTGTGTGTTTCTGTCAGTGAAGACACGCTGCACTATACGAGTTGAGCGCACCAGGGCAGGGCAAAACGTGGAATGGATCAGCAGCATGGCGCGTAATGCTCCTATGGATGCATTATTGGCAATGCCCACCCCACCATAGCATAGCAAAATAAAAAAATAAAAACGTTTTAATTTCAAGGACCCCCATAACTCTGAGAGTGTACAAATGTTTATACACTCTCAGAGTTACAGATCTGTAAGGGTCCATTGGAACCTTAGATGAACCCAGAGAGTCCCTGGATCCCACTTTGAGAACCACTGCCCTAGAGTCTAGACAGAAAAGGGTGAATGCAGTAAACATTTTGTTTAACAGTGAGTCATGGCCCATTCGGTGAGCCTCTGTTGAGTGACAATGATGCTTTAGTCTGCACTTGACCACTGTGGTCCTTCATGAGCTTGTCTATAGAGCTTGTCTCTGTGGTCCCAAGGGAAAGAAAATAGACACAACATGTCATTTGGTCAACCAGCTTTTAGATAGCTGGCTGCCACATGTAAACATAAGCATGTAGCCAACTTGCTCTCACAAGCCTCTCTTGTTTTATTTTCAAGTTACATCGAGTTACACTGCTTTCTGCGTGCTTAAGTTATCTTACACTACGTTTACCATTGCCTTTTCTAACTTAAATGGGAATTGATATATTTTGTTAAAGTATGAGATAACTCATACAGGATACAGGGGGGGGGATTGGAAGTGATTAACAAAAAAATTACCCCAGAAAATGTAAAAATTGGAATGGGAACATTATAGAATTGAAGATCTGTCGAGTTCTCATTGGTATCCTGACCTGAGTATGTATTTTCAGGTTACTAAATGGCTGGAGAGATGGTTACACCTGTTACTGAACTAAGTGTTAGTTCATAGCAATGATTACTATCAGAATATAGAGCTTGAACCATTTATTTATTTATTTTACAAAATCGCTTTAAATGATTCCATGCTGGGCATAATGTTTTGACCATAATGATGATGAGTGAACAACTCACAACTGTGTCGTTTATTTAGAGTGCAGTAAATGTCATTCTCCATTCACACAAGAAATTATGTTGCTGCTCCTGACTGCAGGGAACAAAATGTCACACAGCTATTAAGGTCTGCTAAATACACCATTTGGCACTTTTCCTGTTGTACTGGCCATTGTGTATTTTCACCATTGTTGAGGTCAACGTCTTATTGTAACATTATAGCCAAAGAGCACCTGTCGCAAATTGCAACAGGACCTAGATAGGTCTTCCAGCTTGCCACCAGAGAGTACCGTCAGCAAGTTGAGCCCCCCTTCTATAACTACCTTTTATTTCTCGTGCATGGTATTGATGATTTGTATTGTATTGTACAATACAATTGTATGTCTTGATTATGAATTGAATACATAGGACCACAATGGAAAAAGGCCTCAGGGTTTTTTTGTGTTATCCTTTTATGCTTGTGTACTTTCTGTACTGTTTGCAATTTGTTAATTACAGTATATCAATCAATCAATCAATCAACAGTACATAACCTGTATTTGTATGTTGACATATGATCATTTATAAGGCAAATGTATCAATAGATTAGATTGACAGTGATATACAGTAGGTCCTCTTAAAGGTTTCAATGCAGACAATTAATTTAGCTGGCTTATACCTATTATAGTTGGGTCTTACAGTATGTTGTTTTTTGCCATTGCTGTTTTATGCCAATGTTTTTAAATCCTGTAGCACTTGAAAAATATAAAGTGCTTATAATAAATGCATAATAAATCAAATGTATTATTATTATTATTATCATTATGATTGTCATCATTGTTATTATGGATTTTTTACTATTTTGATAAATAATATTAATGATTAATTATGAATAAATAATGTGTAAGTATGACTGAAAGTGAAGGCAATTCCACTATTTATTCAAGCCGAAGAAAAACACGTGTGATTATATCTGTCGAGCAACCATCTTAGTGGCTTCATTTAGACAATCTATTTGTGCCATCTCCTTCAACCCTATTGAAATCAAAATTGAATTTAACTAAAATAAGGAACTGCTAGCCAGTTTTCATGAAATTAATATTGGTACAACAAAACACAGACTACTAAATTCAAATACAATCCAATAATGTGTGAGCTATTGAGCTTCCTGCTCTAAAATAAAATATATAAAAAGATTCAGCGAGTGACACTATTCTTCACACGGAATTGTGGAATGCCCTAAGGATACTCTAATGCTGCTTTCAGAAATATCGAAAAGAAGTCACCTTACCAGGCAGCATTTTAAGGTCACTTCTGATTGGGACGTCTTGATGCCTTCCTGCCTTTGAATGTTGCCTTAATAGAAAACCTTTTTCTTTATTTTTCCATTTGGGACAGGGCCAATATGTTGTAGTCTGTCTGTTCTAGACTGCCTAATATTATCAGGCCTTTCCCCACCTTAACTGGGTTATTCAGGACACATTCCCATAGGCCTATAAAATCATGTGGGATGGGCTACTTATGTGACATGGTATGACAAATAGTAATACAGTAAAACAAAACAAAAGGAACAAAGAGAAAATGCATCCAGTGCTTGTGCTTGAGGGTACGTTAGTAGACTTCAATTGACCATGGGTTGATTTGAGTAGCAGTCTAAATGTATAAAAACAAGACATAGTGTCTAATAACAGTGTGGCCTAGCGTCCAACATTTAGCTATCAATAGTAAGTTACTATGTGTGCAGGTTGTGTACAAAGCTGCACAAACACAAGGTGGTGTTCAGTGGCACTATACAGGCTGGCTTCTTGCGTGCATGTCCTATTGTGGTGACACACACACACACCCGCGCACGCACACGCGCGCACACACACACACACACACACACACACAAGAATTCATACAGGATAAACAAATGAAATTGGAAGTGATGACACAACGAAATGAATAGACACATTTGAAACTGCAACACTATAAAACTTAAGCTGAACTGGGTACTCTCCTGATTGGATGAAATTGGTAACCCATCTGAAAATGTATATTCTGTTTATCAAAGCGTTGCAGAGACGGGGAGGCACCTGTTACTCAACAAACACAAAACATTGATCGCTATCAGAATGTGCACCCAGGAACCTTTTCACAAAAAACTTTTGTTTTAAACAAAACATATCTTGTACTATTTCTTGCATCACAATCTCTCACAAAGACAAATTAAGTTATGAATAGAGTGTAAAAATGTATTAAAGTCAAATTATAGTAATATGTCCAATATATCTTGAAATGCCACACCAGTGTTGTTTTGTAGAAATATATTTTGCCCTATCTGGCCACACAGAGGGTCTAGCTGTGATAAATAAAATAAAGATTACAGACAAAGCCAGAGATTTGTAAGAATTATACACACACATATATATATATATATATATATATATATATATATATATATATATATATATATATATACACACAATTTATTTATTTACAATATTTCTATTAATTTGTTTATGGCACAATATGAATATACCTTCTGCAATGTTTATTTACAGTGCATTGTTGTTTTCTTTCACACTACTAGTGAAACAAAGTTGTCATGTGCTTAATACTGAAGTTTTTATTCAAGTCCACTTTTGGGTGTACAACACAGCAGAGGTGCAGCAGAGATGCTCAACTGTGGCTAATGCTCCTACTAAGCTAATAAGCTTTAGCTAATGAGGCCGAGAGATGTTGGCCAGGAGGTGATCCCGGTAGTGGATCGATAGCGCACAAGGAGGAGTCAGCATGGGGTTCATCATGACTCACCCTCCCTGCACCACTGGGAAAATTGAGCTTTCAGTATTCAGGCCTGCTGTTCCTACAGCAGATTTCCTCGTCAGAAATGTTACTTCCGCTTTCTTAGGGGAATCTGTAGTTTCAAACTTAAATTCTTTCATAACTTCATCTGCTACAGTATACCCTTTGGGTGATTATATTGATTTGACTTGCTGAGGATCGTTTCTGTCAGTAGCCTAATGGCAAAATCCTTTAAGTTCACTTGATAGATAAATGGATTCTGGGTTGGACAGACAGACAGAAAGAAAGAGAAGAATAGAATCACAACCTAATGTACATACAGTACAATACAGTACAGTACTGAATTGTCAGCCCACTCCTTTTTAAATGCTTTGAAGACATGGATAACTCTTGCATACAGATGTGAGGAGAAGAGTCCCACTGGATAAGAACCATTCAAGTGATGTAATCATCACTCTGAAAGGCTCTGGGACGAGAGATGAAAGGGAGTAGAATCAGGGGACACAAACTCAGAGGTATGTGTAATTTCAGCTCTTTGAACATCGTTTATTACAATCTTTCCCTAAACTATTTACTTGCAATATGTTTTATTACTCATTTGTCTCTAATCCGCTTAATGTGTTTCCTGAAACTAAATAAAAAAAACATTTAGAAAAAAGTGTAATACAGAAAGGAAAATAACTATTGTAACAAACATTCATCAAAATGAATGGACAAATGTATATATTTGGTATTGTGTGGTTATGGTGATGGATTAGTTTTGTTAGTTATTTCTATGCATGTCTGAACTCTGAAGTGGTACTGTTGTACTGCAGTAGCATTCAGCATCACAGTTTGTGTGCGAGGTGTAGGCAGATTAAAAATAAGGTCACTTTGCTCACATTAGCACAGTGAGCTACAGATGAATAATTGATCATGTATTTATAATTCATGGATGTTTAAGACAAATATGTACAATTACTGCAAAATCATACTGCTTTTCCTAGTTAGGAGTCCATGGCTTATTGCAACTTGTGGTACAGTATGTCTGGAAGAGTATAAAATAGTCATGTTAATCATTTTGAGAGGTAGGGATTAGGGGAGACTAAACATAAAACGATACAAGCATGCAAGATAACGTGTAAAAGGCCTGTTATGTTCTCTACAAACACCAAACAATCTGAATTTTGCAATCCATGAGGCATGTTTGTTACGTTTTAACAGAAAATTGCAACATCATAGCACTATGAAAGGTTCATGTTGGTCAGTATGTCGGTCCAATCAGTCCATTCATCTGTCCAACATTTTGGTCCCAATCAAGATATCTCGAAAACCACTGGCTGGAATGCCATGCAATCTGCTGTCCGTCTTCATAAACTTCAAAGGATGAATCCTACTGATGTTGGTGACCATATGGCCTTTCCTCTAAAGCAGTGGTTCCCAAACTTTTTAGCTTGAGACCCGATGTCTGCCCGAGACCTAAACCCGTAAAAATAGCAGATCTACAAGCTCACGATGCGATGTGTTGTGAGCTTGTAGATCTGCTGTTTCCACTATTTCTTAAAATTCTCTATTTCTTTTGAATAATGTTAGAATTCTTTATTGTTTATACATTTTTTATTATTGAAAAAAAATAAAATAAAATGTAGGAAATGAAAAACAGGGCGCTTGGGCGGCGCAGTTGTAAAGTGCCTGCCCACCACCTCAGAGGTTGTGGGTTCGAATCCACCGTGGTGCATCCACACAATTGGCAAATGTCTGGGGGAGGGAAGCATGATGACTAAATTGGGGCTGAAAAAGGGGTAAAAAGCAGAAATAGAAAAACAGGGATATTTACTCACAATCCACAAATGGGTCCCGACTCAATGTTTGTGAAACACTGCTCTAGCGCCATCCTTTGGCCAAAATATCCAGTTGTACACAAGATATCTCATGGGTAGATCGCCATGAAACTTGTTGAACACATTAATTCTCATGTGAAAGTGAAACTGACTATTAATTCTCACCGGTTGGTGAAACAAACAATTTGAGTGACCCTGACCTTTCCTCTAGCATCACGTGTAGGCCAAATTGTCAACTTTACACACCAGATTTCAAAATCTAATGGCTGAGTATATGCTACCTGGAGGATGAACCCTAACTATTTGTTTTTGCATTGGGTGCACAGAAGAATAGCGCATAATCTAGGCGTTACTAGTTTAGATCTTGGGGAAGGCACACTGACGTGGGTGCATTGGATTTGGTAATTGGGGGATTTACCAAGCGCAGCACACTGCAAATATGGAGTCGACGAGGACCACATTTATGCTGTCCACTGCGATAGACATCCAACATCACGTAAACCAGCTTTACAGTAGGCTATGTTTGTTATGCTTGTTCGCTTCACTTTTCACCCTCTCAAGCTGGATTGTTTTTGTATATATACAGTAATTTGTTATTGCATTCTAAAGTCTCATTTATAGACTACTCTTATAATGTACAGATACGAACAGTATGTGCACATACACAAGTTGAATTGACATATATTTACTCACATACGTAACGCACCTCCATACTTTGTCTATATTGGGGTTCAACCATTTCCTCCACTAGAGGGCAGGGTGATTCAACCAGCCCAGAGCCTCTGCGCCAGCTAGCCCCATCTGTGACATCTGCTCTTCCTCTTCCTCCGCTGTAGATTCTGTGCCCGTAAACAAGCAGAAGATGCCATTTCATTCAATTCAGTTGCTTGACTGTGTTTATAACGTATTTCATTTATAGAGCGCTTTTCCGGATACTCAATTGCACTATAGCTACATTAAATAAAGACGATCAATCTGTAAAGTGAATGCATTTAATGTTACATACTGTATATAAAACGGAATTACGTCACACAGAGTTCAGTCAGTGGAAATGAGCATTAAGCTGGTTACAAATGTATGCAGGTTACAGGCTGTGAGAAGGTGCAATTAGCGTCTGATATTAGTACAGGCGCTGGTATGGTGCAACCAAAAGGTATAGAGTATTTATTAGCCTCGATCTCCAGGCTTTTATTGTTTAGTTTTGCTAAAAAATAAAAGCCTGGCCCAGCGGGTCGGTGTACTCGGTATGAGAAAGTGTTTCATTTCCCAACCAACCAGAGTGCAGTGGGCGTCGCTCGTAATGTTGTGTTAACTGGGCGGGGGTTGACGGACAGATCGGTGAACCAATGGGATCAGGCGCAATCTCTCGCCGGCTCTATACACCCGCCCCTCTATACACGAAATCAGGAGCGTTGGGGCAGTCTAAGTATTTATTCACCACAGAATTTTTAAAAAATGACTAGGCCTAAAGATGGCAAAAAGGGACAAGCAGACATGCAGGCACTCCAACAGGTTGCTCTCGCACCATGGCACCACCAGCCAAGTCTTATGTTCACTGGCAGCATTTTATACTCAGCTGGAGATAATTAGTCTGGACTCCGCCATGTCAAGGGGTATACTGTATCACCAATTACAGAAGCACATCTCAACCCCCCTCTGCCAATCTTTACCAATGGTCCAGCCCAATTACACTGGAAGACAGAATAGCAACGTGAACAGGTACATTTTAAGCATTAATCATCAAAATTAACATTTTATACATTGTGCATTATTGCACTTCTCCTACATGTTGCACTTAGTTTACACGTAAACGTATCACGTATCACAAACGTACCCCCAATATGCTTCTGTTGGTAATATCTGTCATTTTGAGCAACCTGCCAGCACACACCTGCTGTGTGAGACTGGTACCTGAGCATGGGTCCTGCAACTTTGTAGAGTTTGTGCATGCTCCAAGCAGCAACACTGCCCCCATGGAAAGATGCCACGTTTGTCCCTTCAGGATAATGCCCGTGCAATAGGGCAAGTGGAAGCTGGTGTTCCGTTACATAGAGGCAGCATTATTTGGTGTCAGCTGGTACCATAACCCATTTCCAAACTTAGGAACAAGTACTGTGAGACTGGTGCAGTCACAGACAGACCGCCAAGTGGCCCCAAGAAGACCAATTCCTCACCCTTGCTTCACTGGCAGGTCGCTCAAAACAAGAGTGATAACCAACAGAAGCATATCGGGGGAATTTGGCACATTACCCACACATTTAGCTGTGTTGCTCATTCCAAGATTGCACAATCCTTACAAGTTATACCTCGTTGTAAAGGTGACTAATCATCGATAAAAATACCAATTTGTATTATCGAAGGGGAGTTTCCGAACTTTTGTGAGGAGTTATATATATATATTATATGTATATTGTGGCAACCCAGGGGAATACAGGTGAGATTAAAACAAGAGGCTCAGAGTCAGTTGGCTTGTTAAATTAAATAGTCTTTTATTCAAACGATTAGGGGAAAGGGTAATGGGGGCAAAAGCAACTTAGGAATCCTCCCGTCCGGGGCTTGGGCCTGTACATACGCTACACACAGGTGGGGGCTCTACAATCCTGGGGGTAAACAGAGAGAGAGCAGTGACTACTATGATTCAGGGTTCAGTAGGTTTGGAGCTCAGTCGGCCTAGGGGGGAGGGGGAGAGAGAAACCAGGTGAGCCACAAGAGTATAACTATAAGCACATCCAAGGTGGTTCCAAGTGTTGGAGTTAAGTCTTGTACTCACTTGCAAGATGTCCTTCCTACTAGCTTCCATGTGGAACAGAGTGACGTGGCCTGCTTCCTCATTCCTCCAAACTGACTCTCCAGCTGGCTTGTGAGCCGGCTATTTAAAGGCTCCCCTTGATTGCCTGACTGGCTGCAGGTGAGTCCATTGCCAGGCTCCCAGTGGCTGCAATACCTGGACAGGATAATACACTCCACCTACCACCTCCCCCAGCCTGAGCTTAGGGACCCGTCCTCTCTGTGGAATAGGCCTGGCTGTTTCCCCTGGTCTGCCACAATATATATATATAAATATATATTTGGATAAAATAATCGTATTTTTATACAGTAGCAAAAATACCATATAGCATGCTCACAACACTGTTGTGACTTCACAAATCGATTTAGTCTATTATTTAAACTAGAAAATGTGCTCCTCGGAGCACAAGTCTCCGCCAGCAGACCCGTGCTATTTTAATAGCACGGGTCGTCTTGGTAGAACGGGTCGTCTTGGTAGAATGTGCGTGGTTTTTGGTGTTCTGCAGGGGCGACTGAATATGTAGTGTCTGCATCTAAAAAATGTTCTTCTTGAAGCAATGTGTCATATGGGAGTCGTCGTAATTGACTGGTTTGTTCAAATGCTTCATCTTCATTGTCTTGAACAGTTTCAGCAGTTGATTGGTGTGTTTGATCTATGTCAGTTTTCTCTAGTGCTACATAATGTATTTGATCAAGGTGGCCAATTGTTACAGTATTAAGACTTCGGCCTTGTTGTGGGATCAATTCAACTCTATAGTCCTCTTCTGTGTTACTGTTGTAGATGAGTATGCTTTCTTAGCTTTGGCCTTCTGCGCCTTTGCTTGACCAATGTTAGGTGTTCTCAGAGGGACACACACACGCACGGACGGGTGATTTGTACTGGAAGGTACTGTTCCAATCAAGACTGATTGATCCTGTCTTACCTCACTTCAAAACACTTTATAGGATTTTATTTCGTCATGCGTCCCTCTAGCCAATCAAAGGCATTGGTGTCAACATATTGACACGTGTCACGTGGAGCTTGACCAATGTTAGCTTGGCTAGGAGGGAGGTGAACACACGGCGGGACGAAGCGAAAACATACTCTCCGCCTCCGGCGGAGACAAAAATCTATTAGAATTTGTTGCATGGATTCATTTGTGTATAAACAATATAAATATACATATATTCATTTAAATTTTTAAAATATTCTTTGGGGCTTTTTCTGCCTTTATTGATAGGATAGTAGGCTGACAGGAAATGCGGAAAGAGATGGGGGGGTGACGCACAGCAAAGGTCGTCAGGATTACCAGCGTATGTGGTATGCGCCTGGACCGCTAGGCCAGTGGGCGCCCCATATAATTATAATTTTTTTTAAACGCACTTCTCATTCATTCAGGTAATCGGTAGACTGTACACTGTCTAGTGCTACAGTCTACTGCTGTATTAATATCTACTATTTACCTTTTGACGGTCTGTGTGAGTGTCATCCCTATCTGCACATTTGAACGTATTTTAAGGTGTTTTATCATCTATACAAATTGTATACTGTGTCATTTTGTTTTCAGTGTTGTACTTATGTATAAAGACCACTATTTCCATTCGGCAGTTGACATGGACACAAGCGCCCAATTCATTAATGTTTTATGTTGTGGCGTTGCTACTGATCACCACATTGTGATTCGTAATCGTAAACAAAACGCCCACCTAGTAACATGTTATCAATAGCTAAAGATTGAACACGGAGGCCACGCTATTGTTACACTTTTAACAAACGAGCTAAATCTATCCATTAAAAACGTTACTACTTGCTGCCTTCTTCTACCTGTCTATTCAATTAGTAGAATTTCTTGGATGCAGAGTTTTGAAAGGATATTCTGTCATCTCGTGGCATCATGTAGGTTACAGTCAGTGGTGTAGCGACGCATGCATGGTCTCCATCTACAGGGGCCTCCCGAAGGTCACGGACAAGGTCAGAGAGAGAAAGATGAGGCTGGCTGGGCACTGTGTCAGGCATCCACAACTGATAGAGAGCCCACTGACACTGTGGGAGCCGACCCAAGGCACAGCTACTGTGGAGCAGGGGTGCACCACCTACGTAGACACACTGTGGTGTGACAGTGGAGCAAACGACACTGCAAAGCTCTGGACACTGATGCTAGATAGGAGGGAGTAGAGGGCAGTGATCCAGGAGTCCCGAATTGGTGTGTTGACAAGTCTGCACCCTCGCATCGCATCCAACAGTCAGTGGGACATGTGACATGTCCAGTCAACATGTCCACTTGCTTGGCAATTATGCCTGGATATGTCTGAATTCCATCATCTTGCACATACAGTACATTAATACTGACAGTGTGTGTGCGTGTGTGTGTGTGTGTGCGTGCGTGTGCGTGTGCGTGTGCGTGAGCGAGAGAGAGAGAGAGATCCAATTATTTTAGTTTGAGATTTATTTTGCAGATGAATTCTATTCTAATTCTATAAAATACCCAGTATGTTTTACTGGGTTCAAACTGGCACAATTACGGTGTTTTAAATCTTGATTAATTCCCCCTGATCCGTTGTAAGTAATAATGGCCTCTCTCTCTATATAAGCCTCATTCCAATAAAGGCCCGGCTGGTACGCTCTGCAGTTGAGGCAAAGACCCACTATTTGAGGAAAAACAATATATGCACATCATTTAGGAGAGGATAACTGAACTCTCATGCCAAAATCTCTATCCAGGATGAACAACCTGAAAATGACCACACCCTCTTTAAAATTACCACACACATTTTCATTGGAAGTGTTAGACTACTACCAACATGGCTGTATCTTCTAAACCGTGTTCGGTTGGTAATACCAACACCAACGCACAAATGTCCAGTAAGGCTGTGTACCGATACTGCCTATTGAGCAGAGAGAGACAGTCCAGTGCATGATGTCCTCCGCTGTGTGAAGGGCTGAATCCAATGCATGTAAAAAGCTTTGGAGAACGTTGCTATGCAACATTTGCCATTTTACACAAGAGCATTGAAAAACAAGCTATGAACTCTGATTAATTAAACGTTCTCTAACTGACCATCACCAACCTGCCTAAACTTCCAACAAGCACAACTTTTCTGCACATGTAGGCATGCTCTGGCAGAAACCACAGGAGCACCTAGTTAGAAGAGGAAGGTCACATGCCAAGGAAGGTGTGAGAACAGAAGTGACAACGAAGGTGATGTTAGAGGAGGACGGTGACATGACATGATGATGACAACGTGAAGGTGCAATTACCAACAGGCTGTCGCACCAGCGACAGCCTGCTGGTAATACACATTCATATAATATACAGTATATGACAACTCCTGTATGTAGTGAGTAGGTAAGTAAGGTAAGGTAAGTTGACCTAATTGTTTTAAACTTTTAATAAAATATGAAATTGCAAGTTACAAATTCTTCTATGACACTCTACAAATGGCATTCTGAACATTTTAAGCACCTCAGAAAATCTGTAGTTAATCTCAATTAACTTGCAAAATGCTTATTGTCTCCGCCAGACCGAAGGTATGGCGAGAGAGTATGTTTTACCCCCCGTCCGTCCGTGTGTGTGTCCGTCCGTCCGTGTGTCCAGCTGTGAACAGCTAATCTCCGACACCGTTGGCCCGCTCGCTCCGAAACTGTGCACACACACTCCCTGGATGCCAATTCAGAACCTCTTCCCCTTTTTCACATAGCCCTGTTATAGCGCCACCAGGAGGCCAATTTGTGCAAAACCCATTTACTCCTACAGATTTTATCCAAACGTCATGCAAATCGGTACACATTATCTATATAGTCATGTGATCAACACGGATCTGTCCGATTTTCCAAATTCCATCCTCATTGGCTAAGGTTGGCTTCCAAAGTTTGCAGGATTGGTCCGTTTTGAACAAAATGCCTCAAATCATGAACAAAGCTGGCGATTTCCGTGAAATTTCACACGCACATTCCCACTAGGCAGAGGAAGAAATGGCACCCTTTTCACATTGGCCTGTTATAGCGCCACCAGCAGGTCTAATCGTAGCAAAACACATTTTTGGAACAAAAGCCTGAAATCATGAATGCAGTGTCTGATTGCCGTGAAAAGCCTAAGAAGAAATGACACCCCTTTCACATTGGCCTATTATAGCGCCACCAGGAGGCCACAACAACGTACCTGACCTGGCGGAGACCTGTGCTCCGAGGAGCACTTTTTCTAGTTTATTATCTCTTTAATAATACTTATATTCTTTGATGTCTCTCAGAGAGGGGGGGGGGTATCTAACAACACACCTTCCCTGTTTGTACACACACAGACTAGAAATCTTGCATAGTTGAGCTTTAAGAATGTCAATTGTGGTCATATCTTTCTAAATGAGGACTTCCTTTTCACAGCTTGGATAAATTACTTAGACAAATGTGTGATCAAATAAAAATATCCAAATGCATGTATGATGCAATTAACATAAATGCCATACATTGTTTTGACAGGTGCATACGCCCACAGAAGCCCTATTCTCAATTAACTTGCAAAATGCTTGTTTCTTATCTCTTAATAATACAATTCCTATCACAACATTGCACTGTTTAACAAATCAACTTCCAAACAAGTGCCAATTTGCATGCCCCTTGTAAGCTATTCATAGCATCATGAAAAATAATGAATTTAGTTTTCTCGTTAGGTATTTGCCAGTTGCTTGAAACAATACAGTGGATCTCATTCATCACAAATGTTGCTGTGCTGAGTGGAGAGCACTCAGTGTAAGGATAGTTTACAAATAGTTAATGGCTGAAGCTTCATTTAGATGCGTTGTGAGCTTGTAGATCGGCTATTTTTGGAGTGAGTCATCGTCGTATGTTAATGTAAAAAAAAATTACTCTGAGGACCCCCTAGAGGTACTCAACTTTTACCCCATGTGCTTGTTGACCTTGAAAGCGCATCCAATCAGAGTGCAGTTCACGTTTGCCCTTGTTTGAACTTACCTACTCACTTTGGTGTCTATATTGAGGTCAAAGGAAAAATGAATCGGGCGATCGGGTGGCATAGTGGTAAAGTGCCAACCCACCACGGCAGATGCTGTGGGGTTCAAATCAAGCCCCCAGAAACCGCGAAGGACTAGTGAAGCCGCCGTTGCCTGGTAAGTTTTGGAATACGGTAGAAGAGGGTACTTCCAAGTGCTTCATGCGCTGGTGAGCAACTTTCATTGAAATTAATAGGTGGGGGGCGGGCCGTCCGTTCTCTAGATATATCATAACTCGATGGTTCGAATCCACCGTGGTGCATCTTGGCTTTGTCTCAAGCGTCTATATGAACACAATTGGCCCGTGTTCGGGGGAGGGAAGCCGGACAGGGAGGGTGATATTTGTCACTGCAAGTACTCCTACGGGCTGGGGTGGCACCTGTCAGCAGGGAGTGTTGGTCGGGAGGAGTTAGGATGAAGGCTCTACGTCCTCCCTTTGGGGGTTCCTCTAGAATACAACACACAAATGTGTGTGGGGAGGAAATCATTACCATAACAACTAAATTGGGATAAAATAGTTGCAAAAAAAAGTCATTGCACACTCAATGCTCAAAAACACAGTACGCATTATGGAGTATGTATAGTAGGTGATTTATTTATATTATTTGTATTTTATATATCATTATCCGTGATGCAATAACAACACAGCAATGAGCATGGGAGAGGAGAGGAAATCTTGGTGTTTCTTTACAAACTAAATACTCCATGAGCCTATGCACTGTATGAATACGTAAATGCAGTTGCAATCATTCTTAAATGTATACCCCTTCACTGCATTTTAAGAAACATTGAACTAATTAACAGTCAAGGGATGTACAGTGCAGTAGGATAGATCAAAGAAAACACTCAAATTAAAGCACTTTGCTTTATGAAAAAAGTGCAGTTCGCTGGGCTCTTTTAAAACAGCCCTGAAAATTCACCTTTCAGGAGGCCAAAAAAAGAGGTAGTACTATTTTTCCCGTTAGACAGACGACCCCCCCCCCTGTTCTTGTACAAATAGCTTTTTATTTTACTCCCCCCCCCCTTTTTTGTTGTTGTACATAGTGTTATCTTTTTCAGTTTTTTTGTATTGATATTTGAACTGTGGTGCCACTATATATGTCTATGAACTGAATACCTAGGACCTCGTTGGAAACAAGACCGCAAGGACTTTTATGAACGGACCTTTTAGACAAAGTATTTTAAATTTAACTGTGCTGTTTTAAATTTTTTTGCCCAATAAAATATTCAACCAATCAATCAATGACCTTGTCAATCTGCTTTTCTTAACAGATGAAAAATACAGTAATTGGGTTTTTTTGTAGTTTATTTCTCCCCAGCAGAATCACATGTCATTCAGTTAATTAGAAATATTCCTCACTCCAAAAATAGCCGATCTACAAGCTCACAACGCATCTAAATGAAGCATCAGGCATCAAATATCTGTAAACAATCCTTACACTGAGTGCTCTCCATTCAGCACAGCAACATTTGTGATGAATTAGATCTACTGTATTGTTTCAAGCACGAGAAAAACTCAATTCATTATCTTTCATGATGCTATGAATAGCTTACAAGGGGCATGCAAATTGGCACTTGTTTGGAAGTTGATTTGTTAAACAGTGCAATGTTGTGATAGGAATTGTATTATTAAAGAGATAAGAAACAAGCATTTTGCAAGTTAATTGAGAATAGGGCATCTGTGGGCGTATGCACCTGTCAAAACAATGTATGACATTTATGTTAATTGCATCATGCATGCATTGGTTATTTTTATTTGATCACTTGTCACATTTATCTAAGACTTAGAAGTTTATCCAAGCTGTGAAAATGTATCATTAATCATTCATTTAGAAAGATATGACCACAATTGACATTCTTAAAGCTCAACTATGCAAGATTTCTAGTCTGTGTGTGTACAAACAGGGAAGGTGTGTTGTTAGATACCCCCCCCCTCTCTGAGAGACATCAAAGATGTGGCTGTCTTATACTGTATGCATAAATTGATTAGAGAGAGCATTAACAGCAGATAACGAGTTTGACACTTTTATGGCCTATCAATCAACTCAGCTCACAATCCCTCTGAAGTTCAAAGGGATCAATTAACGGCCGTGACATCGATCCACAAGGGGTGGGGGCACCGCGGGGGTGTTTCCAGACAGTGGCTTTTGGGTCAAAGTGGAGGATAGCGTGTGTGTGTGGCTGTACCAGTGCATCCGGCGCTGTGCTGCCAGACGGGGGCTGTTGGGTGCGTTCCCACTGCGTGATGTTGGAGACCCTATCTTGCCATTTTATACCTTGTGCGCAGGGCTCTGGTGTCAAAGCCATTGATTCTGTCATCCAGGGTCTTGTTGAGAGGCCATGTTTCTGCTCCACAGAAAAGGAAGGAGAGAACTGAGGTGTTGTAAATCCTTAATTTGGTCTCTCTCGATGGAATGGTGTCTCCACAGCGGCTTCCAAAGTGTTTTCATGGCACTGGCTGCTAGGGCACGTCTCAAATTTATCTCAGTTGCTATATTGCCGTTGTTAGTGACGATGGACCCAAGGTAAGTAAAGGAAGTCACAAACTCGACTTGCTCTGATGTGCAACGGAGCAGGAGCTTTGCCTCCGATGTGCATTCATTTTATTGTGGCCTAGCTGACCTTTAGACCTAAATCTTCCTGGAGGATTTCCATGGATTCTTGTAACTGATCAAGAGTGGAGCAGAATAGTGTGGTATCATCTGTATATTCCAGATCTGTGAGGGGGTAACTGCCTAGTTGAACCCCGGAAACACGAGCACAGATCCGTTCCATCAGATGGTTGATGATACAATTAAATAGGTCCCTATCTCACTCCGCTGTTAATTGAGAACCAGGCCTTTTTGTTATTGACACGCACACAGCTTTCAGCGTCACTGTAGAGATTTTGAAATGGAGTGGTAATCTTTTTAGGTGCTCCAAGGATGGTAAGGATCTTCCAAAGGGATACGTGGTCCACAGTGTCAAAAGCAGCCATGCGATCGAGAAAGGCAATAGAGATCTCTATCTCGGCAGAACTCATGTGCCTTCTCAATGATGAGGCGGAGGGCAGAGGTCTGGTCCGTTGTGGAGCGGTTTGGCATGAAGCCCGCCTGTTGGGGGCGTCTTTTGCTTCTAATCCAGTCGTGATTTGCACTGGCATTTTCAGATGACTCTGTGAGAGTAGGGTCTCCAGTTGACCTCAGGCAATATTTGATCAATAGAGGTAGTGCCCAAAAGTACAATTAAATAAGAAAAGTAATTTAAACAAGAACGTTGCACTCAGTAAAATCCCTCTATTGCCTGGGGAATGTGATGACAATATTTAGGGGTCATGCATATGTATGGAAAGGCACAGGGCAATGTGGGGAAGGGATATAATAAAGGAGAGTCATTATAGTGCAACCAGAGTAGAGTAGGCTATGTGGACACAAATCTGGACAGTGAACACATGGAAAAGTAGTGTGGCATACCCCCCCCCCCCCCCCCCCCCCCCCCATTAGGACAAAAATGATATTCCAACTTTATAAACTACCGTAGTATACACTCATACACATAATCCAGATGTAGCATACACAGACCGCTGGGGTCCACGCAGACTTGTCTCTCAAGCCAACTTGAAGACAACTATTTTCATCATCGAATGCTGAAGAGTCTGTAACTATGCCTCCTGAAAGCTGTGAGCAGAAGCTGTCATTTGTTTGTTATTGTCTCCGCCAGGCCAAAAGGCATGGTGAGAGAGTATGTTTTTCACCCTGTCCGTCTGTCCGTGTGTGTGTGTGTGTGTGTGTGTGTGTGTGTGTGTGTGTGTGTGTGTGTGTGTGTGTCCGTCCGTCCGTGTGTCTGTCTGTGAACAGGTTATCTCTGGCACTGTTGGCTTGATCGCAGCGAAACTGTGCACACACACTCCCTGGGTGCCAATTCAGAACCTTTGCCCCATTTTTCACATGGGCCTGTTATAGCGCCACCAGGAGGCCGAATTGTGCAACTTTTTTTTAATATTACTCCTACAGATTTTATCCAAACATCACACAAATCGGTACACAGTATCTCTATAGTCATGTGATCAACACGGATCTGTCTGATTTTCCCTATTTCATCTTGATTGGCTAAGATTGGCTTCCAAAGTTTGCAGGATTGGTTCGTTTTGAACAAAATGCCTCAAATCATCAACGCAGCATGCGATTTCCGTGAAATTGTGCATGCACATTCCCACTAGGCCGAGGAAGAAATGCCACTTGAAAATGTTCAAATCAGCCTCATGGTGGCGCTATAACTGTCCGATTCGTGTTTTTACCTATAACTGCACTGATCTGCGTGAAACTTTGCACGCACTCTCCCTAGAGGCCAAGGAAGAACCTTTGCCATGCATTTTTCACATCTGCCTTTTAGAGCGCCACCGAGGCTGACTTTTGTAAAACAATGTTTTTGCTATTACTCTTTCAAATTATGTCCAAAACTCACGCAAATCGGTACACAGTATCTCTATGTGATCAAGATGGAAGTGTCCGATATTTCATATTCCATCCTAATTGGCTACTAATAACATTGGCTACCAAAGTTTGCTGGATAGGTCCGTTTGAACAAAATGCCTCAAATCATGAACTTGAACGTGCGATTTCTGTGAAACTTTGCACACACATTCCCACTAGACCGAGGAAGAAATGCCACCCTTTTCACATTGGCCTGTTATAGCGCCAACAGCAGGTCTAATTTAGCAAAACACATTTTTGGAACAAAATGCCTCAAATCATGAATGCAGTGTCCGATTGCCGTGCAAGGCCTAAGAAGAAATGACGCTCCTTTTCACATTGGCTTATTAGAGCGCCACCAGGAGGCCACAAAAACCTACAGCACCTGACCTGGTGGAGACCTGTGCTCCTAGCCTGGGCAGCATTCCTTGTCGGGTATATGATCCGGTCGGGAGGGGAAGTAGCCCTACGTCACCAGGCGCGTCATCCGCGTCATCAGCGACCGGATCGCGACAAACCGGAAAGACGTCTCACCCCAAAATAGGTCCGTCCTATAAAATCCTTGATGCGGCGTAGTTTAGCTTATTTTTTAAATATAAATGTGAGTGTACTTTCCGGAGACTATTTAGCGTCTGTATTATCCGTATTATGCCACGGGGAAATTCTATTCCATTTAAATAGGGATTGGGGAACCAAAACAAAGCGGCACCGCAAAACCGGATCGCGACAATCCGGAAAGAGGATTCTTTATTCATTTTCTTTCCAGTTGGCGTGGCCTAGACCGGATCATATGGGTCTTTAGTAACGCATACCAGGCTTTCCTCCGAGGTGGAAAGACTGGTGACGCGAGGTTACTGTGCTCCAAGCACTTTTTCTAGTTTGAAATACAATAGGACAAATTTACGTGACTGCAATACGAGGGGGGGGGGGGGGAGATAAAACAGTCAATAATGTTTTATCTTATTGCTCCATATTATGCCTCAATGACAGACGTTTTGTCTATCCAGCCTTCATTAGTGTCGGGGCTTGCCACAAGAATTCTGAGATCCACACTGGATCCCGAGATCCACATGATTAGATTTTTTACTTGTTTGGTACTGAGAGGAAATACATTTTGTCAATGGTAACGTGAGGTGGGAGTGAGGGCCAAAACCAGTGAAACTGAACGATCGACAGCATGCCTAATTATCTTTTTATTTGTCAGGACTGCTAGTTGACAAATAAAATGAACAAATTAATTACGTTAACCCAATCAATGCAAAGGAAAAGATGCCTATAATTGAATATGTACTAAAAACTGTATACATGGTACCAACAGAAATAGCACAATTTGAAATACAGTATAACAAAACTTCTAAAAATACAACCAAGACTAAAGAACGAAAGCTGAAATAAAGATAATTAAATAAATCTATTGCAAGAATGTGGTCCTGATCTCTTAGAGGTGAATACATAATCAATAAGCAGCCTGCTGACTTAAATGTTAAGCCACAGCATGTCGTTTCCTTAATCATATTCATATGGCAATGAAAAGGTCATGTCAGGGCTGCATCAAGCCATTACAAACAATGGTGTTGTTGTTGATGTTTTTATCAGTGGTTCCCAAATGGTGTGCTGTTAGAAAAGTCCAGGTGTGCTCAGGGACTTTGTGACAATCGCACATTAGTATTACAATACGTACAACTACAAAAAAGATTCTGACTTGCTGTGGGGACAAAAAGTTGGAAAACCACTGACTTACATAACATGCTGTACATAACATGCTGTGAACCATCCATACTTCTCTGTGACATACAATTTACCTCAATTGTCATTATGCAGTAAATCTTATCCATCTGGAATTCTGTGCTTGTGAAAACAAAAGGCTGACAGCCTGACAGTACTTGAGGCAACAAGTAAATAACTCTCACTTTCACTCTCACACACACAACATGTGAGGTTCTATGCTTGTACAGTTGAATGCTGCATGCATTAACATTCATACTGCAGCTGAAGGAGGGAGTTCTAAATGATAAGCCAATTTGTTTATCAGTCTGATTCTTAACAGCACTCTTACTCTGTGATCTCCACTTGATAATTTATTCAAATTATTGCAGTGTGAGCGGTTTTATTTTAATGTATCTTATAAATAATTCAAAAATAGTTTCAGGTGGTTGTTTTCCTTGGGTGAAAAATGTTTTTAAACTAAATTAATGATGTCTTTAGGCTTACTAATTAGGTTTCTGAATCATACTGTAAACAGGCTTTAGTGGCTAATGACTAACAAGGTGAGCTCAGTTATTGGTGGAAGGTAGACTTGCCACAAAAAAGTAAAGTTTTTTCTTTTTAAGTATCAGGCTAAATGTATCTTACTATATTATTAGATCCTGAGTTGAGAATGTTGATTGCATGTCTTAAGATATGGCATTTAAAATGAAATAGTAATGCAGAGCTGGGAGCTATTTGTTTAACTTAACTTCTTTTCTACTGCAGGAAAAATTACCAATTGCCAACCTCTCAAGTCAGAATGCAATTTTGTGGCACAGGCAATATGTATTTTTTCACTTGATTATGTGACTTCTGCATGCTGTACACTGTTACACAGCATTCTACTATTTCAAAACAGTTGAAATGCCTTTCTTATCAACAGTATCATCCTACTTTGAGCTGAGGGTTGTGCTGGTGCTTGTTTATTTTAATTGCAAGAGACCTTGAACATTAGTGAGTAAAGTGGCCATGGATATACATATATGTGGTGTAAGAGGTGAATAAATAAGAAAATGTTAATTAGTGTCCTGAGTGTAAATTGTACAGAATTTCATTCAAGTCTCATTAATGTAGATAGAGTGATCCAGGACAAGTTGGACCTAAACTAATTGTTTGGGTGAGCTCATATTTTGGGATGTTTGATTTGAAAGAGGAGTCATTAACTAATTGTAACTATTGTAATTATCTGTCGACTCTCCCTGCTCTTCAATTTGTTTCTATCTTTGGATGTGTTGTTTTTCTGAGACTCACTGTCAGTGTCTGTTAGAGTGATTGTTATTGGGTGTTTCAACTGTGCCTTCTCTCTCATGCCTCTCGGCACATGGAGTGCTGTTTTCTCTCCTACCCTTAGATGTTTGAAATATGAAGAGATTATTTGCTGCCTTTTCAGCCTTACTACTTTAGATATACTGCAGAAAAACACATTCTAATTCTCTTTGCTGCTCAAAGGCTAGCCTACTACTGGAAACTTTTAAGGGGGAATGTTTCCTTGCATGTTACTCAGTGCATAAGTTGACAGCATGAATCAATCAACACCTTAAGTGTCAAAATGACAAGCATAAATTGACCTTTAGATGGCTAGCCTCCTTCAGAGCCATGCCAATGGCCATCATTCCAATACACTCCTTCAGAAATACACTCCTTATAATGTTAAGCTACGTATAGATGTCCGATAAAATCACCCAAACATGTTATTTTCAAATCTAACATTCGACTCAACTTTACGCGTATGTGATTTCAAGACGGCGCCGTATTATATTAGTTTTGGTGCACACTGCAACATCTGATTAGTTGGGTCAAAAGATAGGTAAAGTAAGTAAGTATGTAAGTAAGTAGATCGGAGAGGCTTATTGTTGGTATCAGCCGAGAACGCGGGAGTTTATCCCGTTTACAATGCGCCAGACCTGGAGGTGGATTGCTGAGGTGGAGCACCACACCTACGACCTAACCCAAGCCGTGCTACTAATAAACAGATGGTTTATGGTTTATTGACAGCAACTGCACTCATGACTTATAGAATGGGCCAAGGTGCAAAAAAATCTGCACACTTGGGTCAATGCACATTTATTTAATTCATTTAAAAAAGCTAAGCTTTCTGAACATATTGTCAAAAGTCATTCATCGGGAATGAACCTTGCCTGATGACGGTTAAAAAGTTTGACTTTCTTTTTAAATTTCATTTAAGAAACTTAAGCTGATCCAAGTGTGCAAAACTTATTTAATATTATAATAGATTCCAAGTTAAAATCACCCCAAGGTTATCATGCATTTTTGCCATTTATACACAGACCTGCTATCAATTGCATTTTGTCAACTATCAAAAATAGTGTTGTTTTTTGCCCCGCGCGGCAGGACAAAGTGGCGTGCCGTGGATAATGGGTTGAATGGATGAGCAACCTTGTGGCAGCTGAATAAGTTACAAAACAAACATATTCCCATGGGCTGCAGACTGAAAGTAGAGCTGAGTTGCACCCAGGTTGTTTTCTGTACTTTTATTGCTACTAGTGTTGATGATTTCTTGTATGTTATTGTATGTCTTCAAATGTCTTGATGAATTGAATACATAGGACCACAATGGAAACAAGCCCTTAGGAATTTTTGTGTTATCCTTTTGGCGTCATTGTATAATCGTACCACTGTACTATTTGCAAATTGTTAACAAAGTAATTTATTTAATCAATTGAGTTTGTAGGACAGACGGTGCAACTATTCGCATTTGTGGCAGAAGTGAAGGGGGTTTTGAGTGTCCAATTTGGGAATTATTGGAAGTTGCGTTGATACTGTAAATTGATTGATTGATTGATATATATTTATTGATCATGAGATAAAAACATATGTCACATGTAACAAACATCTGACCCACCATAATCAAAAGGATAATGCAACAAAGCTTACAGCTTGTTTCCATTGCGGTCCCTTAGTATGAGGTGTGTATGATGCCATGCAGTGTGGTGCTGTTGGGTGGATGAAATGAATGAGTTCATGATGTAAACAAGTCTCTGAGTGAATGCGTGGGTGTAGGCCTACCTGCCACTCAAAGTGTATGTGTGTGTGTGTGTGTGTGTGTGTGTGGGGGGGGCAGTACATCAGATACATATTCACAATATACCATCTACAATATCGATACAAGACTTAAAACCAAACAACAGGTATATATATCTTCAAAAATACTATTTTCACAAAAAATGTATCACATCTCAGGAACCAAAACTTTTTTAGGAGCAGCTTCTAGTGCTGCTGAACCAGCTCTTTAAGGAGGACTTAAAAGTGACATATGAGCCTATGGACTAGGTAAGCAGGTAAACCTTTCCACAGTAGCACAGCAGAATATTTGAATGTATTTTTTCCTACATGTTTTGAACCTACAAGACAACAAGACACGAAGTCGGTGGGGCGCCCTCTGGTGGCGTGACGGTGAACATGTCTGGCCTTTATCTCTGACCTTGGACAATAGTGGGCTTACAAGGAGTCATGATGTCAGATAACATTGCATGCATAGCAGTGTGTTTTTCAGTCAGTTCTAGACGATTTCTGCACCACCACTGAGCAACTTGTATTCATTTCATTTCATTTGTTTGTCTCTTAACTAAGTCATATTTGTAGTATAGTCCCTGCGTTGCAACACTCCTGCTCGGTTAGTATACTATATATTATTAGCAGATGCGGTTTCTCCTACTTTCTCTGGGAACGATACACATTAGTTTCTATTTTGTCTTTTGAAACACGAATTTCATGCACATATATTGTTCCAGTGCATAATGCTGTCCTTGTTTGCAAGCTTTTTTAGAGGTTTTTGGAGCTCTGGCTCCAAAAAAAATCCATTATTTTAAGAGGTAAATGATTAAAAAACAGCTGGCTTCTGCCATCATTACCTTGTCAAAACCGGAGGGGTTGTCTTAACTTGTCTATGATAGCATTAGTAACATTAAGGGGGTAGAGCTTAGCCAGCGGTCTATTGAAGAGATAGCCAGGAACATAGTTGTTGACTATCTTCTGCACTCTGCAATCAGTGATACCCTCTCTCTTCTACCCTGAGCCACTTGAGCTGATCAAAGTGAGCTGGGAGGAACGCGAGTCCTGGCATGGAGATGTAAAATCAGCCTGACTAATTTATTTTGTCTATTTTTGAGGGACCTGGTATATATTTATGCTCACAAAAATATAAAATATGTACAAACAGAAACAGATACACAAAGTAATCCCTCTCTTTCAATTTCACATTGAAACACACACACACACACACACACACACACACACACACACACACACACACACACACACACACACACACACACACACACACACACACACACACACGAGAGACAGAGACAGAGAGAGAGAGAGAGAGAGAGAGAGAGAGAGAGAGAGAGAGAGAGAGAGAGAGAGAGAGAGAGAGAGAAAGAGAGAGAGAGATGAGAGAGAGAGAGAGAGAGAGAGAGAGAGAGAGAGAGAGAGAGAGAGAGAGAGAGAGAGATACGCCTGGGAGAATATGTATGTAGAAATTTGCTTTTAAAAGATGACAATGACATGAATGCAATTAATGTCTGGCATTGATCCTATGAGAAGCGTTTCTCAGTGTAAGAACTTCAGTGAGCTTCGGCGCTGAGCCAAACATAACATGGCAGTGTATTTAATCATCTAGTTGGTTGACAAATCAGTAAGCCTTTTATGAAGGAGTAGCATCGCATCCAGGGGACCAGAGATCTCCACCAGTACTAATATATACATTAGATATACAGTAAGGGCTAGAACAGTGATTCTCAACCTGTGGTTGAGAATCACGCTGCCGATAGGCTGCCGTGTTGAGTGGTCAGATGGGTGGGCTACAAAGCAACACTTTAAAGATTTTCAAGTAGGCCCTTATCTAGAAAAGGTTGAGAACCACTGGGCTAGAAAAGTGAATAAATCCAGCACAAACAAACCTATACGCCCAGTGATTTGAAAACCAATCCTGATAGGTTACTGTCCCAATATGAAGGACCCAGTGGTGTGTTCTACCCATAGAGTTAAAGGTTCTACCGTGTTACGCTATATACGCTGTGTGACCGGCAGAACATTTTCGAAGCCAAGCGTAGCCCTCTACTAACCATTTAATCCATTGAAAACGGGCTAGCGTATCTTCGCTACCACATGCATGTCGTGCAGGGAATGATTATCGTATATCGTATCCCTCCGAAAAAAAACTAGAACAAACCACTGGAAGGACCTTCTAACGTTTTTGCATTGGATCTGCTATGCTTTTATTTTATTTATTTCCTAATGGTTTCCATCCATTTTTTTGCCCTATTCATTTAATTTAGATGTCACCAGATGTATCAGCAGGCAGAGATCTCTGATCATCTGCTGCAAGACTATAGCGCGAGACTAATGAAGGATACATGTAGTGTGCCTGTAATGGATATCATGCCTTCAATATTCTCTGTGCATCGTGATGCACAACATTTTTGTTGGGTACAAGCATTTAACCATTATCACATGTGGGTTAGAATGCATAAAGCATTGACTAAAATCTTGTTTTCCAGCTTGAGGGATACATATCAAAAGTGAAACAGACAAGCACAACATAATGCGTGTTTGTGTGATTTTTCTGAGATATCTACACAAAAAAATTCTCAACGTTAATTTATCCATTTGTAGTTCTTAGATTGTAGCAGGGAGTGTACACATATGTGTATTGATTTTACAAAATGGATTACATCAGTGGTCTTCAATTTCAGGGCAAGCCAAGGACAGAGATGAAGCAGGGACCCCTACTACATATTGTATAAAATTGTTTTGTACAATATGTAAAACATATTTATGCATAAGGGATATTTAAACTATAAATATTGTAAATAATTTACACATCCGTGATTTGTAAATTAATGTTTTTTGTTTGTTTGTTTACACAGTATCTATTAATGTGCTGGATTCATGTATATTTGTATTTTCAGACCCTTAATCACTTAAACCCTCAATACTTCACCAATGGCTTTGAGCTGGGCCTGCTCTTTCCCCTCTACAAGCTCACGCAGCGATGCATTGTGAGCTTTGGCCTACTTGTAGAATTGTCCACCCCAGAATAAGAAAGAAAGAAGAAAAAAGCCCCACCCCCTAAGGGTCCCGGACCCCCTGTTGAAGACCCATGGTTAAAACAAGAAGGCTTTTTGTTTTGTTAAAATGTTAAAGCTCTATATTCTAATCGTATAATTGCTATAGAGTGTTTGTTCAGTAACAGGGGTCTCCTTGTCTCTCCAGCTCTTTGATTAACTGAAAATATATTTTCAGGTAATTCGCCAATTTCATTCAATCAGGAAAGATAACCTGTTTATCAGCTTACATGTTGTATTTACAGTTCCAATTCTGTCTGCTAATTAGTTTAGAAATTGGTATCCTGACCTGAAAATGTATTTTGTGTTTACTAAGGGGATGGAGAGACGGGGAGACAACTGTTACTGAACAAACACTCTTGTAAAGTGGAATATAGACCTATTTAACACTTTAACAAAATATAGCATGTACACCCCGCTTTGGATTTTATAGTGTAGAGTATTTGGGTGTACTTGCAACAACTGCAGCAAAATGCCAAAGATAGCACAAAACATACAGTATATGCCAGTTGACCTGGTCCAAGCAGGCAGTTGGCAGAGGGCGCAAATCATGGTCCTCCAAAATTGTGTTGCTGAATTGCATAACACCACTACACCTCCTCTCCCACATTGGTACACGTGGCTTGTCACCAAAATGCCAGATGCAAGCAAGCAAGGAAAAACCTGCCACTGAGCCCAGGATTTTTTCCCCCCAGTGTGTGTGCTTTGCACCTGTCTTTTTGTTGTTTTCATGTTATTTAGGACCTCCATGGCATTGATCATCGTTTTGTATTTTTAGTGCTGTGCATGTCAACCCAACACGATGTAGATGAATCCATTAATTCTTGAAAAGTAGTCATACACAATCATTTGCATTGAGAAAGTTGCTTATTGTATACATATACAGTATCGTTATCTCAATTTTTCAACTATTTATGTTTATTGTTTTATAAATCAGTGCTATTGAACACCCTTTACGTCTGTGTGTTGGTTTTACACACACACACACACACACACACACACACACACACACACACACACACACACACACACACACACACACACACACACACACACTATGGACAGAGCTTTATTGACACAAAGTGTACAATTCTAACGTTCACTATTTCGGAATTCAGGTTAATAAAGAAAATCTCTGATCGTCCGTGCTCTGTTTGCCCAGAGAACAAATCTACACTATGTTCCTGGTAAAACAGTAGTGGATGTCAGTAGCAATTAACTCTTACAGCTCAAACATGATTAGTATATGCGTGAAACAAAGTGGATATAATTTAGAAAGAACAACTTAAATGAAATGAAAGTTTTCAATTTGCTTTCTCAGTGGAGTTGACTCACTTAATGGGGTCACACAGTCCCATTTATTGACTAATTAAAGACCTGTTGGAAGAGTATGATCAAACGGAGCTCCCAGTGAAAGATGAGATCCTGATGAACTGCATGCAAATGAGATCACCAGAAAGGTAATATTAGATGTGTGCTACTTTACAAATGATTATTGTAGGTTTTCTTATTATCTCTCTCTCTCTCTCTCTCTCTCTCTCTCTCTCTCTCTCTCTCTCTCTCTCTCTCTCTCTCTCTCTCTCTCTCTCTCTCTCTCTCTCTCTCTCCCCCCCCCTCTCTCTCTCTCTCTCTCTCTCTCTCTCTCTTTCACACACGCACACGCACACGCACACGCACACGCACACGCACACGCACACGCACACATAACAGAGAGAGAGATACAGAGAGAGAGAGGTGTTTCTTTTTTAAATAGCTCTACAGTATATTCTGATTTATAGTATTTGTTCAGTATAACAAAGGTCCCCCTTTCTCTCCAGCTCGTTAGTAAACAGGATTAATGAAATTTCTGATAAAATTACTGTCCTGAAATATATATTTTTTGTCTTCTCTTAAGCTGGTTACAAACTGGTTAAAAATTACACGTTTCAGTTGTATTTTTTTTGCCACTCAGTAGGCGTTCCCGCATAACTTCTGGATACGATGTTGTCACGTGCATAGCCTCTATTCAAATATTTCCCATAACTTAAAATAGAAAAAAAATAAAATAAAAAATTGATCTACAAGCTCCCAACACGTGGCGCGTTGTGAGCTTGTAGATCGGCTGTGTTCGACTATATTTGAAACAGGGCTGGTTAATTAATAATGTACTTTTTTCCCTTCCGAGAAATGTAGCCAAATGTAGAGTCAAAAGTACAATATTTGTCTTTGAAATGTACTAGTGAGTGAAAGTCATCAAGGATCCAAAAATACAAGAAGTATAGATACTACAATTATGTTTGACTTAATTAAAGTACTCAAGTAAATGTATAGTTAGTTACTGTCCACCACTGAAACTATATTGTCACATGGGACACAGAAAACAGGGAGCATGAGCACCAACTGCTGGAAGTTGTACGGAGTAAGTTGATATTCTGTGTTAGGATTTTGAATTCTTTCAGCTCCAGAAATAATAAAAAACACCCAATATGAAAGGCTTTCTGATAACGGCCATATACACATTAGGGGCCGGTTTCCCAGATAGGACTTAGATAGGCCTCATTGTTGAGATTTGAGAACCACCAGTAATCAGTGTCCCCCAACACCATTTCAGCTCCATCACCACCAAATACTGTGTACTTCTTTTTATGTCACTCTATACGCACTTGACTGCCTGGTGAGCTAGTCCAAACAGGCAGAGCTCCTGGGAACAACCGAGAGCTTCAGTACTTGTACTCTTGCCATTCTATTGTGAAAACCCTATAAAAACAACCCACTAACCACACATGCAAAGTAGAAACCGACCGAACTGCATATTTTAAGGGATGAGATGAGGGTGTTTTAGGCAAGCAATGGAAATTTCCTGCCAAGAACTTGTTCACATTTAGTAGCTCTTCCAATCTGCATGATTGATCATGTGAGGATTGCAGGCTTGCACCAGTTCAACAACTCTTCCCTCGAAACTATTCATCTCCAGTTACGGAGTACTGCTCTATGAGAGGTCAAAAATAACTCTGTTGTCACAACAAGTGACAGACTGACAGTGGTTGTGACAGACACAAACAGACGCAGATGAACCATAGACTGTAAAATAGAGATGAACCAAATTAACAAAACCCTGGCTGAAAATAAACCATACAGCATGAGTTGGACCAATTGCTGAAGGAGGGAAGTCAGAGAGAAAAGAACGATCAAAGTTCTACCTGGAGACCGGCTGCAATGAGATAACAGACACTGCATTTCTTTGCTCATCTTCTTTTTTCTTTATGTTTTTTTTTTGTGGCTCAAAACTTTCTACTTATTACTAGTATATTATGCGTTTTGGACTTGTCAGTACGCAAACTTTCCTCCAAGCCCACATAAAATGGGTAAAGTTCAATTTGACAAATGTCAGGTTTAACAGAAACTTCCTATCAAGTGAGGCAGCTAGATAAAGAGCAGCAAGATATACTTCCACCCAATGTTCTCTCCCACATCACCTGCTATACTCTCTCCAATATAAATTGGTCTGTTCACTCTGTAGCCTACAAACAAGGACTTCAAACTTTTAGACAAGAAGCCATTCACTTTTCATCATTACCATATTCTAAAGAAGTATAATCTGTTTAGCTGGAATAACCTCATCAAATACAAAGTGCCTAGTTTATAAGATTACGTGTGGTGTAGCTCCCCCTCGTCTGTCTGGTTTCATCACTTTCAAATTGGTGCAGCTACTTGTAGGGGGAACTGCACAAATCCCACTAAGAAAAACTGCATTTAGCCAGTCTGTCTTTTCCACCAATGGAATTCAGTACCATAATGAACCATTTAAGCCCTTTACTGCATCGTACGACGAATAGTAAAATAAATAAATAACTGGTCTACAAGCTCGCAACGCATTGTGTACTTGTTGTAGATTGGCTATTTTTGCCAAAATGTTTTGGAAATGTTTTGAAAAACATTGCCTAAAATGATGGACTTTGTTAATCCTGCAGGGGGAATTCGGCTTCAGCTTCACCCAGCTAATGGCCGCTCAGATGGTGATGATGAGCGCTAGGGGGGAGCTGTTAGGGTTTAAGTGTCTTGCTCAGGAACACATTTCCAACACTAAAGGTCCTTACACACCGGGGCGATTTTTTTCATGCGAATAATACGTTTTGTTTTAAAACCTTATAAAGTCAATGCAAGCTTCCACACCAGTTTCGCAGAGCGAAAAAAGCGTCTTTTAATTATTCGGAACAAGTCCGAATTTTGCGTATATTCGCATATTCGCCGGTGTGTAACCGCCTTTAGACATGGGCAGGCCGGGAGGCGAACCGGTGACCTTCTGATTGCTCAAACCACTTAGCTGTGGCCGCCCAAAATAGAATGGCAGGGTTAATGTGGTTAATTAGAATGTTTCCATCATATTATTCATTCAAGTGCAATGTTAAGAAATGGTTTATTGAGAGCTATGCATTGTTGACACTGATGCTCATGCACCTGTATCATCTGATATTGGATTTAGTTCAACTGCTTAACTGTATTTTGTTATTTTATTTATTTATTGTTATTTTGTTACTATAATGTCAGGACCACCAATTCAGTACTTAGAATATAAAAATCTGTCAAAAATACAAGCCACCCACATTACAATTGAAAAAAGAAAACCTGTCTACATTACTGGCATGTAAGACAGGAACAAGTAATATGGAATATGACAGTTCTAGGCACACAGTACACTCTGATGGCTGGTGCCTGTTCATTTCATTAAATCATCTTTTTTCTCCCTCTCTCTCTTTGTTCTCTTTGAAATGCTTCTTTACTATGATGCTCTCCTCAGGCTCTCCCCCTCCCTTTTCCCCTTCTCCCTTTCTGGAAAAACAACACAATGATGGAGCTTGAGCAAAAACTAATTTCACCCACTTCTTTACACCTGTAAACCCGACAATAAAGTTGATTCTTAAAGGCTTGAATTATAAAAGCCATAATACTGTATTTATACATTTGGGAGAAGGATGCTGAAGATGGAACTGCCAGGTAAGAGGAGAAGAGGAAGGCCAAAAGAGGAGGTTTATGGATGTGGTGAGAGACGACATGCAGGAGGCAGGAGTCACAGAGGAAGATGCAGAAAACAGAACCAGATGGGAACTGATGATCCGCTGTGCCGACCCCGATGGGAATTAGCCAAATGAAGAAGTGCTGTACTTATTCTGTTCATTTGGATATGGGGAAAACTACTGTAATTAGTGGTTTGTAAGAATTTGATGAAGTAAACATTTGAACAGCGCAGTAAAGAGAATGTAGTTTCACACCATGAATTACATCAGTGATTCTCAGCCCGTGGGCCGAGGACCAGCAAGGGAATTTCAAGTGGGCCCCCAAATAATTGGCAAAACACAACGATTTTTTATGATAATATAGTATAAACATATAATGTAAAAATATGCTTTTTAAAACCTTTCTTTGTGATATCGATACACTTGAACTTAAAGTATGCTATGTTAGTTCCATTGATCCAAGCTGGCC